>NC_134717.1:35131071-35439285 GCF_049634645.1 Pelodiscus sinensis
TTCGACACTTACAAAGTAACATGGCCTCACCGAGTCACTTCTCTGGGTTCAGGGTTCCTGTGAGCTCTGATCACGATAATGTGCCATTACTGCTATGAAATTCTGTTGTGACAGGACTAAATAACAACCTTTGGCTTGATGGATTTATATTACCAGCACATGCTATTTTTTTGGCATGTAGGTTTAGTTAAGTTTACTGGATGCTCAAAGCAGAAAATATCCACAGATTGTGCCAATCTGCAGTGAGGAAAATGTCTTTTCTTTACCAAATTCTCTCTTGGTACCACAGAAAACCAGAAAGCCAGCCCTGACAAGCCCTGTTAACTTGAATTGCCACACACTGCTATGGCATTTGTATCATATTCAGCAGATGAAGGAATTAGAAAATGTGAACAGAATATTTCCATTCCCAAGCCAGAACATGTTTTCCACTTTATCTGGGTGAAAAGGAGGGTTGTGATAGCCAATCAGGTACCAGAGGGATTTAAACTCAAAGGAGGATGAAAACCTAGAAGTTACCCTTGACTGACGTCATTTAATGGCTAGGGGGCTGATGAGCTCTTTGTCCATTTAGTCAAAGTAGACACTAAGGCTATGTCTAGACTGCAAGCCTCTTTCGAAAGAGAGCGTCTAGACTGCACGTTGAACTTTCGAAAAAGCGGCTTGCTTTTTCGAAAGAAAGCATCCAGTGAGTCTGGATGCTCTCTTTCGAAGAAGCCCTATTTACATTCAAGAACGCCTTCTTTCGAAAGAGGAACTTTCGAAAGAAGGCGTTCTTCCTCGTAAATTGAGGTTTACCGCATCGAAAGAAAAGCCGCGTTCTTTCGATTTAATTTCGAAAGAACGCGGCTGCAGTCTAGACGCAGGTGAGGATTTTTCGAAAAAAGGCTACTAAGAAATTTAAAGCTCTATCTGAAACATATAAATACAAGTCACTTCAGAGCTAATGCTAAAAATTCATTCTTCACAGCCAGCTGTAACTCATGGTAGCCAATACACCACCAATACCCTGACTCTTAATTTCTATGTCTTGCTAGATTTCATTGTGGCAAAGTAATGCTACTTTAATACAGCATTTCATTGCTTAATTTCTCCTTTTTATAATCCCCACCACTCCATCATACAAGCATTTGATAATTAACACCATAGAGCTTAGCAAAGCCCTCATTTAGGATATCTTAACAAAGATATAGAAAGGAGTTAGAAATGGATGTTCTATACCTAATGGGCAGTAATGGCTTCCTTTGAAGCTATTGGAGTGCACATTGTAATTTCCTTATTTAGGCACTCAGTAACATAGAATTATTATTACATTTCGGCTGTGTCTAGACTGCATCCCTTTTCCGTAAAAGGGATGCAAATTAGACACATTGCAATTGCAAATGAAGAGGGGATTTAAATCCCCCCCGCTTCATTTGCATAAACATGGCTGCTGCTTTTTCCCGGATCGGGGCTTTGCCGGAAAAAAGCGCCAGTCTAAATGGGGATCTTTCTGAAAGATCCCTTATTCCTCTTTAAAAAAGGAATAAGAGACCTTTTGGAAAAGAGCTCTGATTGACCGCACACGAGTGAAATTCAGCCCTGTGCGGGGCAGTATCTCAAAACTTTGTATCACTCAAGCCCTTTGCTTTTAGCATCTGCACAGGGGTGAATTTCACACATTTGTGAGGGCAAAATTTGATTCCTAGAAATTGGGTTGGTTTTGTTGTTGGGCCCTGCAGCAGCTGACCCTCCAGGACAAACACAAGAGCTTGCTCAGCTTGCTCTATCATTGGCCTGGAGAGGGCCACAAGTCTTGATGGTGAGATGCTTCAAAGTTCTGTGGAGGTCATTTTTATTTAAATGCCACATTTATTTTCTTGCAACAGTAGTAGCAGGGCATATGCTACCCCACTACAAGGTAGCTTTTCAGTTTTTATAGGTGAAGTCTTAGCCCCATTTAAGTCAATAGTAGTTTTGCCATTCACTTCAGCGGAGCAAGGATATCACTTTATGTGTCTAATTCTGTATGAAAATACTTCATGTGGACATAAACAATTACTAAATAAAAAAATAAATGTTATGTTGACATAATGTGGCTATCGTTGGATCTCTAAAATGTCACAGATATAATGCACTTTCCTGTCGTTAGGGAAGGATTGCAGTTCAGTTGGCACTGAGTAATTAACTATTTACAAAAACTGCCAATCATGGACTGGGATAAGAGCAGCTATTTAACCTCTGGCACAGTTCTGATGCCCTCCTTGTCCTTCCTGCCAGTGTTATGTCTGTACTTTTTCTTCTCACTCTGCAATGGACTGA
The DNA here is from genome assembly GCF_049634645.1 of Pelodiscus sinensis. Lineage (NCBI taxonomy): Eukaryota > Metazoa > Chordata > Testudines > Trionychidae > Pelodiscus > Pelodiscus sinensis. Next base: position 35,133,373 of record NC_134717.1, read on the forward strand.
AGTTCGTTGATATGATTGGCTGGGGTCTTTGTTATGTTTGGAGTTCTGTGAGGCTCAGTTCCCACACACTGTCTTCAGTTGGATCCCCTTAGTTTTAATATGTTTTGTCACTTGGTGACCTTAGCAGTTACATGCATGGCACACTTCACATGAAAATGTCACTGTGTTATATAGTGCTGTAACTTTCAACTTCACTCAGTGGAAGATATGTAGGCCTCAATTCAGGAAAGTTCTTAAGCGGATGCTTAATAATCAGCATTTGCTTAAATCATGTAGCTTAATTGCTGTCATGAATTAGAAAGCTTTCCTGAATCAGGAATCAGTGATTCTCAAACCTTAGCAACTGAAGGGCTCCAATTGTGATTAAAAAATGTGAGAAACCACTCCCTGTCCCACCCATTTACTGATGCCCCATTCCACCCATTCTCTGGGGCACCACCCCTTGCTCACACCAAATTCCCTCCCTCTGTTGATTGCTCTTTTCTACCCACACTCACTTTCACTGGCTGAGGCAGAGGGTTGGTGTATAGCAGAGGATGGATGGGGTGCAGGCTTTCGTGTGGGTCCAAGGATGACTTTGGAGTATGGGAGGGGACTCTGGGCTAGGGTGAGGGGTTGCAGTTTGGGAGGGTGAGGGCTCCAATTGGAGGGTATGGGCCCTGGGGCGGAGCCAGGGATGAGAGGTTTCCAAAGTTAGGGCAAGTAGTTGCATGGATATGGGATGTAGACCCTGGGAAGGAGTTTGGGTACAGAAGGGAACTCTGGGCTATGGCAAATAGTTGGGGTGTAGGAGAAGATTCAGGGTGCTGGGTCCTACCAGTAATTCCTGTCCCTTTCAGGAAGTGCCACCAGTCTTAGGTGCATGGGTGTCCAGAAAGGTTCTGTGAATGGTTCCCACACGTTCAGGCGCTGCCCCTGAAGCTCCCATTGATTGCAGGTTCCCAACAAGTGGGGAGCATGCATGTGCTTGGGTGCTGCAGGCAGTGTTCCCTCTAAGCTTCACGCAGCACAGCTTTACATGTGATTAATCAGCCCCACCTAGTCAGAGGCTTCAGGCTCCCGGAATGCAGCTGACGGATGGGGAGGGGCTGATTAATCACCAGTGAAGCTGCGCAGCTTAGAGGGAACACTGGCTGCAGGAAGCTGATCGCCACTTCTGAGGGCTGCACAGAGTTTGGGCAGGCAGGGATCCTGACTTTAGCCATAGGAGATGAAAGAGTTGATTAGTTGTACAGTCCCCAGTTTGAGAAATGCTGCTTTAGAATATTCAGAAATGTTCAAGCCATGAACTCAGCATGTACACTGAAATACATAGAAATTTCTTACTTCTCTTATATCTGCTTGTGTGTATGCTGCTATTTAAACTCAGGCAGGAAGCTGGGACTGGTGGAGCTGGAAGGCTAACCAAAAAGTAAAAAAAAAAAATAGGCTGCTATTTAAACTGAAACATTGCATGTTCATATGTGTCTGCATAGCAGTGAGGCCCTATTTTTCTAAGCACTGCACTTATGTAATTATCGAATAATAACAACAGTAGTGATAATGTCTCTTCTCATTGTTCCTCTTCTTTTTTGTGTTGCTTTGTATAAAAATATGGGCACATCCCTGTTTGAGTACAAAGCATTTGTTTGTCTACATCATGTTAAACACAATAGTTTAGGGCTACACTTTACACTTAAAAAGAGTCATTTTCATTTGATTTTTCTGCCTTAATTATGGTATTGGATCATTAGTTACCACAAATTTGGCTGAGGGGGATTCATAAAATCCTGAAGTTAGGAAAGCACAGTACATGAACAAATGATTATTATTGAAAATACAAATTATAAAGTCTGTAGCTTTTTGGTTTCCAAAATTAAATTAACAGATTGTCATAGATTATCAGGACAAAGTTTATAGTCCTGGTTGCACTTGGAGAGTGCAATGGAGGGAGTATTTGTAAATATTTTAATAATAATTAATACATGATAAATAGAAAATGCTTTTCCCAATAAATTATTATTCAGTGCCATTGACTGCTTCAGAGATGTGTTTAAATTATTCAGAAATACATTACAGAAGATTTTATAGTAAAGCACTTAGAAAACTGGAATATATACAATTATGTATAGGTGATTGCCATTGAAGCCGATGATGTGGTGCAGTAGCCATATTAGTCCTAAAATATTAGAAAGACAAAGTGGGTGAGGTAATATCTGTTAGAAATTGATATCAAGGAACAGATCAATGGCCTATCCAGTCAGGTAGACTGTTTCTAACAACAGTCTATGTTGCATACTTCAAAGAAGGGTATTACCCCATGGTGCAATACAATGCCACAGAAATAGGACAGTAATCTTTTCACAGCATCTCCAGTGTCTCTGACTTGCCCCCTGCTGTCTTCTCCATTCCTCCTTACATCCTCCTATAAATAGATCCTCCCATCTCTTATTGGGCCAACTTCTGTTGATGAGAGAAAGGGAGAAGGTTTTGAGCTACATAGAGCTTTTCAGGTCTGGGAAACGTACTTAGGGGCTGTGTCTAGACTGGCCAGTTTTTCCGGAAAATCAGCTGCTTTTCCGGAAAAACTTGCCAGCTGTCTACACTGGCCGCTTGAATTTCTGCAAGAACACTGACTTCCTACTGTCTGAAATCAGTGCTTCTTGCAGAAATACTATGCTGCTCCCGTTCGGGAAAAAGTCCCTTTTGAGCAAAGCTTTTGCGCAAAAGGGCCAGTGTAGACAGCTCGGATTTGTTTTGCTCAAAAAAGCCCCGATGGCAAAAATGGCGATCGGGGCTTTTTTGCGCAAAAGCGCGTCTAGATTGGCACGGACACTTTTCCGCAAAAAGTGCTTTTGTGGAAAATCAAGCGAGTCTAGATGTAGCCAGAGTGTTTGAAGTGGTCCCTTTCTAGAGTATGTGAGGCACAGTAAGTGATTCCTCTGTTTTTCTAAGAGGAAAATACATAGAAATACATAGAAATTTCTTACTTCTCTTATATCTGCTTGTGTGTATGCTGCTATTTAAACTCAGGCAGGAAGCTGGGACTGGTGGAGCTGGAAGGCTAACCAGCTGTTCAGCATATTTGGAGAGCTGTTCAGCATATTTGGAGTTGTATGCTTTGGAATTGTGTGCAGTCAGAGGGTTATAGATTAGGGATGTAATAGTGTAGTTGATTAACTGATTACAGGCAGTCCCCGGGTTACGTACAAGATAGGGACTGTAGGTTTGTTCTTAAGTTGAATCTGTATGTAAGTCGGAACTGGCATCCAGATTCAGCCGCTGCTGAAACTGATCAGTTTCAACAGCGACTGAATCTGGACGCCAGTTCTGAGTTACATACAGATTCAACTTAAGAACCCCAGGCATCCCCAAGTCAGCTGCTTCTGAAACTGATCAGCAGCTGATTACTGGAATCTGCAGACCAGGGAGAAGGGGAGCAAAGCAGAGCAAAGCGGCGGAGCACGCGGGCAGCGGACAGCCCAGACGCGTCTGGGCTGTCCGCTGCCCGCGTGCTCCGCCGCTTTGCTTCCTCTCCCTGGTCTGCTGGAGACCAGGGAGAGGGCCCCGTTCGTAACTGCAGATCTGACATAAGTCGGATCCGTGTAACTCGGGGACTGCCTGTAAACTATAAGCAAAAGCGTATAGTTTAATGCTATAGTCTACACGCATTCCCTTGGCCCCTTTGCCAGTAAATTTTTTAGTAGGTTGGCTAGCAGCCCAGCTCAGTCCTGGCTCACGTTGGCCCCAGGTCACAACCCCCTCCTTAACTCAAACTCCTTCCCAGACTCCACACCTCCTCCATATCTAATACTTTAATATCATAGAAGAGTGCGGCCCTTGACCATTTACCAAATTCCAAGAGTGGTCTCCCATCGTAATTTATTGCCAATCTCTGTTATAAATGGTGAGACCTCCAGAGAGGATAATTTGTTTCTTGTTTTTGGCGAAAAAATAGTTTTCACTGTAACGTTTTGCTTCCTTTTTCTTCATGTTATGGTTTCCTTTTCAGATGGTAAAATTCAGTACTTTCCATTCTTATATGTGGTGTGGCTAGAGCCATGTTGGTCCCAAGATATTAGAGAGTCGAGGTGTGTGAGGTAATCACTATTGGACCAACTTATTGCGAGCTTACACAGAGCTTGGAGTCCATTTCCTAAACCTGAAGAAGAGCTCTCCATAAACTCAAAAGCTTGTCTCTCTCACCAATGGAGGTTGATTGAATAAAAGAGATTACCTCACTCATCTTGTTTCTGTAATAGAAGTCAGTGACAGTACTTCTCACACACAACGGTGTAGCTGAGTTTGGAACGGACCAGAATGTTAAGTAATACTTTCAGACTAATTTCAGATATAAGGTTATAAAAAGAGGTTAGTATCAGAACTTCATTAGTAAGATCAGTCTGCAGTCTATATTAAAAAAAAACAGATTGGTATCATCTTTCATCAGTTGATGCACAGTAAATATTTCATGGTACAAACAGCTCTAATTTTCATGGAGGGATCTGTGAGTGGGTGAAAATTAATTGTCCACAGGGTCTCAAGCTAGCTATGCATGTTATGTGAGAGAGCATGATAGCTAAAGCAGGGCAGGACAAATTTAAACCACTCCTGTAGAAATTCAAATGATATATATTTACTTCAGAGCTTGCTTGATTTTTTTTTCTGGCTCCAATATTCTGAGTAGAATATTGTGTGGCTGTGTCCATATCACACAACAAAATACACATCCTTCAAGTAACTGCACAGAATTGTCTGTTATTTCTGTGAACTGAGCAGGGGTTTTCATTTTATACTATTTAATAAATCATGCTGAATTAGAATATGTTCTTTTGCAGCCCTCATCTGCTACAAATATTCAGATTTCCTCCATGGTTTTTATACCCTATGGACACACAAGACATTCTTATATAGTCAATATATAATGAAACACCTCTGCTTAAAGAGGAGAGGACACTTTGCGAGGAACAGCATAGCATTTGTTCTTTGTACCAGTGTAAGAAAACTGGTCATGCTATTGAAAAGCAACAATGGTGGCCCAGGCAACCTGCCCCCTCCTCTACTCTTTCCTCCAATACTAATCAAGAAACGATAGGATAAAGATGTACTCTTGCAGTGAAATGAAGCTAATAAACTCTCAGGATATGCCATGGGAGTTAGAAGTAACAACATCGATGATGGGTGGTACTGAAAAAATCTCCTAAACTTTCAATCTGGAGAAGTTTTAGAATAAAAAAATGTTAATAGTTTTAAAGACATTTTAATAGTTTTTCAGTGCAAGGCAATCCGTCTTTGCCTATGTGAACTACAATTCAGCTACTTTGAAAAAAGGTAACAAGTTTGAGCTGAAACAGGAAAATTTTTGTGTTTAATGGAAATATCTCACCCTAACTCCCAACTCATTGGGAGTTCCTCTGCATATTGAAGCTCTTTAGAATACTAGGATTTTGTTGTGGGCAATAGTGAGGATTCATGTGCACACAAACTGCATGAATCCTCAGTGAGTAGGTTATTGTTATGTTTGAGTAACACAACTTGCTTTTACATGTTTTTTTTTCAAAAATAAGAACATTTAATGCACCAGCATTGGGGGTGGAGTGGGCATTGATGGCTTTATTTCAGTTGATTTCTCCAGCTGAAATTATTTTTAAAAAAGAACCAACCTTTAAGCAAGGTTGTGTCACCCGAAGTAATGCTTTATTCCGCAGGAACCACATTCAATGCTATAGCATCCACTGTAGAATAACATAAGATCAAGCCTGAATTACAGTAATAAAATATAGCCCTTTCTGAAAATAATTGTCCCATCTATGAAGATAAACAGATTTTGGACTTGCTGGAGGCTTTGATAAACCCTATTAGCAGCTGTGCAAAGCTCCTGAAGGAGACTTGAGTAAACTCTGTAGAAGTAGCTGATGGCAAGACAGACATATGTGTTCTAGAGTGAAATGCAATATAAAAGTGATTTACTTTGCAATGTTTTATTTGGAATAGAAAACTAAATGTTGAATTCTTCAGACTGCTGCTTCTGTTATCAAAAACATGTTTGGAGATTTAGGAGCTTCTAGATTTTATTTTTCTGATGGCTAAGTAAAACAGCCCTTCCTGGTAAGTGTGTTTATAGTTCTTGAGAAGTGAGAGGTTGTAAATAGTAAATTTGTGTATGTTATTATATAAAACAGTATTTAAAATACATGACATATCTATTTATCTGTATGGCTGTGTCCAGACTGGCCAGTTTTTCCGGACAATCAGCCACTTTTCCGGAAAAACTTGCCAGCTGTCTACACTAGCCGCTTGAATTTCTGCAAAAGCAATGACTTCCTACTGTAAGAAATCAGTGCTTCTTGCAGAAATACTATGCTGCTCCCGTTCGGGCAAAAGTCCCGTTTGTGCAAAAGTTTTGCGCAAAAGGGCCTGTGTAGACAGCTGAGATTTGTTTTCTGCAAAAAAGCCCTGATCGCGAACATGGTGATCGGGGCTTTTTTGCGGAAAAGCGCGTCTAGATGGGCCACGGATGCTTTTCCGCAAAAAGTGCTTTTGCGGAAAAGCATCTGTGCCAATCTAGATGCTCTTTTCCGAAAATGCTTTTAACGGAAAACTTTTCCATTAAAAGCATTTCCGGAAAGTCATGCCAGTCTAGACGTAGCCTATATGTTTTCAAAAGTTGTGGCAACACATATTAAGCAATTCAATAAGCATTGTTATGTTTCTTTTGCTACCTTGGTAATGGTGCCTGTTATAGCTTTTACCATCTTCAAGACAAGAATGCTCTGATTGTTAAGAAATACCATCTAGGTGAATTTTCCTGCCTAGTTTACTGGGTAAGATAAAGATTACCAAGATTGCCTTGTATAAACTATCTGAGCTAATGATAGCTTTTATCATTTTCAGATGCAGTTCATGTGAAGTATTGTAGGCTTGATTTTGCCCAAAACAAACAAACAAACAAAAAACCACACCAGGTTACCATGGCAGGGTCCAGCAATCCTAATGATAGCACAGTGCCCAGCTAGGATTTTTGCTATTTTCCAGCTGTTGCATTTATGTAATGCCATTCTCATTTCTGTTAGCAAGGGTTGGGTTTTTATTATTTTAGACAGGGATCGAGTGAAAGGTTCAACTGGAATCCTGAACTCATTGTAAATTAGGTTGGTTTTAGGGTCATGGTGGGACCATAAATATCAGTCAAGGTCTAATGAAAGGGGGAAAACATGAGTGTCATTTTGACAGGGCATCTGCCCTGCACTGGCCCTTTAAGGGGCTGAGTGAAGAATAAGGGAAGAAGGGAGTGAAGCCCAGCTGAGGCAGCTTGGCTAATGAGGGCCCAGTTGGGGACTACGTAAAGAGGAACTCCTGGCAGGAGGAGAAGAGACCTGACTGCTGCTCTGGCTGGAGAGCAGTAGGGACCTGACTACAAAGGAAGCAAGAGGCTTCCTGGAGATAGAACAGTGCTGGGGAGGTTTTGGCCAAGTAAGCCCCAGGCTACAAGCTCTGATGCTACTAGGGGCTGTGAGAGGCAGCAATGGTAGGCAGGACTGGGAGACAGGGGCAGCAGGTCCACACCCCTTTGTCAGTGATGAATGACAGTCTGCCCTGGAGGCAGGGGTAGAGGAAGACTGGCAGTGGGTCACTCAGGCAAAGGGGGGGACAAGGGAACTGGAGGCAGTGCCACTCCCATCTCTCTGTGCCTCCTTCGGGGGGGGGGGGGGGAAGGAGGGCTGTTTACTGCATACTCCACTCCAGGGTCCTCCCTACTGCCCAGAACCCCCAGTTCCCCTGCACCTCCCTTGCCTCAGTGACCCACTACTAGTCTTCATCTAGCCCCTGCCTCCAGGAGCAGACTGCTGTCTGAAGCAGCCACTCATCATTGGCAAAGGGGTGTGGACATGCTGCCCATGCCTACCATGGCTGCCTCCCGCAGCCCCAGTAGCTTCAGGCCTTGCAGCCTGGGGGCTTACTTGGCCAGAGCCTCCCCACCCCTACCTTCCTTAGCACTCCAGGAGCCTCCTGCTTCCCTAGTAATCAGGTCCCTACTGTTCTCCAGCCAGAGCAGCAGTCAGGTCTCTTCTCCTCCCTCCAGTAGTCCCTCTTTATGTAGTCCCCAGCTGGGCCCTCATTAGCTGAGCTGCCTCAGCTGAGCTTCACTCTGTTCTTCCCTTACTCTTCACGCTCAGCCCCTTAAAGGGCCAGTGCAGGGGAAACACCCTGTCAATCATTTTAATGGAGATTTCAGATTGATATGCATCCCATCAATGAGGAAAAAGAAAACCCTACAGGGACAAGTCAGTTGAACCTCCATGTAGAGTGAATCCTGCAGGTTTTGTGCAGACTTATTACTGTGGTGCAACTTTTCTGAAGAGAAGTTAAAATCGAGCAATTAGGGTGCGTCTAGACTGGCAAAAACTTGCCAGCTGTCTACACTGGCTGCTTGAATTTGCGCAAGAACACTGACTTTGTAATGTCCAAAATCAGTGCTTCTTGCGCAAATACTTTCACGCTCCCACTCGGGAAAAAGCCCTCTTGCGCAAGAATACTTGCTCAAGAGGGCCAGTGTAGACAGGGAAGAATTGTTTTGGGCAAAAAAGCCCCGATGGCTAAAATGGCGATCGGGGCTTTCTTGCGTCTAGACTGGCCATGGATGCTTTTGCACAAAAGCACTTTTTGTGCAAAAGCATCCTTGCCAATCTAGATGCTCTTTTGCAGAAATACTTTTAACGGAAAAACTTTTCTGTTAAAAGTATTTCCGCAAAATCGTGCCAGTCTACACGTAGCCTTATTGTAGACTTAAAAGTAGTTCATGCTGAGACATTTTTCCAAGGCGATTGACTGTGACGATTTACAGATTGGTTGAAATGCATTACATAGCAGTACATTAAAAATAATGGAAGTCTCTGATGTCATGAGAGCAATTAAAAGTCATTGTGCAATACTAATTACAAAATGTCTGGAAAATAATTTATCTAAATTTTTGGATCTTACTTCATTGGGCAATGAAATAAGACTGGTGGTTATCAACATATGGTTACAGGCTCTTGTGACCCAAACAGCAGATAGCTCACATGTGACATGCTCAGGGTCATATAGGTATTATATATATTCTGTGGATGAGGCCTACATAACACAGAGAGAGATGCATATACAGCCCACACTAGTAAAGTGGTTGAGAGCCACTGTATACCACTTTGCTAGAGGAAGGAAGATGGCAGAATGAAAAAAATATTAAAATGAGAACTGAATTGCATAGAAGAAAGCACTGCCTCCTGTAACACTACTAAACTAAGGAGAGCACACAGCTCAGAAATGCATTTGTTAGCCTTGAAACCAACAATTAGACATGAAGAGCAACTTTCTTTGTGTCCTCTGTAGTCTATAGTAAGATATGAATGATGATCCTGTTGGAACCTAGCAACTATCCTGAGTTTTAAACAATATTGGAAGTGATTTCCCATCCAAAATCTATTTTGCAGTCAACTTGCCCTGTCTCTCAACATTTCATGTTCTTTATATAAAGTTAAGGGATTATTTTTATCTCTAGCTCTGGTATTAATAGTAGGTCAATGGCTATTTCCATCTGCCTCTCCTTCAATGTGTCAATGCTGATTAAACACATCTGCAGCATTATACAATATCACTGCTGTTCCATTCAGACTATTATGCATCATTGCAACATTTGACTTTAAAATATTCTGGGTTTACACTGTTCTGTCAGTGAGAAATTAACATCAATAAGTGAAAGATCATAATTGTTTTCAACACCTATGTCAGGCAGAGAGGAGGGAGATATACCTTTGTTGCCGTAGAGGGATACCTTCTCCGTGAGCTACAGAATGTGTTGTGTAGACCAATCTTCAGAGGTATATTCCTTCTACTATTGTGAGCAGGGAATAGGTGGTCTGGACTGAGGAATGAGTATAACCCTGATACCACCCCTACTACAACATGCTAGACCACACAGCTGAGCCAGGACAGACTCCATATTCTGATATAGAGCAATAATAGTTTAATTACCTCCTGGAGCAGGGATGAGAATTGTGCACATTCCTTTACTATGGACTATGGATTAAGATGAAATTCTCAGTCTGCTTCTACCATTACTAGCTTGAAGGTGTCATTTTTGTGAAGTCTGTAACATAGCTACTCTGAGAGAGTGCATAATATAGAAAATTAGTGTAATGTGGATGTGGTTTTCTTCAGAATAATGAATTTTGTTGTTGTTATTGGTCCATTTTTAAAACTATTTTTTAGATCAGAAATATGTGATTGAGATATGAAGATGCTTTATAGATCACAATTATAGCCCTGAAAAGGTGAAAATCTGCATACTTTGTTTTTATAGCCCTTGATGACTTCTCTGTGAAATCTCAACCACAGACAGTCTTGGTAAACTTAAATAATCCAGTACTTTTATTAATGTTACCTTTGGCACAGTACATAATAAATATTTCCTGGCAGTACTAGCTACTAAACATAAAGGTAGTCAAATGCTTTTTAACTTGCTAAAAGCTTTTTGGAATTGAAGAGAACAATCCCATTTGCTGGCAATTTGGAAAGAGCTATGTCTTTATATATTGTTACAGATGTAGGGCCAGATTCTAAACAGACTAAGATGCTGTGTAGACTCCTGGCAGCCTACACATAATTTGGTTCCCACTGCCACATATTTATGCCTCTCTTTCCATATGGTAGGGTAGGTTTTGGTTGTCCATTGTTCGTTGAGCATTCAAATCTCACATTTTTTGTCACTTGCTTTTTAAAGTAAATAATGTACATTTGGTTCTCTATGCTCAGGAGATTAAATACAAACTTCATAATTACTTGAAGAAAGTATCAGAAGTTTTTAAAGGGTAAATGAGTATCAGGTTTGAAGATCTTTTCCCTCTCTTGAGATGTATATTGTATTTTTAGCTCTGGGAGGAAAGTAAGAAGGAAGTTCAAATCTGACCTTTACTCTTGAACAATCAGACCTAAATATAGACAGGATTTCATACAAGAACCTTGGGTGTTGATTTATCTTTTCTAATGTTTGAAGTAGGTAGATGGTAAAAGGTTTCAGTTAGTGAGGATTCTGCCCTTACAATTAGTGGCACAAAATGTTGCTCTATTTAAGGACAATCCTTTTCTGTCTCATACGCTGCACATCTGCTTGTTTTGGGGAGAAGACATCATTCAGAGAATTCTCTCTCCAGTGCTTATTCTCTTGAAGAGTTATATTACAGCTTAATATCTATGTGCTAAATAGAGATGTTAACTATTGGGTAATTGAACAGTTGAGTGACCGCGTGAATTCTTAGTGGTTACTTGAATAGTCTATCGTTCATGGGGCAAGGCCAGCAGCCAGTGCAAAATGGACCTACTGCTGCCTCAATCCTGCACTGCTGCCTCTGTATCAGAGGCAGTAGCGGTGGTGCCAGTAGGGAGCCAGTCCACAGGGATAACCTGTTTAAAAACCAGATCCCCTTGCAAACCGGCTGCCTACCACCCCGCGCTGCTGCCTCTGCTATAGAGGCAGCAACACAGAGCGACAGAAGACCCTGTCCACAGGGGTCTGAGCTCCCCATGGACAGAGGCTGCTGTGAGGTGTGGGGAGGCTGCTGTGAAGCAGCCTCTGCCTTAAGCAGGCCCAGGCTTTTACCTACCTACCCCTGCGCTGGGCAGGGGGGGAGGGAAGGGGAGGAAGGGGTGGCACCATGGATTCGGTACTGGGGAAACCGGCTTTTAAAGTGACTCCCTCCAGTACCAGCTCCTGCTTCCAGAGCCAGCGGGGATGGGGAATGTGAGTAGTCAAGAAGATTAACCGATAAGCCTAGCTTTATCGGTTAATCATATACTCAACCGCTTGTTTACATTGCTAGTACTAAACAAAACTAAACGATGTATTTCTAAGTTACATTTCTGCACAACCACATTACTGAAACCGAACCCTTTAAAAGTTGCATGTTGTACATCTGTTGCAGATCAGTAGTTTCTGCTTCCTTTTCCCCTCTCCCATATGCAGACAGGAAAAGCTTACAAAAGATCTTACATAAAGGATCTGAGAAGGTACAAACATGCCTATCACTTTCAGATCTGTAGTGGTAGTAAATTTAACACGGACAGACATCTCATTAATCATCTAAAACATTCAGACCACTTTCCTTTTCTTAGACTTAATACACTATAAACAACAGCGATCACATGCCTCCAGGGTTGATTTGAACTCTGTGCTAACACAAGTTGTTCTAACTCTGCTCTATGCACATAACTATGAGGCATATTACTAGAAATAGCAGCTAAGCCATGCCATTTTTCAGGAAAACTCATCCTGTCTATAGCAGCAGTTCTCAAACTGAGGGTCAGGACTCTAAAGTGGGCTGATGTCCGGTTTTAATGGGGTTTCCAGAGTTGGCTTAGACTTGCTGGGGTCTAGGACTGAAGCCAAAGTCCAAGCCCCACCTTCCAGAGGTAAAGCCTAAGGGCTTCTCCCTTGGGTAGCAGCACTCAAGTGATAGACCCCCCCTACCCTGGCTGAAGCCCATGAGCTTTGGTTTTGCCCCCCTACCTGGGACAATGGGGCTCACATGCCTCATGCTCCAGTTCCCCATCCTGAGTTCATATAGTAATTTTTATTTTCAGAAGAGGGTTGCTGGACAATGAAATTTGAGAATCCCTGGTCTACAGCAAAGACTTTTATCAAGATATAGAGTTCTTATTTGTTCATTTTTCTAAATGTAGTAGTGCTGGGCCAATATTAAAATAATCTTTTTAACAATGTATTTGGGAAAAAATATTGTTGAAATCCATCAAGGAAATGGTCTGTCAACTGTTATTTGGCCTGTGTCCCCACCAACATGTCAATATAATCAGCTTTGGCAAGAGTGCAGAAAGGAGAAAGACAAGGAGACAGGATGGCCAGGAGGTTTGTAGTGGATGTGAGCCTAAACTGGAGCCTTGAATTAGCTCTGCTCCCTTCCAATAAACTTGGAGATGTCCAGATTGTGAACCTGGTTCCAATGTAACAGCTTGCCCCTAAATCTGCACTGGGTGAAACCAAAACCACAGATCTCAATACCTCTAACCTTTGGAAAGTTTCAAATCGAAATCCAACTCTGAATTTTGCAATGTGGACTCAGCACTCAGCAATAAAAGAATATTTACTATACACTTGTTTAAATTGCAGGGAGGAGTAGGGGGGGGAGATTTGCTCAGAGAGATCCTCCCTTTCCATACCTTTGCCATGTGTAGATAAAGGCTCAATTATGAAAAAAAAAAACCCTACAACTTCTTAAAATTCTATTTCTTGTCCAGCAAGCAAAACATCTTTGGTTACACAAACATATGTTAATTGCAAATAAGATGGTCATATGCTGTACTTTCCTGACCCCTTACACAAAAGAATTTTGCACTACTATTAAATATATATAACTCTAGGGACTCAGCTGACAAGTTGAAGCCAGCTAGGATTTGCTTCTATGGCCAAGCTGGCTTATGCATTCTTTGGCAGCTCCTTCTTTAGTTAATAATTTACAAAGGCTCTCAAATGGTTTCAGACAGCTCTGATACAAAGCGGCAATCACAATTTAAGAAGAATCATATAACAGCTATGTACAGGTCCTGCCACATCTTGAAATTAAGACACTTACAGTTGCCGAATAATTTTTGTAGTTGTACCAGATACAATTTTGTTTTTAAAGGAATTCTTGTTTGACCAGCTTGAAAATCTCATTATAATTCTAAATGTGTAAAAGAAAATGAGTAAAAGACAGTTAGGGGACTATTTTACTAACCCTAAGTGATCCATGCTGTGGTCCAGATTACAGTCTATCTGATTTGAACTGATCTAAATCACAAATATCAGTGTTCTGAGAATCCCAACCAGCCCTGTAGTATTTTATGGAGATAATTCTGGCATTCTTAGTAGTTACCAAGCATTCATAGAGTTAGAATATATAAAGAGGCAGAGAATGCTTTTCTTACAGTGGGAGAAATTTGCATAAAGGCTAATTAATGTAGCCTAATGGTTACCTCCAAAGGATTTGGAGTTAGGGCTTCTGGGTTTCTAGTCAAAGCTTTTCCAGTAATTCAACAGATGATTTCAGGCAAGTCTTAGTTCTGTGACTCACTTAAACCAATACTAAAATGGATAATAATAACCTACCACACAAGACGTTATGAGTTGTGATTAATTAAGGGATTTAGGGAGAAAAGCCTCATCAATTTGAAGTTCTAGGTTTTTTTAAATTAAACTACTCATTGGTATCTTTTAAATACATTGATAGCTACCAAATAGACTTCAGAATATAGGTTCTCAAATGACCATAGATGAGAGTACTGCTACCCAAAAACTGGGAAGTGAAATCTTTGTCCCATTTAAGTGAATGAGAGTTTTTCCATTGATTTCAGTGGGGTCAGGATTTCACTCAAGTACTTTAGATGTTTTCTCCTCGCCATAATGAGTGTCCATTTTGGGTTTGGGTATTCTGCTGTTTCTTTCTTTTGTGGTTGAGAAGGCATAATTCAATGTGACCCAGCAGACAATGGTTGGTATACAGAGATCTCTGTGATTCCTGGAAAGGTTGGGGAACAAGGGGTTTGTAACAGCGTATAGGATTAAGTGTTTAATCCTATATTATTATAAATTATTGAAGTTAAATTCCAGGTTGCAAAGTTAAATTCAAAGGTAAGCCGCTAAAGAAAAATAAAAATGTGAAATAAGGTTCATTTCTATGCTGATTTTTTCCAGTAATAGGTATTAGCAGGTTTTCAGCAGAGAACCAAGTTTCAAGTAACCTACACATTTATTTCTCCTCTCTGTGAAATCCTTCTGGTACTTTCTGTTTTACTGAGGGTATCCCAAATTGCCTCATTATGAGTTGTTATTTTATGCCAGACATTTAACAATTTGTTTTTCATGTAATGTATATCGCAGCAATATAACAAAATGATGCATATGCTATAAATTTGGTTCATTGCAGACATTTTTTGTTTTTTTTAACTTTGTGGGTCAATTTTTTTTAGTCAGCTTCCAGTTAATTTTTGAACACCTGTGTTGTGTAAAGAAAATCCCATTACATAAATACACCAGTTAAATGAAAATAGCTCTTTAACCTCCTTTATGGATAGAACCAGTTGACTGTAAATTCAGAAATGGGCTGAGAGTCTGATGTTAAACTTCCAAAATGCCAAAACTGACCCAGCCTTTCCTATGAGTTGGTGGGATAATAAGCATGACTGGAATATTGGTATAGAAGGATACAGATTGATCAGGAATGAAAAGCAGGGAAAAACTGAAGATGTGTTGCCTTATATATGAAAATGTACCATGGTTTATATAAACATAGGAGACAGTCTTTTTGAAAATCTCTGAATAAGAATGAGGGGCGGGGGGTAAAAATAAATGTCATATCATGGTTGGGGTCTTCTAGGGCACATCTACACATCTAACTTGAAATAAGCTACGCAAATTGAGCTACGTCAATTGCATAGCTTATTTTGAAATGGCTTATTTCGAGTTTTGGTGCTGTCTACACAGCACTTATTTCAAAAGAGACCACTCTTCCTCTGACCTCCCTAACTCCACATACAATGTGGGTTATAGAGGTGAGAGTAAGCAGTCCTTCAGCTCAACATTATTTTGACATTATGTCAAAACAACTGTTGGTTGAGTAGACAAGGACTATGTTATTTTGGAATAATGCTGCTGTGTAGACATAGCCCTAGAGATCAGCCAGGATAATCAGCAATATAACAGAATGATGCATATGCAATAAATTTGGTTCATTGAAGCTTTTTGTCTTTTTTTTTAACTTTGTAGTACAATTTGTTGGATGAGTCTTTTTTTAAACACCTGATCATCAAAAACACAGGAGTTGGTGGTGGGGAACTTCAAATACATATACAGGCAGTCCCCGGGTTACGTACAAGATAGGGACTATAGGTTTGTTCTTAAGTTGAATTTGTATGTAAGTCGGAACTGGCTCCAGATTCAGCTGCTGCTGAAACTGATCAGCGGCTGACTACAGGAAGCCCTAGGCAGAGTTGCTCTGCCCCCGGCTTTCTGGAATCAGCCGCTGATCAGTTTCAACAGCGGCTGAATCTAGACTCCTGGGACAGAACAGCTGGGGCACTGCCGGGTAGGTCCACGCAGGACCAACCCGGCAGCACCCCAGCTGCTCTACCCCAGGCATCCACAACAAAAGCCTGGTCCGCTCCCCCCCCCAGCAGACCAGGGAGACCCGAGCAAAGCTGCGGAGGCACAGAGGACCCGCCGCCTCTGCGGCTTTGCTCCTGTCTCCCTGCTGTGCTGGGGAGAGGGGGCACAGCTAGTGCGTCCCCCCCCAGCCGACCAGGCTTTTGTTGCGGGTCGCCTGGGGTAGAGCACAGGAACAAAGGCTTTGCTGTGCGGGAAATGTGCGGCTTTGCTCGGGTCTCCCTGCTGTGCTGGGGAGTCCCCCCCAGCACACCAGGGAGACCTGAAGCAGCTTTTCTCGCCCTGGAGGACGCGGTGGCGGGACCGCTGCACTCTGGGCGGTCCCACCGCCCGCGAGCTCCAGGGCGAGAAAAGTCCCGTTCGTAAGTGCGGATCCGACATAAGTCGGATCCGCGTAAGTCGGGGACTGCCTGTACTTATGCAATAGGACTCAGATTATCCAGCTAGTTCTTCAAATGCTCTGAAAACATTTTTTTTTTTTAAATTTCAGAAGGTGGAGAAATCTACTAGGGGAGAGGCTATTCTAGATTTCATTTTGACAAATAAGGAAGAACTGGTTGAAAATTTGAAAGTAAAAGGCAGCTTAGGTGAAAGTGATCATCAAATGATAGAGTTCATGATTCTAAGGAGTGGCCGGAAGTGAAATAGCAGAATAGAGATAATGAACTTCAAGAAGGCATACTTCAGCAAACTCAAAGAGCTATTAGGTAAAATCCCATGGGAAACATATCTAAAGATAAAACAGTTTTAGACAGTTTGGCAGTTTTTCAAAGAGACGTTATTAAGGACACAAAAGTGAACTATTCCCCTGTGTAAGAAAGATAGGAAGAATGGCAAGAGCTTATCCTGGCTGATCTCACCAAAGGATTAAAATGTAAAAAAGAGACCTACAAAATGTAGAAGCTAAGTCAAATTGCTAAAGATGAATGTAAACAAACAACACAAGCATGTAAAGACAAAACTAGCAAGGCCCAGGCACAATATGAGAATAAACTGGCAAGATTCATAGAACTGGAAGGGACCTTGAGAGATCATCAAGTCCAGTGCGGCACCCTCACTGCAGGACCAAACACCATCTAGATCATCCCTGATAGATGTCTACTTAAGCCTATTGCATCTTGTCTTATTGTCAAAGAGCAAGGAGAATAATTTTTCTCCCTCCTCCTTGTAACACCCTTTTAGCTACCTGAAAACTGCTATCGTCGCTTCTCAGTCTTTTCTTTTCTAAACTAAACACGCCCAGTTCTTTCAGTCTTCCCTCATAGCTCATGTTTTCATCTTTAATCATTTTTGTTGCTCTTCTCTGGACCTTCGCCAGTTTCTCTATATCTTTCTTGAAATGTGGTGCACAGACCTGGAAACAATACTCCAACTGAAGCCTAATCAGTGCAGAGTAGAGAAGTCATTTTTCTGCTTATGTCTTGCTCACAACACTCCTGTTAATGCATCCCAGAATCATGTTAGGTTTTTTTTTGCAACTGTGAGACATACAGGCTGCGTCTAGACTGGCATGATTATGCGGAAATACTTTTAACAGAAAAGTGTTCCGTTAAAAGTATTTCCACAAAAGCGCATCTAGATTGGCACGGATGCTTTTGTGCAAAAAGTGCTTTTGCGCAAAAGCGTCCGTGGCCAGTCTAGACACAATTTTGCACAAGAAAGCCCCGATCGCCATTTTAGCCATCAGGGCTTTTTTGTGCAAAACAATTCTTCCCTGTCTACACTGGCCCTCTTGCGCAAGTATTCTTGCGCAAGAGGGTTTTTTCCTGAATGGGAGTGTGAAAGTATTTGCACAAGAAGCACTGATTTTGTACATTACAAAGTCAGTGTTCTTGCACAAATTCAAGCGGCCAGTATAGACAGCTAGTAAGTTTTTGCTTTTGCTTTTGCGCAAAATCTTGCCAGTCTAGACGCACCCAAAGGGTATATGAAAGGGTGGACTAGGTCCTGAGGGCCCTCCCTGCCACTTCAGGCTTTGTGGTCCTGCTATTGCTCTCCCCTCCCTGAAAAGGGCTCTAGAGAAGTCCTCTGAGATGCCTATATCTGCTGTGTGGGAAGCAATGAATCACAGACCAGCAGGTCAGTATGGATGCGTCTACAATGCAACATTATTTCAAAATATCTAGCATTATTCCAAAGTAATTTAGACTGCGTCCACTGCAATTATTTCAAAATAGTGTCAAAATACTTTCAAGCTGGAGGACTTCTTACTCCGATTCCTGTAATCCTCATTGTACGAGGAGTAAGGGAAGTCAGAGGAAGATGCTCTATTTCAAAATAAGTGCTGAGTAGATGCTCCCTATTTCCAAATAAGCTATTTTGAAATAAGATACACAGTTGATGTAGCTCAATTTGCATAATTTATTTCAAGTTAAGCCCTGCAGTGTAGTCACACCCAGAAGAGCTGCAGGGCCAGATCAAGAGCAGTTCCTTGATAGAGCTGGAGGAGAGTAGATGGTGCTCCAGGTTTCCTGCTGGGATTCCACCAGAACAAGGCTCTGAGGTAGAGGTGAAGAATGTGCTGGAGCCATCTGGAAGTGGCCAAGGCAATTATTTAAAGGGACATTGCAGACAGCTGCTATTTTCATAACCTCTGGGCTGGGACCTGGAGTAGAAGATGGACTTGGGTCCCTCTAACTCCCCATTAGCCACTGGGGGTGGGGGTTGGGAAGAGGCCTGGACTTTGAGGCAACCCAGAAGTTGAACAGAAGTGTAGTAATCCAGTTGTAGAGCTGTGGTCAGAAAGCCCCTAAGACGTGATGACATTGCCTCCAAGGAAGGAGCCCTGGGGCACTACTCCATTCCAGAGCATGGACAAATTAAAAGGCAGTAGATGGTGCTTTTGGACTTGTATACTAGAATGTGTATGCTTTGTTTTTAAGAGTGTGTGTGATTCGGCTAGAGTGCTGAGTCCCTGAAGAATCACCACAGAGAAAGAGTTCAGCATATGCACTTGGCCAAAGGGTGCCCGTGAAACGTGAGTGCATCTCATAATAGGGTAGCAAGAAAATATTCTACAAACACATCAGAAGCAAAAAGAAGACCCAGGACTGTGTAGGTCCATCGCTCACTAAGAGGGGCGGGGAGGAGAGAGACAATAACAGAAAATGTGCAAATAGCAGAAGCGTGATGTGAATTTTTTGTTTCCGTTTGCACAAAAAATGGTTACTAGGAATCAGATGTCTAACTCAGTAAGCACAGGAGAAAGGGAGGTAGGATCAGGGGCTAAAATAAGGAAAGAACAAGTTAAAAATTACTTAGATGATTTAGATGTCTTCAAATAATCAGGGCCTGATGAAACATGTCATAGATAATTCTGTAGGAGCTGACTGGCAAGATATTTTAAACATTAGTGATTATCATTGAAAACTCATGGAGAGATTCCAAAGAACTGTGAATAGGCAAATATAGTACAAATCTATAAAAAAAGGAAATAAGGACAACCCACCTTAACTTAAGCACCAGAAGAGATAATAGAACAAAAATTTACAAATACCTAGACCATAATAAGGAGATAAATAAGTCAACATGCATTTGTCAAGAACAAATAATGTCAAACCAACCTACTAATTTTATCTGACATGTTAACAAGTCAAATGCATGGCAGGAAGCAGTAGATGTTGTATATCTTGACTTTAGTAAGGACTCTGCAATTTTTTGCACACAATGTTAATTATTTATAAGATGCTATATCATATCTCAGCCAAAGCAAGAAACAAAAACTCGGAAACATTCATTTGCAAGCTATCAGCTTCTAACAAGTTCTGGCATAAGATTGTGTGAAGTGCTGAACGTATCTAAAGCATCAAAAACACTCTCACTCTGAGTTCAGAGTAGACAGATTGACTCTACCTCTGTCAAGATTTGATACTTCAATGCAATGCCAATATGCTTTCTCAGCTCATATCGATAATTAGTGGAAGAGGGTATACAATACAGGAACTATTAAAAAACAGGAGACAACTTGAGGAATGGCTATAGCAGCATCAAGATTCAGTAAGTTTGCACATGGGAGGAAAATTGTACTTATATACTTGCTGAATTTGATTATGAATTCCTTTATGTGCTTCAGCCTTGTTAGCTCTGTTGTCATAGATCGCTGTAATCTACCATATCTAAACCATCTTTTTTTTCAGTTTCTGTAGAATAACCTCCATAATATCCTGCTCTGTTTTGATGTAGATATCAATGAAATCTACAAAGCTCTCAACAACCTTCTTCCTTTCTTTCAAAATCTCAGTGTACCTTAAAACCCGGGGTATTTGTTCCATTCAGAAAAGGTCTGGCATGCAATCAGACACAACAGAGAAATAGTTAGCTTTCCTAATCTCATCAAAAATATACTGCCAATACTTTTCTTGTGAGCCTGCTGAAAAATTCATTTTGAATTTGGTTTGATAAATGTGTCACTTTTCTGATAGCAGCCTAGATAGCTTCCACATGGCCTCACAACACAGCATCATAGCTTGCAAGCAATTTAAGCATCCTCCAAAAATTACCATCATCAGGACTATATAATTGCTCAAGTCAAACCCTGAAGAAGCACCTAAGCTAAGTACAGCAAACTATTCTAGTGATGATGTAAATTTTTATTCCACATGTCCTTCTGCATCTAACACTATGGCTACGTCTAGATTGCATCCCTTTTTCGGAAAAGGGATGCAAATAAGACGTAACGCAATTGCTAATGAAGCGGGGATTTAAATCTCCCCTGATTCATTAGCATAAAAATGGCTGCCGCTTCTTTTCAGCACGGAGCTTTGCTGGAAAAAAGCGCCAGTTTAGACACAGATCTTTCGGAAAATAAAGCCTTTAAAATAAGGAATAAGGGATCTTTTGGAAAAGGCTTTATTTTCTGAAAGATCCGCGTCTAGACTGGCGCTTTTTTCCGGCAAAGCTCCGAGCCGAAAAAAAGCAGCAGCCATTTTTATGCTAATGAAGCGGGGGAGATTTAAATCCCCGCTTCATTAGCAATTGCGTTACGTCTAATTTGCATCCCTTTTCCGAAAAAGGGATGCAATCTAGACGTAGCCAGTGTGTTTATGCACCTTTCTAAATTGTGCAATGTTTTTTCAGTTGTTCTGCAAGTGATTATCTTGCAGATTATCTTGACATGTTTCTTTGAACATTCATATTGGCATTCCTACATGCTAACATCAAAAAAGCTTGTGAACCCAGTTTTATAGGAAGATGAGGAATTTGGCTGAGAATGCAAACCAGAAAAACAGAACAAAGAGGCAATGAAGAATGCCTGCATAACTCTCTATTAGGCATTTTGACAATTTTTTGCATAAACACAACAAAAAGTCTTGTTCTAATTTAACAATGAATAATTTTCTACCAAAAAGCAGTGAACCAAAATCCATCACTTGTCAAAGCAAAATTCTGTATCATCATTAAAAGTCACACTAACAATTAATGGGCAACTTTTTCAACACTCCATGACCCAACAAACCTGAGAAACAAATCAATGTCCTCAGTAGCTAAGGATGGCTCAGAAGTATGAGTAGCCACATATTGTTCACCAGAAACAGGTTCTCACTTCACGTTTGAAGAAACATTGAAAATTGCACCACATGTTTATATATTCATTGCAGAAATCAAGGTTGAAGATAATTGTTTCCCCACAAAGGTCTTTCTGGATGAATTTCTCAGTTTGGAATGACCAGAGTAGTAGGTAAAAGTGTTAACTAATCACCTGGATCGATTGGTCTTCAGCTATCGTTAAGACTGCGCTGATCACAACACATCCAAAATACTTTTCTCACTCTTGCCTTTCTTCTCCACATTCGTCCAAAACGTTTAACAATGTCATCTTCTCATCTTCTTGGAGGCTAACCGGGTGGTCTTTTCTGTTCTTGCGGGTATTACTCAGCAATAATTGCGGTCCACCTATTGTCCGTGAGACGTGCTGTGTGGCCTGCCCATCACATTTAGTTATGTCTGTTTTCCACGATAATATCTTTCACACCTCTGCGTTCTCTGATCTTTTCATTTGGAATATGATCCAGAAGGGAAATTCCCAACATAGCTTGCTCCATTGCCCTTTCAGCTATCAACAGTCGCTGCTCTTCTCTCTTCGTCAGTGCCCATGTTTCACTGCCATACAACATGGCTGGCAGCACTGTTGAACTGAAGATATTTGTGCATGTGGTCTTATTGATTTTTCCTTTGAGGACGTCCTTCATGGAATTGAATGCACACCATCCTGCCCGAATCCTTTGTGAGAGTTCTCCGTTCAGGTCTTGGCACATATTAGCTTCTTGGCCTAAATATATGTACTGTTCTACTTCTTTGATTTCTCGTCCTCTTATCGTTATTCAGGATTTTCATAAGACATCTGATCGCATGTATTTCATTTTTCAGCGGTTCATTTCAGACCAACCTGACTGCTTTTCTTGTCAAGTCTTTGTAGCATGCTCTGCAATTGGTTGGTGCGTTAGGCAATTAATACAATGTCGTCCGTGAATCTGAGATGAGATAATTGTTGTCCGTTCATGTTGACACCATTCCTCCAATTGATCTTGTTCATAACCATTTTGAGGCATTCAGTGAATAGTTTTGGTGAAATTGTATCTCCTTTCTTCACACCGTTCTCAACTGGGATACGGAAGGGAGTTTTGAGGAGAGTAATATCTGTTGTACATCCAGTATTTGCTTTCTTCAACAAATTGATGTATTGCGTGTTAATGCCCTGCTCTGCGAGTGCCTTTAATATTGCATGGAACTCGATGCTATCAAAGGCCTTTTCATAGCTGAGAAAAGCAATACACAGGGGAAGTTTGTATTCCCTCGCTCTTTCTAGGAGCTGGCTAAAAGTAAATATATGATTGATCGTGCTGAAATTTCTTCGAAACCCTGCCTGCTCTCTTGGCTGTTGTTCATCCAGGCTCTGCGAAAGTCAGTTCGTTACCACCATCAACTGAATCTTAAAGCAAGGGACTTTCAAAGTTTTTTCGCCTCCTGCAGAAATCATTTCTGACATTATTCCATCTTTGCCTGGAGCTTTTTCCTTCTTCATCTGGTATAGCGTGCTTCAGATTTCACTGATGATTACTGGGGGGACACGTTCTTCTGACTCCTGGAGCATTGGGAGAGGGACGTTGATTCTTGATTTGAATAGTTCTGTATAGAAGTCCTTACAGACCTCCTCCATCACTGCTCTGTCAATTACTGCCTCTCCATCCTTGTTCTTCAATGCTGTTATGCTCAGTCTATACTGCATTAATTCCCACTTGTATGTCCTGAAGCTTTTTTGTGATTCAACTGTTTTGAGGAGTTTTTCTTTCTGGAAGTTCTCAAAGTCATCCTTCAGCTTTTGCTGGATAAGCTTGCATAGAACAGAGTTCTCAAAGATGTTATCTGAGCTCCTTTTCATGTTTCTCCGCTTCTTCAGCAGGCTTTTCGTTTCCTTCGAGATTCTTCCCTTCACCTTCTTCGACTTTTCAATTTCAGCTGCTTTTAAGCAATGTCTCAGCAAAGATACTATAGTCCTCATCACACTTTTCCATCTGGATCCAGTCAAACCCAGAAATTGCTTTCTTTAGCTTTGCTTCATCAAATGTCTTCAGCCACTGTTTCCTATTTGCCATCTGTAACACCTTCTTTCCACCACTTCATCGAAAATCAACTTTGTGCTAAGCAAGCTATGGTCACTGCTGATAATGAAAGGCTGCACCACAGAGATGTCTTGAATGATGAGCATTTTATTGATTAAAATATAGTCGATTTCATTCTTGCTCTTCATGTTTGCTGCGATCCATGTCCACCTTCTTGTGATCTTTTTATACCAGGTGTTTGCCACGTACAAGTCTTTCATTTCTGCCATTGGTACTAACCTTTCTCCTCTTTCATTCCTTTCACTACTGCCATATCTCCCTATGAACTTTTCTGCAAAATCCTACTTGCAAAATCCTACCTCAACACCTCATCGTGGTGCAGCGGTGACTTTGGCTGTCTGACAGCTATGGTAGCGGGGCGTATGCCCTAACCATAGGCTAGGTCTAACTATTCTACAAAGGTGTTGCACTATCCAATCCAGGGAGAGCATTGCTCTCTCAATTTTTCCCTCTCCTTAAAGGTTGGAGGCTAGCTAAGTTTGAGGAGGTACACACGCCTGCCCACCTATCCAGTGGGATGGCTCAAAGTCAATGGCTAAAACAACACGGGTAAATGTTAACTAATATCTCCATGAAACTCTACAAGAAATCAGGTGAAAAGTTATAATATCTATGAGAAACTCAGAACTATATACAGGGCTTAAACTGTGAATAGGAATGCGGGGAGTGCTGTGTCCCCATTAAAACTTAAGAAGGGTGAGTAAGGTTTGCTCAGAACTTTTTACAGAGGTAAAGCCCCATAGATGCTCTCTTCTCTCATCCGTGGGTACCTTCTCATTCTTTGGCCTATCTGTAGCATACAGGGCCTTGAATAATTCTAGAGACCAAGAGCCTGTACCTACTTATCTGTGCCTGGGGCATGACCTGGAAGAAGAGTGAAAAGTGGCTTAACAACATGGCTACTCCAAGACAGGTTGGCAGAGAACCTTTCTACTGACTGGGAATGTCACAATACAGGCTGCTTTAGCTATGCCTTTTCCCATCTCCAGCCATACATTGGCATACCACCTATCCTGTCTACACACTACTTGGGGATTTATCTTGTACAAGGGGAATTCCCAAATATCCCCTTAGCTTTCCCATGATGGGAACTTTAAAACCCCTTTGTGTTGCAACAAAAGCACAAGAGTGACTTAACCTGGGCTGAGGATCTGGCCCCAAGTGTTCATGACAAAATATTGTGCTACCATATGTTCAAGACAAAATATGGGAGTACATAATGTTGCAAAATACATTGTTTGCTTTGGAACAGATGCAGTGGGAAATTGGATTTGGCAGAATGATGGGTTGTGGAGTATGAGTTGATGTACATTTTAAACAAGGCAGTTCTTGGAAAGAGAGCTGGCAGACTTGCTACAGTACCTCAGATGGAAGACACCCCAGTGCCAGAAATTCAGTTTTGTCAATTCTCTGGTGTAACTCCAGGAAGTGTGTTTGAGGTGTTGCAAAATTAGACATATCATAAAGAAAGCAAGATTACAAATCAAATATGTTTCATATCTATGTATACTAACCCAAAAGTGGTTTGGGGATACTATATACAGGGGTATTGCAAGTCCATAGGTAGGTCCAGATGGTGCCCAGCTCTCCCCAGAGTGTGGAGGGAAGAGGGAAGGAGCCTTCAACCTGTGAAAGGGCCAGATACAGTAGCAGTCTCTGGAGTACGGGGCTGGTCTTTCCTAAAATCCCTCCCTTA
Source organism: Pelodiscus sinensis (assembly GCF_049634645.1). NCBI lineage: Eukaryota > Metazoa > Chordata > Testudines > Trionychidae > Pelodiscus > Pelodiscus sinensis. The sequence goes on from NC_134717.1 coordinate 35,158,856, forward strand.
GCAGGGCTGCTGGAACAATGTGGGAGTGTGGGTGCTGAGAGACAACCTAAAAACCACTTCAAGCCGGGGGCTGCAGCAGCATCCTCAGCACCAAGTCTATTGCCTTGTCTCCCTTGCCACATCTCTAATGGAACTGATTGGACATTCTTGGAGGAACAGGCTGCAAAATGGATGGTATAGTCAGTACACTTCCTCTGGAGCTTTGAGGGTTTGAATTTGGGATTGTGCCCTACGATGTATACTACCTTCCAGAGCTACCCCCAAGGAGCACTATTTGTCCTGTCCTCAACACATTTATTTACCTGTTTGGCACAACTTAGCTCTTATTTTGTTGTTCTTAGGTACTTCTGCCTTATCTCACTTCCCTTGGCTTGGTTAATCTGTTTTCACATATTGATGGTTCTTGTGTCAATTTCTCATCCGTGTCATACCACAGAAGTCAGTGAAATTACATCAGCAAATAATGTGATGTTTTCTGTCTTTCCAAGCTCCTTGCACACACTAAATGCAACAGACTGAAGTTCTTTGCTGACATGCTAAATTCTAATATGCTTGGTTCACCACATTTGAACAGTGAGAATTTCTGCACTATCAAGTAAAATCTTTAAAAGGTGCTGTATTTTGCTCGTCAGCTCCAGAAGGGATTAAAAATTATAGCACTGCTAACTTCAGTTGTGGTGAGGAAAGACACAAAACAAAGTCTGGGCTCTATTATATAATAGCAACCTTTCCAAGTAAAGAAGAGAATGAGAAAGATTACTCAAACTTGTCAGCTACACACTTCTGCAATAGACTCTGAATAGTATTGGTAATTATGCCTAGAAGCCTGATGCAAATGACAAGGGATTCAAATATTGTTACAATACTTTGTCAGCTAAAAAGCCAACATTGTGAACATGAACAGTTTTAAATAACCTTCAGAGGGGTAGCCGAGTTAGTTTGTAACAGGAAAAAAAACCCATAGTCTAGTAACACCTTAAAGACTAACAAAACATGTAGATGGTATCATGAGCTTTCATGGGCAAAACCTATTTCTTCAGATGACCAGAGTATAATAAATCCAGATCCAAGAATAAATAAGAGAAGGGGGGGGGGGAGGAGAAGGAAAAAGGGGAAGGGAAGAAGAAAAAGAGAGACAGTGAGCAAATAGTTACAAGAGGGTGTTAAGAACCATTAACACTTCTATTGTTTGGTTGTTTGTTTAAGTCATTAAAAAGTGGAAGATAGTGTCCGAGCCATCCTCTATCCCTGTTCAGACCATTAGCATAAGAATTAAACTTGTGAATGAAGTTAAGTTGCAATCCTTCTCTGTGTATTTGGCTTATGGGAATTGGTCTGAAACAAAACAGTGACCTGGGGATCTATTAATGAGTTTCCAGGAAGATTAAAGTGTTCAACAGGTTTTTGTGTGTTGCCTTTCTGGATATCTGATTTGTGTCCATTAATTCTTTGCCGTAGAGATTGTCCAGACTGTCCAATATACATGGCAGTGGGGCATTGCTGGCATTTGATGGCATAGATCACACTAGTGGATGTGCAGTTAAATGAGCCTTTGATTTGGTGGCTGATGTAACTGAGTCCAGTCATGAAATCACTGGTGTAGATGTGTGTGCAGAGCTGGCACCGGGCCTGATTGATTATGATGGAGGTGTGTTGTGTGGTTACTGGAAATAATTTGTTTGAGGCTAGGGGGTTGTCTGTAAGCAAGAATTGGCCTTTCCCCAAGGCCTCTGAGAGTGAGGGGTCATATTCTAGGATAGATTGTAGATTGTTGATAATGCGTTGGAGAGGTTTAAGTTGTGGACTGTAGGTGATGATAAGTGGAATTCTGTTGTTTTCTCTTCTGGGACTGTCTTGAAGTAGTTCATGTCTGGGTACTTTTTTGGCTCTATCGATCTGTTTTTTCACCTCACCAGGCAGGTATTTCAGTTTTAAGAAGCAATATATAGATCCTGTAGGTATTTGTCTCTGTCGGCGGGGCTGGAGCAAATATGGTTGTAACTTAAGGCTTGACTATATACAATAGTGAAAAAACAGATCAGCAGAACAAACAATTTCTTGCTTTGTACAGGGTTTTCATTTCTAAGGCCAGGCCTCCATTCATAGGGAATGTCAAGCAAGATACACAACTCTAACTACATTAATGATGTAGCTGGAGACAACACTCATTTACTGGCAGCCAGTGGAGATGCCCTCTGAATTCTGAAAAAAAATGTTTCAAACTGAAAAATCAAAATGGGTTTGTTATGCCAATGTTGAAATAGACACTTTTTCTGAGATTTTTGTTTTTTAAATGAACAGTTTAGTAAAATTGACACGAATTACCAAAAAGTTTCACTCTCACACATCTGTATTTTTTAGTTTCAAAATGTTTGGGACAAAAAAAAAATCATCCAGTTCTATTCATACAAGCTTTGTTTATAGCCTCGTCTTGATAGGTAAAATGGACTGTGCTTTTCAATCATGTTAGCTCAAGTCAGTTAGTATAGAAAAGCCTTGTCAAGATGCAGGCTAGCACAACTGAAGCTGTGATAGATGGCTGTATTTTAGTGAAGGGAAGATTCTCTAGCTTTTGTGTAGATTTCCATAATATAATTCTTTTCCTTCTTAAATACTCTAAGCAATGAAATAGACATTTAAATGATCTATATTGGCAGCTGTGTCACTGAAACAAATGAGAATGGTTCACATCTCAAGCTACTGTTTCATGCTTTCTGCATATTCAGGGAGACATTACTGTGTGTCAGTCATAGAACTGTAGACCTGAAAGGAACCTCGGGAGGTTATCTAGTTCAGTCCTCTGCACTCATGTCAGGGGTATTAGCTAGATCCTCCCTGACAGTTGTTTGTTTAACCTGCTCTTAAAAATCTCCAATGGTGGAGATTCCATAACATCCTTAGGCAATTTGTTCCAGTGCTTTACCACCCCTGTCAGGAAGTTTTTCTGATGCTGTACCTAAACCTCCCTTGCTAAAATATTGCTTCTTCTCTTAACCTCAGAGGTAAAGGAGAATAATTTTTCTCTCTCATTCTTGTAACAACCTTTCATGTATTTGTTATCATGTCCCCCTTGAATCTTCTCTTCTTCAACCCAGTTTTTTCATTTAATCATTTTTGTTGCTCTTCTCTGGGCTTTCTCTAATTTGTCCACATTTTTCTTGATATGTGGCAGAACTGGATACAATATTCCAGCCAGGCCTTCTGAGAGCTGAGTAGAGTGTAAGGATCACTTTTCATGTCTTAAATACAGCATTATTGCTCATACATCCCAGAATTTGTCCTTTTTTGCAAGAGTATTACTCATATTTGGCTTGTGAGCCACTATAATCCCCAAATGCCTTTCTGCAGTGCTTGTTCATTGGCAGCTTGGTATCATCCCAAAACTTTATAAGCATACTCTCTATGGGAATGTCTACACTACAAAGTTAGTTCAAACTAATGGACATTAGTTCGAACTAACTTTCATAGGCGCTACACTAGCGCTCCATTAGTTCGAATTAAATTCAAACTAACGGAGCGCTTAGTTCGAACTAGGTAATCCTCATTCCACGAGGATTAAGCCTAGTTCGAACTTACTAGTTCGAACTTACCAGGCTGGTGGCTCCAAGGATCTTGCCCGGGACTGCAAGAGGCGGGCACCCTCCTGGGCTAGTGTGGACATCGTGGACCTCGTCCACGATCTCCGCACTAGGCACAGGAAAGTGGCCAGCTTGGGCAGGAGAGCTGCCAGCCTGGCCACCCAGGAGCAGGTGTGCATGAAAATCAAGGTGGTCCACTGAGACCCCCGACCCTGAGCCCTGAGCTTACAATGGCCATCCTGGGTCAGACCAAAGGTCCATCTAGCCCAGAAGCCTGTCTGCCGACAGCGGCCAACCCTAGGGACCCTGGAGGGGATGGACCGAAGACAGTGACCAAGCCATTTGTCTCATGCCATCCCTCTCCAGCCTTCCACAAACCTTGGGCAGGGACACCACTCCTACCCCCTGGCTAATAGCACTCCATGGACCCAACCTCCATGACTTGATCTCACTTCCCTTTAAACTCTGTTCTAGTTGTAGCCTTCACAGCCTCCTGCAGCAAGGAGTTCCACAGGTTGACTCTTTGCTTTGTGAAGAACAACTTTCTGTTACTAGTTTGAAGCCTGCTACCCATTCCTTTCCTTTGATGTCCTCTAGTCCTTCTTTATGGGAACTAATGAAGAACTTTTCTTTATGCACCCTCTCCACCCAACTCCTGCTTTTAGAGACCTCTATCCTGTTCCCCCTCCGTCTCCTCTTTTCTAAGCTGAAAAGTCCCAGTCTCTTTAGCCTCTCTTCATATGGGACCTGTTCCCAACCCCTGATCATTTTAGTTGCCCTCCCCTCTCCCAGTCTCTCTCTTCCCCTCTCCCACCTCCTTTTCCTAGTCTCCCCCAGTTTTGTTCAATAAAGACAGATTCCATTTTTGAACACAATTGTACTTTATTTTGTAGATCAAGAAAAGGGGCTAGGGAAGGGTAAGTGGAAGGAGATGAGGGAGGAATGGGGCACGAGCCCCCATGGGGAGGACTGGGCTGGCTCTGCGGGCTTTTGGGGTGGAACCTCTCTTGCAGCCCCCCGATTGTCCCCTCTACCCAGATGCGGCAAATGCAGCCGGGCTGATGGCCGAGTGCTGTGATGTGCCCAGTGTGGGTACTCCAGGCACTCCAAGCCAGGACTGCTTTGCAAGTGGGGCACCCCTGAGAACTGTCTGTCCGGGGTGGGGGTTGGGACCCTTTAAGCGCAGCCCTCGGCTAGCCTGAGACAGCATCTCCACGCTCTAAGTCCTCCTCTGATGCCCTGCTGACACTGCTTCCGGCCATCCTTAAGCCTGATTCAGGGTTCACTTAATGTGGACATGCTAGTTTGAATTAGCAAAACACTAATTCGAACTAGTTTTTTAATCTAGATCCGTTAGTTCGAATTAGCTTAGTTCGAATTAACTAATTCGAACTAAGTTAGTTCGAATTAACGTTGTAGTGTAGACGTACCCTATGCCAGTGTCTAAATCATAGATGAAGTTATTGAACAGAAGTCACATCAGATCATGTTTCAAGAATTTTTTAGAACTCCAACCGCTAAATATTTTATTTATTTACTACCATATTTACCTGGTGTTGCTTGGGTCCTTAAGGAAAGGCTCTTGGGTGTGATGTTCACACCTGAGATTCATGCCATGGCTGCTTCGTTTTCCTTTTCCTGTCCCTGTTAGGAAGCCAGAGCAAAGCGCACAGCTCATCTGCTCCCTGCATTCCTCAGCCACAATAGGGAATAAAGCAAACTGTGCACTTTCCCTTGGCTCCCTGATGAAGGGGAACAGCCAGTAATCTGGGTGGGGCAGCTCTGGTAGTCTCAGAGGGAGGGGTGCATGCCCCAGCCAGCCCTTCTCCTGCCTGGTGATTCTCTCTCTTTTCTGTATGGTTTTTGAGAAGTAACCTCCAATCCAGGTATATCCCATTTTCCTGGCACAACCAAACACTTACTTTGCTTTAAGTTATGATAAGAGGAACCTGTATACTGAATTGGTGGGCCTAGCTCTGACCTTTAGGAGTTCTTGAGTGGACAGACAGGCAAACTCTCTCATTACAGAGTAGATTTATTTATTTAAAAGAGATAGATGAAACTTTGGAGACAACTAGGATTTTTATTATCCCTCTCTCCTCTGGCTTTACCAGAAAGTCCTTCACACTGCACACTTTGGGAGTGCTGTTATAGGGAATAATGTTATAAGAATTTCCACTCAGGGGCAATATTACTACTTGAATTGGTCCAGTCAACTTGGGGGGTTACAGTATAGACTTGTGTCAAGAAATCCTGCATGCCTTCTTGGATGTCTGAAAGTTGCTGAATTTCATGATTCTAGAGATGGAGTCACTCCTGCTTGTATTATCTAGCACTCAGTCAGAGGTCAGCTGTAGTTAGCCTCATGTTAGGAGCTATATGCACAAGTATATTATTGATATAAACGTATATAAAAGTTTTAGAAGGCACATGGTGACACCTTGCTTCTTTTTATTCAGTCAAATATACACAGATTATTATTGTATCTAACCTCTTCAGACTCTGATATCACTGCATGATTAAATAAAAAGGTCAACATTGGCCTAAATCATCTTGACAGTAAGGACTGGCTGTTAACTCTGTATCACTTGCACTGGCTGGTTAAGTCCTATGCTAAATAACACTACTCAATAATATTGCACCAAGTTTCTACTGTATTAAAGCAAGAATGGGAATCCAAGCAAGAAGGCAAGACATATAATTCATTCTATTCACAAAGAAATGGGTTGGCCATGTGCAGTAGTGCTGAACATTACACAGTGAACATCCTTCTAACTTAGTGCACATAATAAAATAATGAGCCCCACAGGACAAGTCATTGAGCTACCTCTGACTGTCAAAAACAGGATATGTCTGTATGCAAAACACAGGAGTGGGATTCTAGAAATCAGTGATGCGTTCCTGGATATGCCAGAATTCCTGAGTCTGATTCTCTACTGCCATCCACCATACAAAATCATCTAAACCTATGCAAAGCAGGCATCAAATGCAGTTCAATGTGTAATTATTTACAGAAATAGAGTCCTGTCCTGGAAATGTTTGCTACCTAACAGAATGATTTATACCATCTCATTGATTTTTACAGTGAGTAGTAGGTATTTGCAGGATTGAGCCCTGGTATTGCATATCACTCCTTGTATATACATTAGTAATTATATAATACAGAGGAAACTGCCACAAATAAAGGTTGATTGTTTAAAATTGCAGCTTGTTCTGCTTGATTGGCACAGTGCAGCTTCTCACAAACCTTTTAGCCTGAGCCTCACTGCCTTATAATGTACATGCAAATCTTTCAACAAAATTTGATTTTTACAGTTTTGTAGCAGAGATATGATCTTGTTCATGTATGACACCCTCTTGTATTGCATCTTATTTCTTGAGAAAAGATCCATTTTTATTTTGTGGCCGAGCTATTTGATTAAAACAAAAATATACTAAAAATCTTGAAGAATGAATTTATTTTTTCCTCCTGCCTGTGTTTGCCATTGCAAATGGGATCCAGACTAATTTCTCTTTCAGGAAATATAGGTTGCTGTTCTATTTCTGCAAAATGAGAACATTCTGTTCCGTATATGCTACCACTTACTTTGGAAACTGATGAAAAGACCTAAATTAACCTCATACAATTAGCTGACATTCCTAAGCACAGTTTTTCTGGATAGAGTAGTCTGCTCTTTACAAGATTTTTGTACTACTGATCACAGAGCTGAGCTGTGTAGTCATGTGCTACATCATAAAGGGAAGTTGAATGATCATAGTAAATCCAGCATAATTATTCCCTAATATTTCAGCATCTATCTGTTTCAGACCTAGTTCTTGAGGGATGTTGAACACCTGCTACTCACAGCAATTTCAATGAAAATTCTATATGCTGACCATCAATTAAAATTGTCCCTATTGCAATGAGAGGAAGAGTAAGTAGCATGTTTACCACATAGAATCATAGGACTGGAAGGGACCTCGAGAGGTCATCGAGTCCAGCCCCCCGCCCTCAAGGCAGGACCAAGCTCTGTCTACACCATCCCTGACAGATGTCTATCTAACCTGTTCTTAAATATCTCCAGAGAGGGAGATTCCACCACCTCCCTTGGCAATTTATTGCAATATTTGACCACCCTGACAGTTAGGAAATTTTTCCTAATGTCCAATCTAAACCTCCCTTTCTGCACTTTAAGCCCATTACTCCTTGTCCTGTCCTCAGAAACCAAGAGGAACAAATTTTCTCCTTCCTCCTTGTGACACCCTTTTAGATATTTGAAAACCGCTATCATGTCCCCCCTTAATCTTCTTTTTTCCAAACTAAACAAGCCCAGTTCATGAAGCCTGGCTTTATAGGTCATGTTCTCTAGACCTTTAATCATTCTTGTCGCTCTTCTCTGTACCCTTTCCAATTTCTCCACATCTTTCTTGATAAAGTCCAAAGGATTAGAAATGATAGTTTCATTTGAAGTGATATTTTGGTTGGGAAATTCAACTTTGGATCTACACATCTGATTATTAAGTCATGAAATAATTCACATAATAGTGTACTTATGTAACCAACTAGCCAATATGTTATGATTTCCTTGTGTCTGAATTTCAAAGACTGTAGGTTTCTTAGCCCTGGTCTACACTAGGGAGTTATTTTCAAAATAACTACCCTTATTTTGAAATAACAAGCACAGAATCCATACTACCAAGTCCATTATTTCAAAATAAGGTTATTTCAAAATAATAGCTCCTACTTTCCACGAGGAATAATGCTTATTTTGAAATAGTTATTTCAAAATAGTGTTAGTGTGGCTGCTCCACTGATGCTATTTCAAAATAACTACTCCACAGTCATTCAAAGTAATTACTCCTCAGTGCTTCCCTCTCAGGAACATTAAACATTAAAGGGAGCTTGCATTGGACTAATTTTGAGGTTCCCTAGCATGGACACACTATTTTGAAATAGTTATTTCAGGAGTTATTTCAAAATAAATTATTTTGAAATCATTTCCTAGTGTAGACATGCCCTTTAGGTTCTCACCTTGAGTGTCTGACTCTCTAGCTCTACAAATGCACAGTTCAGTCTCTGGTTTGTTATTTAAGATGACAGATGCTACACTTAGAAATTCAAAGATCTTGCAAAGAAAAGTCATAAATGTATTTAGTATTTTAAACATTTTTGGTGTAGAAACCAGTTGCAAGCACTGTCATTGCATATGGAGAAAAGAGGTATGGAATAGTATGTTAACTTGATAAGAGCATTTTTCTCCATTTCTCTTCCTACTATAGAGTCCCTTCTCAGTAAAGTGACAGAATTTCACCCTGAAACATATCATATGTGTAATCACTGTGTACCAGTTTTTATAATAAAACTTCTTTTTCAAACCATCATTACATTGTGAGGAAGACAGAAGCAAATGCACCCAAGGCTGCAATCCTGCAGGGTTGAATGTACAGAATACCAAAAGGGTTCATGGGGTCAAACACAAGTGCTTCAATTTAAAACAAAACTCACACAAGGTGTTGCCAGTATTTAACAAGCAGTAATTTCTCTCTCACAATGAAAGGAATTACATCAGTTCAAGACTTAAGCTATGTCTACACTAGCACTTATGTCAGAAAAACTTTTATCAAGCAGGGGCATGAAAAGCATGATCTTGAGTGACATAAGCTTTGTTGAATAGTGATAGAAATGTAGCCGTGTTAGTTTGGTGTAGCTGAAACAAAATACAGGACTATGTAGCCCTTTAAAGTCTAACAAGATGGTTTATTAGATGATGAGCTTTCGTGGGCCAGACCCACTTCCTCAGATCAAATAGCGGAAGAAAATAGTCACAACCATATATACCAAAGGATATAATTAAAAAAAAATGAACACATATGAAAAGGACAAATCACATTTCAGAACAGAAGGGGGATGCGGGGGGGGGGGGGAGGGAAGGAAGGTAAATGTCTGTGAGCTAATGATATTAGAGATGATAATTGGTGTCTTTGTTGAGCCCCCCCGCGGAGAGTGTCTAAAATTCGACACTCTCTGCGGGGGGCTCAACAAAGACACCAACTACCTTACCCATTACAAAGATAGCTTCCCCAATTATCACCTCTAATACCATTAGCTCACAGACATTTACCTTTCCCCACCTCTAATATCATTAACTCACAGACATTTACCTTCCTTCCCCCCCCCCCCCCCCACATCCCCCTTCTGTTCTGAAATGTGATTTGTCCTTTTCATATGTGTTCATTTTTTTTAATTGTATCCTTTGGTATATATGGTTGTGACTATTTTCTTCCACTATTTGATCTGAGGAAGTGGGTCTGGTCCACGAAAGCTCATCATCTAATAAACCATCTTGTTAGTCTTTAAAGTGCTACATAAGCTTTGTTGGCATAAGCGCCCATGTGCACAACACTCTGTCAGTAGGAGACATTCTCCCACTGCTTCATGTTGAAATGTTTTATTATGTCAATGGGAGAGTGCTCTCTCATTAGCATAATGCAGCTATTGGAGTGTTCTTGTAGTGGCACAGCTATGTTGGTAAATCTTGTCGTTGTAAAGCTGTGTTGGTGCTGCTGTCACTTTCTAATGTAGACATGGCTTAACAAGGCCCAACTAGTGCCTCCTGGAGCTGCCCAGTGGAGAACACTCAGGGGCTCTGGGTATATTGCAAGTGTAACTTGTTTTACCTATGGCTGTGTCTAGACTGGCAAGTTTTTCTGCAAAATCATCTGCTTTTGCGGAAAAACTTGCCAGCTCTCTACACTGGCCACTTGAATTCCCGGAAAAGCAGTGATGATCTCATGTAAGATCATCAGTGCTTTTCCAGAAATACTATGCTGCTGCCGCTTTGCTCCCGGTGCCTCTGGTCTGCTGGGGACCGTCTCCAGCAGACCAGGGACACCTGGAGCAAAACCAGGAGGCTGCGGCTAGTGGCCCCCCCCCCAGCAGACCAGGGAGACGTGGAGCAAAGCCCCGGGCCTGTGGTAGAGCAGGTGGGGTGCTGCCGGTTGGTCACTGATCAGTTTCTATCACTGATCAGTTTCAGCAGCAGCTGAATCAGGACACCTGGGGCAGAGCAGCTGCAGTGCTGCCAGGTTGGTCCAGTAGCGCCGAAGAGCGGCGACGCTACTGGACCAACCCAGCAGCACCCCAGCTGCTCTGCCCCAGGAGTCCCCAAGTCAGCCGCTGCTGAAACTGACCAGGAATCAGCCGCTGATCAGTTTCAGCAGCAGCTGACTTGGGGATGCCTAGGGTTCTTAAGTTGAATCTGTATGTAAGTCAGAACTGGCGTCCAGATTCAGCCGCTGTTGAAACTGATCAGTTTCAGCAGCGGCTGAATCTGGACGCCAGTTCCGACTTACATACAGATTCAACTTAAGAACAAACCTACAGTCCCTATCTTGTACGTAACCCAGGGACTGCCTATATTGTTTTCCGCAAAAAAGCCCCGATTGTGAAAATGGCGATCGGGGCTTCTTTTGCGGAAAACCGTGTCTAGATTGGCTAAGGATGCTTTTCTACAAAAAGTGCTTTTGCGGAAAAGCATCCTGCCAATCTAGACGTGCTTTTCCGAAAATGTTTTTAATGGAAAACTTTTGAAAAATCATGCCAGTGTAGACGTAGCCATACTGTATACATACACTACACATAGCACAGAGGTGGTCAAACAGCATGCATGCAACTCCTTCTTTTCGGACACTAAACCCACCACCAATGTCTGGTTGCCAGAAAGCAATTCTGCTTCAAGAATTGACTCTAATGAGACCAAGCAAACTCTGCTACTCCTTGCACCTCTCTCCCAAAGAAGTCTCTGCACAGAACCTTGCACAACCCTAAACTAATAATTAAGCAGAACATCTTCTCAAGAGTCACAACTTTCTCACATACTCAGAAAAAGAAATAGGAAGACTCCGTTTAAACAGAGTCATCTGCTGTAGTCTGTTACTGTAGTCTAAATAATACGTTATAGACAAACCCATAATCCTATATTAAAAGAACATTATTAAGATTTCAAGTCAGGCACTCAAAAGTTAGCAAATGCCAGAACTAAGTTTACCTATGCAACATTTCAGACTCCTCGTACATATGCATTATGACACAGTGTTTAAATACATGATCACATACCACTTTTTTCACAAGACCCCGGCCTCATTTATTGTACAGAATGGACAGTGCACACTTGATAAGTAGCTATTCAATATTTTATCTTCCTTTTGCTCTGTATATGAACCCATGCTTTATTTATTGCACACTGTTCCAACTCTACTTTGAAGACAGAGCTATTAATTTTCTTATGGGATTTTCTATGGAGCTCACCATTATAGTATCTGAGTGCTTCCCAAACATTGAGACCCTTTGAAATAAAAGGGTATTTTTCCCATATCAGAGCTGGGAACTGAGGCCCAAAACCCCAGATCCACAAAAATATGTAGGTTCCTAACTTCCATTGAAATAAATGTAGATTTGTGGATCTGTGCCAAAGAAATTAAGGTTGAAAGTATTCACTAATTTGAGAAACCTCAGACTGGCTTTTCAGAGCACTTAGAATTATATAGCACTTCTTGTGCTCAAAGCACAGCTCACAAACACTTCATTTGCCGCTCTGAGAGCTCAGCATTTCTGCAACCAGATCTTTGGGTTGGCCCCACAGAAAACAAGGAAGTTGATGTTAGTGACCATCTGTCACCACTGTCACCATTCAACTGCCTTATTCGCAACACTGTCCTTTCTATTCCTTAAATCCCCTGCCTCCTTCACTGTACCCCTTTCAGCTCCTGCAACAAAAGAAGGCAGGATCCTACAGTCCACAGCTTCCTTCCTTCATTACCCAACCTTGATTCTTCTTCTGAGCAAGTTTCTAGTATTGAAGCTTTCCATCCAAACCCCATTCTCCTTACCAGACAAGTAGTAATAAATAATCATGCCTATTTCTTACATAATGCTTTCCCTCAGATCTCAAAGTGCTTTACAATTTCCTAATGTGAGGTAGGAAACCATTATTACCCTCATTTTATAGATGGGAAACTGAGGCACACAGAGGCTTCCCTGGCAGGGGTCTCCGCTGGCCACTTGTTTCCTCATCCGATCTGTCTCCCTCACCCTGACTTCTAAATGCCCCATATATGGCTAAGTTCTCCATTCTCACTGGCTTTAGTACCAGTCTGATCCTCTGTTTGTTTTATTTAATCTGTGTCCTCACCTTCTCTGGCTTCTTGGCCCAAGTTGCTTGCCTCGCCAGTCCCAGTTCACCTCCCACCTCTCAGCTTCTTGTTTGATCTGTTGTTTTTCCTAGTCTTGTTTTTGGAAACATCCTGCTGAAATTTTCCAAAATAAAATAAATGCAGACACCCAGCATGGAAATTTTCAGCCCAAATGGTTAGTTTGGAAAAGTTGTAAGCAACTGAAAACAAGGGCTTAGTTTGAGAAGCATTGGATAAGCTTAATACTCAGGAGCTTCCAACCTTGCCTACAATCACATTAACAGATATATATTCAAATTGACTTCTTGCTATAATTGTTATTCCATCTTGATCTAACAGTACTATACAAAACATACACATGAACTTGCCTTTCACTCCTATGTTATTGGATCTATAGTTAATAGTTACTCAGCATTTCTGTTTAATTATTTTCTTCACCAACTTTTGACCTGCTACAACTGTTGATATTAATGTCTGACCTAAGAGAAGTGTTAGGGGCCTCTGGAAATGAAGTAAAATTATTTGGGTCACTCCTGGAAGGACAGAAAAATGCATCTCTACCACCCTGCCCCTTTTTATGAGATTTCTAAAGGATCATCTCTTTGGCCTTACTCAATGTCAACCTAGACAAATGGTGAGATGACATGGACTCGGTTGCCAACAGTTCATTTTCAGGTCAAGAGTAATCCTGAATTCCTCACTGAGGTTAAGCTTTTAGATAGCAGAAAGTGTTCCCTGCTGATGCTGATATCTCCAGTTGCTACAAAACTTCTTTAGGTTACTGTGAAGCTCCCAATGCTAGGGCCAGTCAGCTAATCTCTGAAATACATTTCAAAAGGCTAGGGCTACTCTCTTTATGTTTACTGTTTATAGCTATTAGTAACCATTTCAGTAGCAGGGGATCACTGGGCTGGCACAGGAACTACTTTGCATCACTCAAGGATTACCTTAGGGAAATTAGATTGAAGTGCCACAGAACTTTAATAGATGAAAGGCTAAATCCTCTGGTCTGACTTAATGTAAGATCTCTACCCTAATGGGAAAGTATGTCTGAATGTCCACACCACCTTCTTCGACAGAACAGGGAATCAACTTTATAAGAGTCTGGCCCAATAGCAGCGGAATTCTTATTGGAGGGTGCATATGGCTATGGGTCTAGAGCTAATGGAAAAATGTTCCTTGAGCTCAAGTGGAAGAAGACTGTGTTTTTAGAGCAGAAGATTATGAGATGTTCTATCTGCCATGCTGCATGTGCCAGTCTAACGTGTCTATGCATGTGTGATTTCATGGTTCAGTAAATTTTCACCTCTAATCGAAGACTGTGATCATAAGGCTTGTTTCTGAAAGTCAAAGCTGTTTTACTAGTAGAAACTGCCTTTTTGCTTCTGGCAAATTAACCAAACTGAGCAGATGGAAAGTGGACAATTTTCTTTTTCACCATACCAAAAAAAATTGCTGGCCAATTTATCTTTAATTACAAAACTGTGTACAGCTAGAACATGTATCTCCACTTAAGAGGGTCTCTTCTGCTGTTGATTCATGAACATAACTCCCACTGATTCTAATCAGAGTTATACGCATGAATAGCAAGGAAAATATTTGCTAAATATTTGCTAGGCATGGGCTAGTTAGGATCAGAAAAATTCTACTTGAATAATTCACTACTGTGGGGCACTCAAATAGCTATGTGTTACCTTCAGACTTATCCAAATGGACTTAAATAGTTGTATACCTTTGATCTCTGGGAAATTGTATGGACACAAACATGCATGAGGAAGGGTTTACTGGACAGATAAATCAAGGTTTGAAAAAATGTTCCCTTTTATTTTAAATATATTAATGTATCTCTTTGCTTCTGGATTTCACCCAGGGCCAGAAATGGAAGTATCAGAAGTGAAATAAGTTTCTTACAAAACTGATGACTCAGTTGAAATCAGTGGATACCTGGAACCTTGCAAAAATCATTTATTTTCAGTATAAAGAATTTTGCCTCTAGTTAGGGATACTTTGTAGAATGCATTTGAACACCTGAATGAGTAATAATTTTCATAATGAATAATTTACCCAGCTGACCCACCAAAATTCTCTCTATATATATTATATGAGAAGGGGTGAGAGAGAGATTTATAGACCTTGACAATTTATTTTCAATATACTATCTAATAAATGTAGCCCTTCTCTGCACAAATTGACTTTAATTTTATAAAATGTATAAGTTTTCTGTTAGTACTGACCAATAATCTGGCTAAATATCTTTCAGACTGCAATGCATACATTATTTCTGGTCAGGTCAGAAATTACTTATTTAATTTCTTACATAGTGTTACTTTTATTCCCTAATCAGATGATCAGACAACAGTAATTTTAACCCTGAAGAATAATGAATGATAAATGACTAATAATTACCAATAATAACAATATTCTTACTTGGCAGCAAATACCACTAATGGTTTCATTTGAATATTATTCGTTTGAGGAACACCCACTTCCTAAAGAGTGGTTCTAACTAAACTTGTGTGTGCGAATGCTCAGAAACAGTAAATAGAAAGGAACACAGATATGTTTATAAGCTTCATCAACTACTCATTTGACCATTCTTTATGCTTTGATATGTTCTTTGCAGAATACACATAAAATGCAACTTTATGATTTTCTTTCATAGTATAAAATAAATAGATGTCATATAAGCTATCTTTAGAGTTTAAATTTAGCATACTATTGATGGTGTATAAATAATAGAATCTACACAACATTATTTCACATTTAGAATAATAAACATACAAATTGTGCCCTGGAACATAAATGGAACATACAAGTAAATTGACAAATCAAATGATACTTTCAGTTTTTAACTGAAAATAAAATAATATTTCTGTCTTAAACAGCAGAAATAAAGTTACTTAAATTCTAATAATCTGTAAATGGAATGAGGAAATGTAATCTCTCTGATTCTTCTCTGAGACAGATGAGCTTTCTTAATCTGCTGTTTCAGTATAGTAATAAATATTGATTCTTCAGATCACTATGGTGCTTTATCACTTCTAATGGAGGCTACAGGGAAGGTAGTGGATTCAAGGACATTTCCATATCTACATAGACCAAATAGGCAACATTTAAAGAGCATGGGATTACTATACAGCAATATTTGAAACATGGGATATTCCTAGCGATTTGCAAAGCAGATAAATTAAACTAAGAACTAACCAAAAGTGAGCTGAATCCACATTGAATCTTTTAATCTTCAAGATATGTCACCTCTGTCAATTAACTGTTGCAGTATAGAATTGTTTTAACTATGGACCAAAAGCAGAGACACTAAAAATGGCAACTTTCAATTAAGTAACTGCAGACCTATACATGGAAATAGGTATTTGGCCATGCATGCCACTACTTACAGGACAAGGGAGCTAGCATCCCTGATGGCAGTGTATTGGCAAGAAATGAGCAGTTCAGTAGAGTGGGTTGCAGGCATATGGAATTCTCTTGAAGTAGATAGAGTAATTCCACTCTTTTGTATCCTGAACTTCCTTCTCCACATGCAGCCATGTGTTTTCACAATAAACTCTGCCCATCTTTTTGGAGACTGACCAAATGGTTGTTTCAATTTCCATGGCTAGCACTTGGTGTTAGCTGCAGCTCATTGATGGTCAGTGAACCTCGCTAGATGCCCAGCTCATCACATTTTACAGTACAGGTTGAACCTCCCAAATCTGAGACAAGAGAGCCCTGGAGACAAGAAGCATGAGCCAGCTGGGAGTCCTCTGCATGCTGGGGATCCCTAACTGGGCTGACAGGGGCTGGTCATTTGGTGGGTGAGGAGTCCAGGCTTGGGGAGCCCGGCTGAAAGGGATCTCTAGTCACAGCTGGGAACCCTGACAACAGTGGGGCCAGCGCTGGCTGGGAGGAATCCCTGGCCCTGGAAGCAGCTGAGCCAGCAGTAGCTGGGAAAGCTTTGGTTGACTGAGCAGGAGGCTAGTGGTGGCTAAGGGTTTGAGCCCTGCCCCTCACCCTGGGGTTAGTCACCAGCAGCTTCCGTAGGGACAGAGCTGGCAACTTTGAAACTCAGGAAGGACAAGAGGGGCCCTGAAGGAAGGGAGATAGGGGGGATCCTCCAGTTATGTCTGTAATGCAGTCAGAATTTCTTTTTTAACAGTCTAATATAGTTTGTGTTGAAGCTCTTGCAGAGCAGGGCAATCAACACTGCATTGATCTTTATGTTGTCAAACACTTTTTCATGTGGTGGCAGCTGGAAGCTCCAGGCCCTTTAAATCTCCACCGGAATGCTGCAGAGAGCACTCCAGGCAGATCTAAGGCTGGAGATAGGGGGTGCTCTGCTCCTGGCAGTGCTGAGGGTGGGAAGAGGGGGGCTAGTATGATGTGCTCACTGCTCCAGCCCTACTCCTTCCACCTGAGGCCCTGCATCTTCCAGGAGTGTGGACCATGGCCCTCTGCATCTTGCCCAGCAACCTGGCAAGCTGACCAGCTGAGACCTCTAGGAAACTCTTGCTTAGAGGTTTAACTGTTACTTGAAAAATGTGGACAATAGCATCTAGCTGGAAGGAGTGCAATACTAGTATTCTGCAGTACAAGAAGGGTGATTATACAGATCTAAAGAACTTCTGTCCAATATGCCTGCTCTCACGTGTCTACAAGCTGTTTACTAAAAAAATTATAATTGTAAGGTGAAAATGAGAGACTAAGCAATTTTTCAGTAATAGTGTTCTGTGACTCCTGTATTTTTATGTCTGATTTTATAAGCCTGTAGTTTTTAAGTGAGGTGAGATCCATTGTGTACTAATTGGTTCAGTGATGACCACTGTACTTAATCAGCAAGGCCCAAGTTCCTGGAACCATCACTATTCAGGAACCTTCCTATTCAAAATGTGCTCAACTTCAGGAAAGAGTTATTGGTTTTACTGGTATTTAAGCATTTAATTACATATATGTAAACTAATGTGGTTTTCTATATAATGTGGTTTCTTCTATAGATGGTCATAGTTAAGAAATGGTTTATCAACAGTCAATACATAATTTATAGAAGTTATAAGCATGTTACAGGCAGGAATTTCGTGTGTTTGTAAGGACATTGGTAAAGGAGGTTGTATTACTTCTGTATATGGCATTAGTGGTATCGTTGCTGGTGTACTGTACCCATTTCTGGTGTCCACGCTTCAAGATATATTAAACTTGAAAAGGGTTCAGAAAAGGGCCATAAGAATGATTCAAGAACAGGAAAACCTGCTTTAGAGTGGATGACTAAAGGCACTAAACCTGTTCAGTTAACAGAGAAGGTTAAAAGGTGACTGGATCATGATCTACAAGCACCTGCATGGGAAGTAGATTTCTGATCGTAGCCTTGTTTTCAACTGAGCAGAAAAATCCATAATGTGATCCAAAAGATGGAAAGTGCAGTCAAACTCAGCCGAAGAATAAGGGAGAGTTTGCTGATAGCGAGGGTAACTTAACCATTGAATCAATTGATCAAAGATGGAGGATTTTCCATCATTGGAAATTTTAAAATAAATATTGGCTGTTTCTGTAAGTGCTGTATCTGAAACGGAAAATATGAAATTGATGTAGCAATTGTTGGATGTTTCTTGGTCTGAGTTACACAGGTTAGACGAAATTATCGTAATCCTCTCTGCCTGGCTTTCAAATCTATGAGTCTACTAAGGTATTACAGATGTCAGTAAGCCAGGGCTAGACAATAAAATGGTGGCAGTTCACTACAGTTAGCCACTGGTGAGCTGCTGTTACTATATTTACCTGCACCTCCACAGGTACAGGCGATCACAGCTCCTGTTGGCTGGGAAAGGTGATCCATAGCCAATGGGAACTATGATTCCCTGTACCTGTGGAGGTGAAGGTAAATAGAGCAGTGTAGATAGTGCAGGGGCTAACTGTTGCAGATCAGATCTGTCCCACGGGCCAGTATTTGCCCACTCCTGCTGTAAGCCATAGTTATAAACATCGTATTGACTTGTTGGACTCTATGAAGGACTAGTAATTTACTAATATACTACAAAATTTACCTGGCGTTGCTCGGGTCCTTCACTCAATTAATTTTTGTTTTTGGAAAATAAAATGAAAATGTACTCGCTTCATTTAAACATTGCTCTGGGATGGGGATGGGGATGAGTGGGTCAGGCTGCCCCAGACAGAGAGGAATACTCCAGCCTTCTCTCACTGTAGCATCTTAGAGTGAGGTGAGAACCACCTGTCCACAGCCACTCCAGCGCCATTGGGCAAGGCTGGGGAAGGGGAGCATGTCTCCCAGTTGGGGTAGGTCCAGGTTTGTCAGCTCCCTGCATTCCCAGGCCAGAGGGAGGAATGCAGTAAACTGTGCACTTTCCCCTCACTCTCTGACAAAGGAGAACAGCCAGCAATATGCCCATACAAATGTGGGGTATGGGGGGAGGAGCTTCCCCTCCCCACCCTTGCTAAAGGGCTTTTTTAGCTCCCACTCTATAAAGGCATCAGCCATTCACACTAAAACTTAGCTTGATAGATAAAATTGGTCTCAGACACATTTTTGATTAATGATATCTACTGTCTTCCTTTTCTTTGTGCTCTTTTTTATAACTTAAATATTCTCCTTTGAAAATATTTTTTCTGTCCTGCCTTGTGTCTTCAATCTACTTTTTTTATTCTTTGTGTTATCTAGCAGTGTTCACAGATGTTTTAAATATCAGTTGTGAATATCACATCTGTGTAAGGTTTTTGATAATGGAACCATTCTCCTAAAAAAACCCCCCACAATTTATTTGACAGCATTTGTTATGTATGTGTGACCAGAGAATAGTCTTTTCCACTGACCAAAGGCTCTTTAACTCACATTTCCCTTTTAAAGTCTATTTCTATATGAGGCTCTTCTATGTTTTGCAATAATTCTCAGGTAAAACCCCAATTCATTATTTCCTTTCTTCCTATGGCAAAAGGCCTATGCAAAGTATTATAACTTGGAAAAGTGTGTCTTTAGCATTGTCAAAACAATTCATTGCTATCAGCATTAGCAGTGAAGCACTCGCTACTATGAATAATTACATTCTCTGGGATTTCTATAGCACAGTCTCATGGAATATCAAAGTTTCAATGGAAATGACACATCAGTGCTCTTTCAGAATTTATTTTTAGCACTAAACATGTGTTGGTTTCCCCCCTAAAATCTATACCAATTCCTAGTGAAAGACAAAACTATTGGAATTTTTGTTACTTAATGACGTAAAAAAGACTGTGTCTAGACTACATCCCTCTTTCAACAGAGGGATGTAAATTAGACACTCTGAAATTGCAAATGAAGTGGGGATTTAAATATCCCATGCTTCATTTGCATAATCACGTAATGGTGCTCTTTCAAAAAAGCACCATTTTGAATGTAAAATCGTGGTCTAGATGCGGTTCTCTCAAAAACAGCAAGCTTTTTCAAAAAGCAGGGAGGGATAGCTCAATGGTTTGAGCATTGGCCTGCTAAACCTCAAGTTGTGAGTTCAAGACTCGTGGAGGCCATTTGGGGCAAAAATTTGTCAGGGATGGTACTTGGTCCTGCTATGAAGGCAGGGGATTGGACTTGATGACCTTTCAACATCCCTTCCAGTTCTAAGAGATAGGCAATCTCCATTAATTTAAAAAAAAAAAAAAATAGACACAGCCAAAGAAGCATAGAATGTCCTCTTGGATCCCAGTTGTAGGAACAGATCATCAGTGTGAGCAAGTTGCTTTACTTTCATAATGCCTTATTTTCTTAAGTCAGGTGCAAGTTATGCTTTCTATTCAGACACATCCCTTACATAGAAAAACAAGAACATTAATATGATTATTGCAGTGCGTCTGACCACCTTTCCTATATTGCTATAAAATAATACCAAACATATGTGTGTCACCTTCCTCAAAACACTTTAGGAATCATTAGTTAGTTGCTCAAGTGTCTTTAATTTCATTTTACAAATAGTGAAAAGGAGATAGAGTGAAACTGCGATTTTCAGTGTTGTGAAAAGGAGTTGTTTGTCCTAATCGCATTTTAATTTTCCCTTAGGCCTCTTTGAAAATTTTAGAAGTCTAAGAGTTACTGTTTCCTTGCTTAGAAGGTTTCTTTGCAATACTGTCAACTATGTGACCCACTGGTAACCTTTAGCCTCTGCTATATTTGTACACCAATATGAAAAGCCTGTTTTCCTTTCAGTAAATACTTTCACATCTCCTGTTCTTTTCTTCAAGAAGTCATACCTGCTCTTCCTGAATGCATTTTGCCTGTCAGTGTCATGCTGACAAACGTAGCCTTTCATTATCATTTTTGTTTCCTATTCATTTTTACCTACTCTTGCATTTCATGCCCAATTTGGTTCTACTGCTGGCTTCTCCATGGTCTCTGGATTTCAGAATCCATTCATTGATGAGCTGCTTCAGGAGTCTATATATTTTCAGGACATTACACAGAGAAGTAAAGAAACTGCTAACATTACCTTATGTCCTGTCACATTCAGTACTGCTGCTTCACTGCTGGATATTATACAACTACAGTGAAACAATCGAAGCTACCTGGGACAGTATGGCTCACAAAGCTTAGTGTATATCTCATGGGAGTAGAACTTTCCTGTTGGACAATATCCAGAACAAGCTTTTGCTACAGAGTAATCTGAGGCCACATATTATTGCTGCAATGGCACTTCTTTGAGTGGCTCACTCAAACTACTTGTGGTCTGATGTGAAAGAGGAAAAAAAAAACCCCACGCTTCCCTGTAAGGAGATATGCACCAGCCAAAGGTATGTAATAATAGCCACTAGATTCTACATTGTCAGTGCATGTCATGTGTTTACAATGCTTTCATTGGAATTCCTGAATATTTCCAATGCTTCTAGGTCAAGTAGAAGATTGGAGGTTTTTACTCGCTCTGTAGGTATCTCTACAATACCTGTTGCTTTCAGGGAAACTTGGAAGTACTGAAGCCACTTTTCTAGTTCTTGTCCATGTTTCCTTCCAGACTGAGATATAGGAGGCTTCATTTGATCCATGTTTGCAATTATTTAAGGTCAGATGATATATATTCCATTGATAACAATAGATCTGCACTGATGTACATTAGCAAGAGAGCTGCCCCCCTTGTTGTCCAGTATTATGAAATAAAGGTGTGACACAGACTTTGTCTACACTACATACTTTTTGTGAAGTATGCAAATGAAGCATAAGGATCTTGCCCAAAAAGGGTTTTTTGTGCAAAACGGACACGTCCAAATTGATTGTTTTTGCACAAAAACCTCTTGTGTAAAAGGCATTGGAAGAGATTATACAAATGAAGCACCAGAAAAAGGTAATGAGCGCTTCATTTGCATTTCCTCTTCCACAAAAAGTACGCAGTGTAGACATAAACTCATTGAAGTGCTGATCAAAGACTGGCTTTCACATTGTGGCCCAAGTGACCTGTCACACAGAAGACGTTCCAAAAATTAGTTGCCCACAGTCACATAACAAGGTTCAGTATCCACTAACTCCTGTGGCTACTGTTGTAACTATATTTTTGAGTTTTATCTTCTGAGAACTCCTTTTCTTTTGGCCAAATCATTGTCAACATTTACATTCAAAGTACTGGCAAATAAATACTTATACTAAGCGCTTGATCTGTTGCATTTTACTGCGAGTTTGAATCTATCACTGAAAGTATAGGCTCCATCATTTGTCACATCTAGTGATGGAACTTTCACCTGGATAATTCAATCTGCTTGTAGGACATTTGTTACTGCTGCTGCCAAGTGGCTGTCAGTTGCAAACCCAATGTTATGCTGATAGTTGCTGTCTTCACTATCATTATTTGAGACACTCTTTGCTCGCTCTCCAGTTACCTTTCCTAATCCACATGAAATCAAACTTTGCTGAAGCCTCATATTCCACCTTCTCTGTTGTCTTGATAGTAGCTGGGCCTTTCTTACTTAATGCACTGGGCTGATATTTCAAGTGTCAAATATAAACGTTGAATCCTTTGGTGTCTGCACACCATTTTATAGAGCTGACACATATAAATGATCATGGTAATCTAGATAGCTAGGTTATCATGGTTTTCTACACTTCCCCTGGTAAAAGAGTTTCTATATGGATAGGCTAATAGCATATCGGAGTGATCTAACATGTTTTCTTCCATGACAACTTCATAAATGAGTTTAAAAGAATCTTATTGGGATTGATAATTGATTTCATAGTTACTCATGGATGATAAAATTACATCTCTTTCCCCCAAAATTATTTCAAGAAGAGATGTCTGTAAGTATGTAAACCATGCAAAGAACTGATGACTCTATAGGCAATAGACACAGATCTGCTAAGTGTGACCAAAGTGATATCTGATGCTACAGATGATACAGCAACTCCCTAATTGTATAACTAAAATTGTGCACAAACATAATAGCTCAAATGTCTGAACCTGGGCACTAAATTTGTGTCAACAGGCAACGGCAGACACCAAACTAAGGCTGCTAAGAGAGGCTTTTAAAACATTATAACATAATTGAAAAGAAATGTTTATCCCTTTAAAGAAAACCACAAGAGGAAATTGCAATACAACTCATAAGATCCACTGCATCTTGCCTTAGCTCCAACCTAAAGATTGCCATAGGTATTTAAGTCATAAAATAAACTGAATTACTACTGTACGCTGAATTTTTCACTCTTTAACCTGGCCCTTCAGTGTGAGGGTATACAGCCTTTGTGTGGTCAGGTGAGGCTTGCAACTTGAAGGCATCGGGGTATTATCTGTTAGGGGAAAAGGATAGAGGCACCTTTAAGGGTTTGCCCTCAGAGACTGGAATGGGGCTGATAAGCAGGGGAGGGTTGGAAATAATCTGATTTGGGGCTGAGGCACACTGTTGGCTTCTTGCACCTGGGGAGGGTTTATAAACCGTGAGCCTCCAGACTTGCAACTTGTCTTTCTTCCTGTGTGTCAGGGATAATTAAATACGGGCTAAATCCACTTTAAACCATATAAACTCTGAACATTATCTGATCTAAGATCCTGACTCTACTAAAATCAATGACAAAATTTGCATTGATTTCAGTGGTGCCAGGATTTCACTCCAAATTTTGGACTAGAGCACAAATTTCTCCCAGTTTTAACTCTGAGTCAGTTATAGAAATAACAACATGCCTGGACCTTAAAAGACTGTTGTAGCATCTGAACAGACTTTTGCTAACAATGGAAACCAGTCAAATTATGGTAGGTGTGAGAAATGTCTAATAGGAAAAAACTGGTTTTAACTTTGTGATTTTCCATAATATATCAAGCTGTTCTCTCTGATGAACCATCCAATGAGTCCACCTGATAGGGCACATCTATTCAGCAGAGCTAAAGCTACACAACTTGAGTTACATCAATTGCTTAGCTGAAGTTGAAACAGCTTATTTCGGCTTTTGGCACTGTTTACACAGCAGGAAGTCAAAGAGAGAGCACTCTTCCTCCGACTTCCCTTCCTCCTCATAAAATGAGGGTTACAGGAATCAGAGTAAGAAGTCCTCCAGCTCAACATTATTTTGACATTGTCAAAATAACTATTTCTAGTGTAGACACAGACTGTTATTTCAGAATAACTGACATTATTTTAAAATAACACTACTGTGTAGACGTACCCTTATAGTGTACATGCCGATCTTTTAGCCATAAGTATCTGCAAAATTCTTCTTACAAACATTAGCAATTTTTATTTTGGGTCAATTTCTGCCACACAGATACACAGGGTAGTAGTTTACTTTTCAAATAGTATTTAAATCAGTGAAAATACTCAGAGAACAAGTTAGTACTCAGGTGAGTAAGGGCAGTAAATCTGAACCTTTCTTACAAGATGGTGAAACAAATCTTTGGTCCCAGAACAAAACCTGGATCTTTCTCACGAACAAAAATGACCAAATGTATTGGGAAGGGGGAAGATAGAAATCACCAGTGGAGCGAAAAATAATATGTTCACTTTACAACCTACAACAACTTTTCCCCACAATTACACATTTTAGCAAAGGCTTTGCAAGGGAAATTACAATTAAGTCTTTGGCATTACTGAAAATACCACAATTGTACAGTCCCTCTCATGAGTCACTCTATTGTGCCTTTCAACACAGAAGACAAACACACTCACGCTGTTTATAAAATCAGCAGTTGACTAGATATTTCACATACTATTAATAGCATATCAAATGTACTTTTCATATTTGATCTGTCACTTCAATTAACATGATGGCCCACCTGTTTCTGCCCCAAACATATGATGCTAAAATGATTGAAAACAGTATTGCTGCCACAGTAAGAGTTATATGTTGCTTTTTAATTCAAGAAAATTAAAAATGACTTTGCTTCGTCTCTCCCTTTCTCTTTCTGTGTGTGTGTGTGTGTGTGTGTGTGTTTGTATTTATATGATAAAAATATGAAGATGCTCAGTTATGCACTGCAATGTTATGTTGTGAAGCTTGTAGCTTATAGGAGTTGGACCTGAGAATCTTTTCTTCACGTTTTAAACATCTTGTCAGCCTTTATTATAACACATGTCTGAAACTACTCCACAAATAGTGTACTAGGCAGTGGAGCTGCCAGGTTCCATTGTCTGGGCCATGACTAGGTGACATCCTGTTTCCTTCAAGGACAGCTAGTACTCAGGGCTTGCCCACAGCTGTGATCCTAAAGCCTACTTTTGCAATTGTCTCATTGTTTCTACACTGTTGACCTCTAGATTTTGTCTTCTATCAGACAAATATGAGGGCACTGACTCTTTTAGTGACCTCCAGTTCTTCAGGTAATACTTTCATGTGGAGAGTTGGTATAAGTTTCCCTAATTCTGACTGACTGCAACCTGCTCAGGCCTCAGCAGTTGTGCATTGCCTTTGGCTGCATCTAGACTTGCCAGCTGTCTACACTGGCCGCTTGAATTTCCGCAAGAACACTGACTACCTACTGTCTGAAATCAGTGCTTCTTGCGGAAATACTATGCTGCTCCCATTCGGGCAAAGCTTTTGCGCAAAAGGGCCAGTGTAGACAGCTCCGATTTGTTTTGCGCAAAAAAGCCCCCATCGTGAAAATGGTGATCGGAGCTTTTTTGCGCAAAAGCGCGTCTAGATTGGCACAGATGCTTTTCCACAAAAGCATTTGTGGAAAATCGTGCCAGTCTAGACGTAGCCTTTGTGTTTATAAGGCTTTTGAAGGCTTTACAGACAAAGCAGTGGGAACTATTAGCATAAGATCCTACCTTGGGGTCAGTCTTCTGATAGTACTTCATACGACTGCCTGCCAGGTGCCCCATCCTGGAAATGCCTAGACACAAGTAGTCCCACTGAAGTCAGTGAAGAAATTTACCTGTATAGATTAAGTGTTGCAGAGTCTGGGGCTTAAAACTAGACTCCAAATGCTAATAGGGAACTTAACCAGCCAAATAAATGTTTCTCTGAACTTTTGAGCCAGTTCATCCCTAAAAAGTTGGGAGGCTGATGGATTCATTGACTTGCTGTCAGACACCCCCCCCCCCCAAAAAAAAACCCCACAGCCCATTTCATTAAAGTCAATCGGGTGGAGAATACTAATTTGTGTAACCCTAGATCTGAAAGAAAGTAAGGCACACAGTGCCACAGTGCCGGCTTGGAAGTAGGAATAAGAGATCCTCTGGAAAAGGGCTTTATTCTGGAGGATCGCGCCAGTCTAGACGCTCTTTTCCAGCTTTTCCCCAAGCCGAAAAAAAAGCGGCAGCCATGTTTATTTAAATCCCGCGGAGGATATTTAAATCCCCCGCGGATTTACCTATTCTGACTTGCCTGCTTTGCATGCCTCTTCCGGAGAAGGGGCCAGTCTAGACGTAGCCTAAGGGTACGTCTAAACTACATGCCTCCGTCGACGGAGGCATGTAGATTAGACAGATCGGCAGAGGGAAATGAAGCCGCGATTAAAATAATCGCGGCTTCATTTAAATTTAAATGGCTGCCCCGCTCTGTCGGTCAGCTGTTTGTCGGCAGATCGGGGCAGTCTGGACGCGCCACGTCGACAAAGAAGCCTTTCTTGATCGGCACAGGTAAACCTGGTTTCACGAGACATACCTGTGCCGATCAAGAAAGGCTTCTTTGTCGACGCGGCGCGTCCAGACTGCCCCGATCTGCCGACAAACAGCTGATCGGCAGAGCGGGGCAGCCATTTAAATTTAAATGAAGCCGCGATTATTTTAATCGCGGCTTCATTTCCCTCTGCCGATCTGTCTAATCTACATGCCTCCGTCGACGGAGGCATGTAGTCTAGACACACCCTAAGAGTATGTCTACACTACAAAGTTAATTCGAACTAACGGATGTTAGTTCAAATTAACTTTGATAGGCGCTCCACTAGCGCTCCACTAGTTCAAAATTAATTCAAACTAGCGGAGCGCTTAGTTCGAACTAGGTAAACCTCATTCTACGAGGCCTAAGCCTAGTTCGAACTTACTAGTTTGAATTAAGGGGTGTGTAGCCCCTTAATTCGAACTAGTGGGAGGCTAGCCCTCCAGAGCTCTCCCTGGTGGCCCCTCTGGCCAACACCAGGGAAACTCTATTGCCCCCCTCCCAGCCCCAGACTCCTTAAAGGGGCACGGGCTGGCTATGGTGCCCGTGCCAGGTGCAAGCCTGCCAGCACCCAGGTAGCAGACCCTGAACCTGGCACGAATCAAGCCAGCCACCCGATGCCCCCCAGCCCTCGCCCTCTTTCTGGGACCAGGCTGGTGGCTCCCGGGAGCTTGCCCGGGACCGCAAGAGGTGGGCACCTGCCTGGTCTGGTGCGGACATCGTGGACCTCGTCCATGACCTCCACACAAGGCACAGGAAAGTGGCCATCTAGGGCAGGAGAGCTTCCAGCCTGGTCACCCAGGAGCAGGTGTGCATGAAAATCAAGGTGGTCCACTGAGACCCCTGACCCTGAGCCCTGAGCTTACAATGGCCGTCCTGGGTCAGACCAAAGGTCCATCTAGCCCAGTAGCCTGTCTGCCGACAGCGGCCAACCCTAGGGACCCTGGAGGAGATGGACTGAAGACAGTGACCAAGCCATTTGTCTCGTGCCATCCCTCTCCAGCCTTCCACAAACTTTGGGCAGGGACACCACTCCTACCCCCTGGCTAATACCACTCCATGGACCCAAGCTCCATGACTTGATCTCACTTCTCTTTAAACTCTGTTCTAGTTGTAGCCTTCACAGCCTCCTGCAGCAAGGAGTTCCACAGGTTAACTCTTTGATTTGTCAAGAACAACTTTCTGTTACTAGTTTGAAGCCTGCTACCTATTCCTTTCCTTTGGTGTCTTCTAGTCCTTCTATTATGGGAACTAATGAAGAACTTTTTTATGCACCCTCTCCATCCCACTCATGCTTTTATAGACCTCTATCCTATCCCCCCTCCATCTCCTCTTTTCTAAACTGAAAAGTCCCAGTGTCTTTAGCCTCTCTTCATATGGGATCTGTTCCAAACCTCTGATCATTTTAGTTGCCCTCCCCTCTCCCACCCTCTCTCTTCCCCTCTCCCACCTCCTTTTCCCAGTCTCCCCCAGTTTTGTTCAATAAAGAGAGATTCTGTTTTTGACCACACGTTTTCTTTAATTTGTACATCAGGAAGGGGGGCTAGGGAAGGGTAAGTGGAAGGAGGTGAGGGAGGAATGGGGTACGAGCCCCCGATGTGGAGGACTGGGCTGGCTCTGCGGGCTTCTGGGGGTGGAAGCTCTCCTGCAGCCCCCCAATTGCTCCCTCTCCCCAGATGGCAGCCTGCGGCAAGTGCAGCCGGTCTGATGGCCGAGTGCTGTGATGTGCCCAGTGTGGGTACTCCGGGCAATCCAAGCCAGGTCTGCTTTGCAAGCGGGGCACCCCTGAGAACCGGGGTGGGGGTCGGGTCCCTTTAAGCACAGCCCTCGGCTAGCCTGAGACAGCAGCTCCATGCTCTAAGTCCTCATCTGATGCCCTGCCGGCACTGGTTCCTTAACCCCGGTTCAGGGTCCGCTTAATGTGGACATGCTAGTTCGAATTAGCAAAACGCTAATTCGAACTAGTTTTTTTAGTATGGATGCGTTAGTTTGAATTAGACATACCCTAATTCTCTTCTCACTGGTTTTACACAATGATACCCCCAGTTACCTCTGTTTATACAAGGGTGATTGAGAAGCATATTATTTCCAGTTAAAGTGCTGCTTCCCAAAATGTGTTGCATTTCAAACGATAATATATGGAACATTTTTATAATCCCATGATATTATTTTGTTCTGTACACTTGAAGGCATATTTTTTCAGGGTAGATACATACATATTTTTTCAGGGTACATACACACACACACACATACATTCAACTCCCTTTTAAGGGGAGTTGCAACTATGCATCCAGCTAAGAAGACTATTACCTGTAATGGTTTATCTGATGCCGGCCTGAACTTGAAGAGTCACAGAAGTTGGGATTGGTCCTGCTTTGGGCAGAGTGCTGGACTTGATGACCTCCTGAGGTCTCTTCCAGCCCTAGGATTCTATTCTATTATTCTAGTATCTACGGCGGATTTTTCAGGTGATTTTGATATGTGGCAATAAAGTGCATTCAGCTCCACTTTTTCTGAGTCAATGCCTTTCCACACACCACTTTCCCACCCTATAGGCCTCCCAAAAATCTGTGCAAGTGGAGAAGATGGAGACTAGGAGGGCTAAGGGGAAATTGGGTAGGTTAGGAATAAGGCCAACAGGATGCATATTTTGGGAGGTTTACATCCTCTCCCCTTTCCCCAAGTCCTGCAAAATTTACAAAGAAAAGATAATGCAGCTTGTGGCTGTATCCTTTTCCATGGACCTTTCCTCTGCAACAGGGATCTTCCTCTAATGAGGGCTTCCAGAGCAGCTGCTGCTGGCAGAATGCATTGCTGTTGGAAAGGTGCAGGCCTCAATGCACAGGGCCTCGGCTTTTTTCTGTTTCCCTCTGATTTGCAAGGTTTGTGAGTTTTCCTGCAGTCCTTTAGATGGGTTAGGGGGATACCCTCCCTTCCCCTGATCGAACAATATGAAAGAATCTGTGTGAGAATCGTATGCATTTTTTTTTCTCATGAGCCCTCTCTTATCACAGGAGGAACCCTTCGCCTCTTCGTGTTCAAGTAGAGAATTCAAGAAAGCTGCCAAGTCAGGTATCAACAGACAAATAAAGGACTGTAAATATAAGGTAGAGTTCATGTTTCTGGATGATGGAAATTTCATTAGAGTCTATTTCCACTATCAATTATTAAATAAATTCACCTGAGTCTTTTCCTCTCCTGCCCTATTGAACAGAAATATATTCGCTGAGGAAGTGTATTCTAACCTTCGTTATGCATGAGCAGATTTGGAACTGAGAGGCATTAAATTCCTCTAGTGCTTTGAGGATTTCCTGGAGTGCATCACTAAAGTACAGTATGTCATATGCTGGATTGTGCTTTTGAGGAATAAAGAAATATCAAAGCAGCACAGCTGAGTGTGTACATTAACGTCTAAAGAACATTACACATCCAAAGAGAAAGAGAGGTCTGTTTCTGAAGTCTTTACTCAGGCAAAACAAGAGTTGACATCACTAGGACATTTTGCCTAGATTAGGACTACCTAATTGGAACCTGACATTTAATTATGTAATAACCTTTGAAGATGCGTATTTCTGTAACGATTATCCATGTCTAATGTGATCACCCCTTGTAAAACCAGTGTTTCAAATCCTTGCTTTTACTTTACAGGCCTCATGCTACATTCAGTTACTTGGATAAGACTTCCATCAACTTCAGAACTGGGCCCAATTGGTTTGCATAATCACCAAATTCTTGTACTGGAAACAGATGAACTATCAATAATTCTTCATTCCAGTCCAGTACACCAGCAAGTAACATCTAGCATTTTACTTGGAACAAGAGAAATGTCACTTTCCTGAGAGAGGGTTTATGTTGTGCCATTTTCCATTCTTATTACAGGCCAGTCATCCCCTTCACTTCTCTCAGTGAAGGGGACAACACACCTGGAAAATGCCTTGTCTTTAGCTTTGCCCCTTTCTTTTCTCTGGATACCATAAAAACCCTTTTGTGGGTCTGAAGACCTATGCATGGGAATAAGGCAGAAGAGGGGATCATGGGTGCACCCTGTGGAATCCTCTCCTCAGAGTATCTTCATTAGCCTTAAATTCAAGTACAGCAGTCAATGGGAGATTGAATGGCATTGCATGCACAGGCCCCCTGAAGCAGTCCAGAAGCACAGGGCATTAGTATGAACAGCCATGACCGAGCTAAAAAGCTAAACCCCTGCTTTTTCCATGGAAGAAATCTCCTTTGGTTTCTAGATTTCTGTGCAGATTTGCCCCTTATATGTGATGATCTGCTTCATAACCCTTTTCCAGGAACAGTGATTTGCTGGTATTCCTTACACACTTCCACACCTAAAATTCTGCCAATAGCCAATATTCTGGGTGTCTTTGATAGACTTTTAAAATGCCCTAAATAAGCAAACCTGTCAATTCCCCAGGATAAAATCAAAGAACCCAGAGATTATATATTAGAAATCGATTGACCTCCACCCCCATAAATGCACAAATTTCCATGCAACAGAACCAAATGATTTCAGAGAATAGTGAGGGAGCTTTGTTTCAATGTAGCCTGCACCTCTTATGTTCAATCTGATGCCTTAAAAGCTGCTGAAATCACTTTAATTTCTCTGCTTCTCGTGGTAGTGCACACTTTCAAGCTCTGGGTCAATAGGAACACTTTGGATCGCTACGTGGTAGCCAGAGAAAATCAATTCAGTCCCAAAAGACAAAAGTACTGTTGCTGAAGGTCACAAAACATTACAGCAGCTGTTGATATTATTTGGGAATGGAGCCTTGAAGAGGGGCTCTGTGTTAATAGACATGAATGGTAATGAATGACCCTTTCCCTGCCATAGTGCATGCATGCCCATGGTAAGATTAATTTCTTATTCCTGGGTTGGGGAGATATTTGTTTCTTTTCTCATTTTTAAAATAACAATTGGCTTGAAATTTCAGCATGGTGTGTATATAGGAGGCCAAAAGCTACGCTAACTAGAGCTAGGCATGGTGTGGGCAGAGTCATTACACTGACTATGCATGAAGATTAATCTTGCAGAGCTCTTTTTACATTGTTCAAACATGGAAGTCTAAATTCTGGGCGAGTATAAAGCCTAAATTAGTGATCTGTACAGTGCACTGGTGGGGCTGTTTGTGTCTCTGGAGGAAGGCATTATCTTTCTGAATACTCCTCAGCTGCTCTTTCCCCAGAAGACAACCTGTGATGTGTCTGCAAGCTCAAAAGGCCATAAGCTCAGAAATACCTATGGCTTTTGACAAAGGACAATTATGGGGAGATGATAGGATTGGGGGAGTCCTGTGCAGCATGCAGAGATGCTTCATATGTTGCAGGATGCATACCAATTCCTTGTGCCCCTTCAGGGATGCTGGGGAAGGCAAGCATGCTACACAGTTCTACTGGCCATATTTAAGGCCTTTTCCACTAGCAGAATCAAGGGCATAAATTGCATCTTGGGTTTGTCCTCACAGGCATCACTAACCAAATATTTATATTTCATTGTTCAGACTAATAGCTAAGACAGAAGACTATTTTAACCCTCAATTCTCCTTTGCCTCAAAGGATTACAGCATATTCTCTAGACAGTTCAAAATTGTAATGTGAAATAAGTTGGTAATTTATTGACTCACCCAGGCAATATGAGCATCCTACCACTACTATTGCCACACTGTGGAGATCGCCAATAGCTAATGTGGCAGAAGAGTGTCTTTTTGACACTGATGCCCTCATGCTGCATTCTTGGTTCTCCAGAATGTATTTAGTAATATTTAGTAATTGCATCATTCACAGTATAGGAATTCCTTCCATCACCACATTGTTCAAATTCCTCAACAGCCATTTGACATTTTTGACTGCTTCTCATTACTGGAAAACACTTACAGCTGAATGGGCCTCAGATGTTTGTCCTCCACTGACCTTCTCTCTCTCAGATGGACTATTCTATGCAGTAGCACTGGAACAATTTGTATAGCAGGCATGTTAAGGGTAGAAATCATGTATTGGATATTTGTTATTACTACTTCAAGCAAGAGGGTGTGGCAGCAGCCCCGCTATCCCTACGATTCTATGCCTCAAACCTCACATGACACCTAACCCAGTGATTGCTGAAGTGAAGGGGAATCCTTGCATTGACTTCTGTAGGTTCTGAACCAGTCTTATTATTTCTTTCCTTCCTTCTGTTCTAGCACCCTTTTTATTTCTCCTTAAGACATATCCCATCCCATAAGCAAATCATTTATATTTGAACTAATCAACTCCTTTTAACTTCCCTTCTTTTGCTCTTTGTGGCAGGGTACTGGTGCAAGAGCATTTAGTTAACCCAGACTTCTCCACTCCAATCAAGAGCAACAGATTGGGGCTGGTGGAAGAAGCCTGATGCCTGCCTAAAGATTGGCCACACCTGCGTGCCTGAAGCACCAGAGGCTACAATGGCTGGTAAGGAGCCAGAAGACAATCACGGAGGGAGTTGGAAGTCTCCTGGCTAGTGACTGACTCCTTCTGGGGGTAGAGAAAAACCCTGTAAATTTTGTATCTGTCTGGACACTGGAGGTAGGGAAACATGGAAGGACATGAGTGTCACACTATATAGAAGCCTTCTGTGCCTTATTTGGAAGGGCAAGCAGGCTCCAGGAAAGGGTATTGATTGTGCCCCCAGTTATAATCTCTTTCACTTACTGGGTTTTAATTTCTAGCACTAGTTACAAAGCAGCCTTTTGTTCATATGTGGCCTACAGAGTTTTACTTGGCTAGACTCATCTGAATACTGAAGTGAAGTACACTGAAACTACCCGTCCCAGAGGGCAATGCGACACATTGATCAGTGAGAAGGGTCACTCAGAAGAAGAGGGGGCATTGCCTGTTGGAATCTGTAATGCCTGTGGGAACCAGTTCTGTATTCAAGATAAATCAGATGCAAACTGCTCTAGTGTATGCAAATTTTAGACCTAGCAGCTGGGAGCCTGGCAAGTGGCCAATTTGGTGCTCAGCTGGAGTGACCTTGCCATACATATTAGTCTTTCCCTATCACCCTATAGATTTCTGTAACTAATCCTTTCATTAAGCTTCCATAGTCAGTCTTTGTTGAAGAAAAACAGGAAAAAAATGTATTTCATTGTTCCTTAAAAACAGGAGCTTTCCAAAGAATGAACAAAGGGAGTTGCATTATTTCTGTTGCATTTGTAAGACCAATTTCTTTTAACACTCCCTCTCTTAGCAAGGCTGTGTTTTGACAGTGAAGATTGCTGATTAGGTGGATAGGATTTATTGTTTCTAAATGATTCATTAAGCTGGATTTGAACTTTCATTTTATTCTCCTATCATTTCCTTCCCATCCCCCCAGAGTAAGGCACAACTTTAGTTTCTATTAAACGAAAAATAGTTTTGATTGGCAAAGAGTGATTCCTTTGCCCTTTCGGGAAATCAGAATAAATTCAGATTTCACCAGTCACACTTGGAGTAGTACATTATTTGCACAGCTTGAAAAAGCTTGATGACAACTAAATGACCAATTGCAAAGAGACAATTGAAGCAGCAAATCAAAGAGCTTCTTCACACATCTGACAGAGAGCCCACTGAACAAAACAAATTGCAGTATGGCATCAGAATTGTTAGCAGTGTCAAGAAAAATCAGAATGAGAAAATCATATCAAATAAGTGCAAAAGAAAATAAAGAAGCAAAACAGAGCTTAAGCACATAACCACAGACTTCTGAAGCTATTTCGAATTTTCCTAAAATTATTCAATCATATACAGGTATAGCAAAATAAATGAAATCAAGCCATATAGCAATCAAATCAAATGGCTATCATCAAAAAAATCAGCATACCCCATAGCTACCATTTATTGATATTGGAGATACTTTAATGTTTAGAAAAGGCAATTATTGCTATAGGTCAGATACCATTGGTAGTAACTATGGACATGGCAGTATGTGTTGACTGTTCAAATGGTCAAAATTTAAAAATTGTAGATCAAAATTGCAGTGTCAGGTTTTCTTCATCCAGTGCCAATATAGTGCACATGTGTACCACTGCAGAGAATTACTCAATGTATAACATACAGCCTTAGAACTTGACCTAGCCTTCTTGGGACTTGCCACTGAGCTCCTGAGAAAAGATACTTGTTTTCTATAGGAATGATGGAATTTCTTCATCTCAGACTTGTATTATACTGTATAGTAGTAAATTACCAATAATTTGAAAATAGGAATAAGAAATCCTCCGGAAAAGGGCTTATTTTCCGGAGAATCACGTCTAGACTGGCGCTTTTCTCTGGCTTATCCCCAAGCCGGAAAAAAGCGACAGCCATGTAAATGCAAATGCCGCGGGGGATATTTAAATCCCCCGCAGAATTTGCAATTCTGAAGTCTACATTAGCATCCCTTTTCCAGAAAGGGGTGCCAATGTAGACACAGCCCAAATGTTTAAGGGAAATGTCATGAAAGGGAGACTAAAAGACTAAATTAGTCCAAATAAAAAGGCTTACTCAAGACTGTTTTGAAGCCATTGTCTGCTAAAAAATAGAAGTGTGGATCTAGAAATCAATGCCCTCAAACTGATGTGTTAAAAATTAAGCCTATTTAGTGAGCAAAGTAATGAAGGGATTGGTTATTCAGCTCATCATTTCCTGGCTAGGAAAAAAAAAAAGGACTTTAGGAGAAAATGAGTGGATGCTGCCTGGCTAGCTAAAAGACATAGGAACAAAAAAGAACAAGCTTTGCCATCAGGGTTTCCACACCTATTGTCTTCTGGGACGCCAGGATCTACCATGACACTGCTGGACCTTCATTGTCACCATCCCAAAAGGTGTCCTTACCAGCCTACCCCAAAGTGAGTTACCCAGATGACCTCGGCACCTCCACCAGTTCTGGCTAAATCCCGAATACCATCTGATATGTGAGACTTGTCTCTTTCTCTCTCCCTCGGCCTTCCCCATGTGTTATTTCCCTTCCCCATCTTATTTCTCCTCTTTCCTAGTCCTCTCCTTTTTGCCTTCTGGCTTAATAAAAATCTGACTTAGCCAGGCAAGACTGCAGAGGTAAGCCTGTGATCAAAGAGGCAGAAGAAAACAATGCCATAAACAGCCCTCTGCTGGTGCAAGTTCACCAGGCCCTAGAGTAGCTAATAAGTCTGTGCGCTCACTCTTCCAGGCAGGGAGGTCACATATTGGAGTTAACAGAGGAGACGGAAGACACATTTCTTTGCTGTTATTTTCTTTCTCCTCTCATGTGTGTGTCTCTTAGGATGCGTGATTGAACTTTAATAACAATGACAGCACCATCCATTTGCAGCTAACTTCTTCCCTTTCTGCCCCAAAAAGGTAATTCTTTTTTACCATCTTTAATGCCGCCTAAAAGAGTGTCAGACTGGAAGGGTTTCCTTCTAAAAATTCTCTCCAGCAAAAGGGACAAGGAACAAGGGATGTTAAGAAGACTTTCCTAATAATGTACTTTTCAAATGCTGTAACTGGGTTGTTTTCTTTTCTGTATCTTTAATAAATGGTTAAAAACTTGTAGCAGCTTGGTTGCCCTGGTACTAAGCAGACTGAAATCTCTATAAACCAAATCCCAAGCCTTGTCTCAAACCATTTCATCTTGCTCAGAGACCAGTTGTGTCAACCCCTCTGACTCTTTGGACTAATAGATTCCATCAAAATTACTACCACCCCCCTTCTGCCATGTAACAGCACCATAGAGCTGGCCTATTCTCTGGTAGCAGCTGCCCCCAGAACTCTCTCAGAAGGGGAGCAGGCTCAGTGTGGGGAATGAAATTATATGGGAGATAATGTAATTCCAGAAGGTCTGGAGCAGGAATTGTACCACATAGAGCAGCAATCATCTGCCAGACCTTAACTTTTCCTGATTTACTGAACCTCAGCCCCGCAGCTGCAGAGTACAGAGGCTTCAGAAAGATAAAAGACAAAGGAGGGGGGAGGAGGAAATGGGTTGTTTTCTTTTGAGCTCTGTCTGCGAATTAAGATTTAATCAATTTTTGGAATTTTAATTTGAGGAAAAACATTGTTCTGTTGGTTTACATGCAATTTTCTGCCTGGGGTGAGATGTGACAAGAGATGGGTTTTTTTAAACTACATTAAAAAAACTTTATAGAGGAAACATCAGCCCAACCATACGTGCTGAGTTACAAATCAAACACAATAATCATCAAATTGTCACCACTTAAGGCTATTTCATGCCCTTGATGTGCATCCCTCATAATCAAATGCCCGTGGTTCGAGGGCATGGTATGGTTGTGAAAAATGAAAATAGTTACACATTCATTCCCAGCTGATTTATGGGCAATTCAAGAATTAATTGTTCCTTAATGGAGCTAATGGCTATATTATTTGAATTTTGAAAAATAACAGCTCCTCTGCTGGTTTGACTCCCCTCCGAGCTGGGGCCCAGCACCAAAAGCAGCAGCTACTATACTTAAGGGGAAGGTACCTCTTTATTGTCTGTTGTTCACCAACCAAGCTAGAGCATAAGTACTATCTTTAGTATCAACCTATCTTTAGTATCTTATGATCAATGCTCCTCTCCCCATTTGTTGGCAGAGGAAAGGACTACTGGGTGGAGATGATGGGAAGAGGATGATGAGCATAATACGCTAGAGGATTTACCAAGCATTGCTTGGGTCATTCAGGGCAGGGGAATGTGGGGAGGGTGCAGGATTCAGGATAGGGGGTTGAGAGGTGTGGGGGGCTTAGGGAAGGGGGTGCTGGCAGGCAGCTGCTGTCCTAAGCCAGGCCGGTGCATTATGGCCACTCTATCCAGTTGGCGGCTGCTCTGTGGCTCTCCGGAGCTGTCAGGTGCATGCTTGCTTACTGCATCCCTGTGGTCATTCTGGAGTATAAGTGTCCCTGCTAAGGTCTCTCCCTTTCCATTTAATGAGAAACAGTCACATTCTATGCACATCCTATTGTCTTGGCACAACCAAACCTTGACTTTCCTTTAAGTTATGGTAAGAGGAAGCTGCATACCAAATTTGGTGATCCTAGCTCTTACTGTTTAGGAGACATTCTTGAACAAATGGACTCACAAATGGATGAACAGACAGACAGATGCACAAACTTTCTCAACTATATGTGTGAGGTAACTAGGATGTGGCCATCCACTTTGTCAAATCAACTTTTCTACATGGCATGATTTCTTGAGGTGGGGCTGAAAGTCTGCCTGAATGTTAAAGCTAGATATGTGAACATGAAGTCCCACACTGCAGTGTTAGGAGTACCAATGGGGGGAAAGGAATAACAACAAAGAAAGAGCAAATTCTAGCATATAGAAAGAAAGGTGCTTAGGGAGACGAATACATGTTGGGCCAGTCTACCCCAGTAGTTTACCCATAACAACTTATCATGCCATAGATCAGCTTAAGTTGAAAAATTCATATATAGAGCTTCATTCTGAACACT
This sequence comes from Pelodiscus sinensis, assembly GCF_049634645.1. Taxonomy (NCBI): domain Eukaryota; kingdom Metazoa; phylum Chordata; order Testudines; family Trionychidae; genus Pelodiscus; species Pelodiscus sinensis. The sequence goes on from NC_134717.1 coordinate 35,197,055, forward strand.
TTCAAACTTCAGAGCTGTTCACATCCCAGGTTCGAGTCTGAGTCATTATATTGATTGGCACCAGTTTCAAATATTTGGATTTTGAATTTGCAAAAATTATCCATGTTTTTAAGTCCCATTTATCCATTCAGTACAAATGTAGGGTAATACAGGATTCTTATAAACACATTAGAAATCTAGACTGTAGTTTAATATTTAAATAAATGACATTTAAAACTGTATTTATTAAGCCTGGCTAAAACAGCAATTTGGATAACGCAAATATTGGTAGCGGAGAGCAACTGTATGGCATTTCTCTCACTTTCTGGATTTCATCCTTGAGCAAAAGGGAAGGAAAGTACTTCTATGTGTTCATAAATGTGCACTCTTATCTAATCATCTACATTTTACTGTTGGGGTCACTTAATCATCCTTTGCTTTTTGTGAAAAAGACTAGTCAGAAATCAACATACATCTTTGTATTTCATAGTCTTTAATTTGGAATTCAGTCTGTACTACTGTACTATCTGAACCCTAACCTGAGCTATGTTTCAGGCTTAGTCATGTATAACTCATGGTGAGTCAGGAGCATGTCTTTTTCAGCTGCATTGTTAGCTCTCTGTAAAGGTTATGAGGCTTGTACCTACTTAAATTGAAGCTAAATTTGATCCCATGTTTCAGTTTTCCCAGCAATACAATGGGAGTTAGACTATATATGTACTTGGTTTAGTAATATCTGCTTAATAATATCTACAAAGCTCTTTGAAATCCTTCAGTGAAAGGTAGTGTAAAAGGAAATGGTATTTTTATTATTGACATCATAAAGATTTTTCTCTCATCCTGTTTTTTTAAGGTCAACAAAGTGCTTTCTTTTTAAGCAGTTATGATCAATTATTCACCAAAGTTTACATTAATTTTGCATCCTAGCCAGTTATTTTTAAACACTGAAAGGAAAGAAAACATTTAAAGGAAAATTGTTTACAATAACCATGAGGACTGTGCTTCCTGTACACTAAGTACACCCAGCTTGCTTTGTGGAGAAGAGGGGAGTGTATTTTATTGATTAGGGTTCAGCTAGCTAGAAGAGTGTTAACCACTAATAGGGTGAAGAGTAATGCTTAACCATAAAGAGGGTTGATTTTATACAGAATCACACCAAATCATGGTGTGATTTGAGGTTGGATTACACCCATTTACAGGGAGGATTTTGTACAAATAGTATGTACGCAAGTGGCTTAAGGAATGTCTTGGTAATAAGAGATAAGACAGCTTCTAGGTACCCTTGTGACATGGGCCTTGTCAGTACTAAAACTTACACTAATTTAACAAAACCAGTTTGAAACAATTTACTAGAAATTTTTTTAACTCCTAATCTAGTTGCAAAATACTAAACAAAGGTCATAAATTAAAGCAAGGGTTACATCAGTTTAACTGCATCTAGGTTGTACATAGGCTCTAAATTAGCTAGAAGGATTTTGAGTAGACACAGTTTTTCTAGGAAAACCAAAACCAGATAATTAGTATTCTACACTACTGTACAGGAGAGCCAGGTTCAGTTTCCATCCATAGGTTTCTCGGGAAAGCCCTGGAGTGTGCCTCTCAGGAGCCCCAGAGGTCACTAACTTGTGATGCACCAGCAAGCCTTCTAGTATATCAAGGAGCAACACTGAACTCTGAATGTCTCCTAGTACATTTCTGCATGGCTGTGACAGGAAACCCAGGGAGGGCAGTCAAAGTTGAGAATTACTGCTACAAATGTGGATGAAGAAGTTTTGAGAATCTCTCAAACTATTTTCAGGGTTTAAGTTCTAATGAGTTCTAATAGCGTTTTGCTATTTTGAAATAGCGCATCCACACTGAGTGGACCCTGAACCGAAGTTAAGGCTGGCCGGAACCAGTGCCGGCAGGGCATCAGGTTAGGACTTAGTGTGTTTGGCTGTTGCCTGAGGCTAACTGAGCTCTGTGCTTAAAGGGACCCTACCCCCACCCAGGACTGACAGTTCTCAGGGTTTCCTGCTTGTTTGTCTACCTCGATGAGGGACAGCAAAGCAGTCCTGTCTTGGAGTGCCCTGAGTGCCCGCACTTGGGACACCACAGCACTCGGCCACATGGAGCCAGAGCTGCCCCTGGGCATGCTAGTGCATCTCGTGGGGTCGTTGCCATCAGCCTGGCTGCACTTGCTGCAGGCTGCCATCCGGGGGGTGGGGGTCAATCAGGAGGCTGTCAGGATCCAGGAGGCCCTGCGGGAGAGCGTCCTCCCCGAGGAGCCCTCAGAGCCACCCCGATCCTCCCCACCGAGGGCTCGTGCCCCATTCCTCCCTCACGTCCTTCCACTTACCCCTCCCGAGCCCCCCTTCCTGCTGTCAAACAACAGACACGTATGTTCAAAAATAGAAACTGGGTTTATTGAACAAAACTGGGGGAAGGGAGATGAACCTCTGGGGAGACTGGGAAAAGAGGTGGGAGAGGGAAGGGGGAAACCTGGGAGAAGGGAGCTGGAAGGGGGAAGCAAGGGGAAGAAGGGGGAGGGGAAGCTCAGGGTTGGGGGTCTCGCTAGACCAACTTGATTTTCATGCAAACCTGCTCCTGGGTTCGCATGTGGCCTTTGGTGGCCAGGCTGGCAGCTATCCTGCCATAGACGGCTGCATTCCTCCATCTAGTGCAGTGGAGGGCTGGCTCATGTTTTGGGGTCTCTAGGTCAGGGATCCCGGTGGCCACTGTTGGCTTTGGGCTGGTAGGCTTGGAGCTGGCACAGGCACTGTGGTCAGGGTCTACCCCTTTAATGGCTCCGGGGCTGGGGGAGAGGAGAGTAAGTTTTCCTGGTTGTTCCCAGAGTGGCCACCAGGGCTTCCTGGGTAGGGCTGGATGCCCCCTATTTCGACTTAAGTGTCTACACAGCACTTAATTCAAAATAGCTATTTAGAATTTGGCATTACTCCGCATAGAATGAGGTTGACAAAATTTGAATTAAGCGCTCCGCTATTTTGAATTAATTTTGAAATAGTGGTTTGCATGTATAAACGCTATTAAAGTTAATTCGAAATAACGACTGTTATTTCGAATTAACTTTGCAGTGTAGACATACCCGCAGTGTGTGAGAGTGACAGATACTTGCATTGCCAAGCTTCCCCTATCCCCTTCTTTCTGTGTAGAGACAGGGTACAGAAGTGGGGGGAGGAGAGACACCCTGACATCAACGCCCCCTCTTCTCCCTCCCATACTCTACACAGCACACAGGAGGGGGCAGCTCCAAATCAGAAGTCAGGAGCAGCATGATAGTGAGTGAAGGGGCAACTGAAGTGCCAGCGTTTGATAGCTTTCTGGCCAAACCAGTCAAGATCACTTGTCAGAGGCTCCCAGAGCTATCAGTAGATCCTGATCTACTGGTTGGTGACCACTGCTCTGGTAAGAGATGGAAGGCATTAAGGACAGAAGACTACACTCCCCCATGCTAGAGTAGGACAAATAGTTATGTGTGATATACTTGACATTATCAAGATATACATATATTTTCACTGTCGGCTTTTAGCTCTATTTCTTGATGCACCCTTTAAATGTCTCTGCAGTTTCTTTCCCCTTTTTTCATTGTGCTAAGTGGGAGGCAGTCCCCAAAGATTTTAACTTTTCAACTCACAGAAGGCAGGGAGTGTGAAACTGGGTAGAGAGAAAGATGTTCATCTCCCTTTAACTAGTACCCCCCCTCCATTTACACATAGCACATTTAATGGAAAATGTCAAAGCACTTTAAGGTAATTAATTAATTAAGCCTCACAATTCCACTGTGAGATAAATATAATGGCAACCATTTTATAGCTGCATACATTTAGGCAGAGAGGTTTAGTTCTGTGAAGTTTGCAGACAGTTGGCAAGTTTGGGGGTTGGTGAGTACAGGCAGAATGCGATACGGTTCCAGATCCTAGATTTTAAAGATCCTTATAACCTTCTAGTCTGGTCTGCTGCATAACGCAGGACAAAGGTTTTACTTAGTGATCTCTGCATCTAGCTGAGGAAGCTGCATTGGGATCAGGGCATGTCTATCAGAAAGACATCCAAAGTGACTTAAATGGACAATTTTCTGTAAACCTGGTGTTGGTTCCAATCATTAGCGTTAAAAATGTTTCTTATTTCAGAGATGAACTTTGATGATTTCAACATCCTTGATTTGAGTTTTGTAATGCTTTTGTTTGCTAGACTATGGGAGCTGAGGAGGAGGAGGGAAGGGTTGTTTCCTTAGTTGCCTACAAAATCCTGGTTTATTTGGGTTTTGCACTAGAAGGGTTTCCCCTTAAGTGCATGGATAAGGGTTGCAGGGCATTCCATGCAAAGTGTTCTTCCAGTCTTTCCTAAGAACTGGTGATTTATTGAAGCACCCATTCTAACTCTTGCAACTGTGCCTTTTTAACAATGTGGATTAAGTCGCTTGGAAAAGGAAAAACTAAAGTGCCTGCCTATCAGATTTACTCTTGAACATATGTTCTGTTGTTATTGTCAAGTTCAACTTATAGAAAGAGTTAATAAGAACATGACTTCTCACTGACAACGTGCCCTAGACACTGCACATTTTTTTGTTCTGCTCCAACTATAAGCATCTCTGAGGAAGAGCATTGCTTGTTTGGTAAAGGAAAACCAATCACTTAACATAGTGAACTTGAGGAGTTATGCAGAAGTGCTCTGGGTTTGGGTTCATGTTATCGGTGCAGACGTATGGTGGGGTACTTAAATAAACATAAAGAGTGATGCCTCTGTTCAAAACAGAATAATCAGCATTGATTTGAATTCCATTTCCCTGCAATTTAGAAACTAACAATGCTGCCAAAAATGTCCTCTTTGCTGAAGGTATAAAAAGAAACGTAACGACCGATTATGTCTGCTCCCCTGATGTAACTGAGATCAGAATCCACACCATATTACTTTAATTGTAGAGACATGAATTCTTTCCCTCCTGCTCATTTTTTTTCACTCCATAGCTAAGGGTGTGTCTAGACTACAGGAGATTACAGGATCTTTCAACAAAGGCTTCTATTTTCGAAAGAACCGCGTCTAGACTGAGGTTTCACTTTCCAAATAGCGCTTTTTTGCTATTTTTTTTTGCCATGATGTGATTATGCAAATGAAGCATGGGAAATTCAAATCCCAGCTTCATTTGCAATTTCGAAGTGTCTAAATTATATCCCTCTGTTGAAAGAGGGATGTAGTCTAGACATGCCATCAGGTATTAACATTAATGAAGTCCTTCCTTTTTATTTCATATAAAAACAGCTTTCAAGCATTTAACTTATATAGAAAAGGTAGGTTTGGAGAACAAAGAAATCTACAGAGTAATGGGAGTAAATCAGTTAAATGGGAAATTGTTGTCCCTGCTCTTTTAATTACTTGTTAATCTCTGTTTTCCAAACTGGGGTAGGGGTACGCTTGTTATAATGACTGTATTTTTTCCTACATATGTCTGTTGTGTGCATAGAGCTTGCAGTATTGTAGGAGTTTTTTCACAGTTCTGTAGCATTATTTCAACATTTATCTTTAAATAACTTATTTTTTGTGTGTATGTATTAATAATATCAAACAAATAGGCATATAACAATGGCAAAAGAAATAGAATGGTTTAATTAAATTTCAATTGGACATGAACAGTAAAGTTAGGGGGCTTCAAATCAGCCGTTCATTCTGACAACACAATTTTGCTGCAACACAAGGTATAGTGTAGATATCTGACAATGTGCAAGCACTGGTAGCTGAATATCTATATTTTGTCATCTGCATCACAATTCGATGCCCAAATTGATTATGGATACCAAGTGAGAGGCTGATTTGGAAAGATGTAAAAGCAGGGAAAAAGCAAATTGCATTTATGAATCAAGAGCAACATATGGCCCAGAATGTGGAAATTAGTAGAAGGATTTTTTTAAAGCACTTAAAGAACTGTGATGCCATATAGAGTTATATACACATGGGAACAGAGAGGACACATTGGAGCTGACCTATCCTTAATGAACAGTCCCATTAGCTTCATTGTCCATTACCTTACATTGCAAATTAGAAAAAGGAGATCGAAGTGGAACATTTTATGTCTCCTAACACTAATTTTACAATATACAAAAATATTTAAATTACATATACAGGCAGTCCCCGACTTATGCGGATCTGACTTATGTCGGATCCGCACTTACGAACGGGGCTTTTCTCGCCCCGGAGCTCGCTGGCGGCGGGACCGCCCAGAGTGCAGCGGTCCGGCCACCGCGTCCTCCAGGGCGAGAAAAGCTGCTCCGGGTCTCCCTGGTGTGCTGGGGGGACTCCCCAGCACAGGAGGGAGACCCGAGCAAAGCCGCACAGGCGGCGGGACCTCTGGGCCTCCGAGGCTTTGCTTGGGTCTCCCTGGTCTGTTGAGGGGAGGGGGCGCACCTAGTGCACCTCCCCCCCCCCCAGCAGACCAGGCTTTTGTTGCGGGATGCCTGGGGTAGAGCAGCTGGGGTGCTGCCGGGTTGGTCCTGCGGGGACCTACCCGGCAGCACCCCAGCTGTTCTGTCCCAGGAATCCAGATTCAGCTGCTGTTGAAACTGATCAGCGGCTGATTCCAGGAAGCCGGGGGCAGAGCAACTCTGCCTAGGGCTTCCTGTAGTCAGCCCCTGATCAGTTTCAGCAGCGGCTGAATCTGGAGCCAGTTCCGACTTACATACAAATTCAATTTAAGAGCAAACCTATAGTCCCTATCTTGTATGTAACCCGGGGACTGCCTGTAAACATTAAGCAAATGTTATGCCATGAGAGTGTGTTCATTTTATTCCATCTTGAAAGCCAAGAGGAAACTATGGCCAGTGGAAAAAATAAAACTTTCTGATAGCAAGCAAGCAAAACTAAAAGTACACTGGATCAACTGAAACTAATGTAAGAGAAGCCCAGGATCCTATTATCAGTCAACATGGATTCCTGGAAATGTGAAAGAACAGGATGGGGCAGGGGTAGGCAATAATTTTTCACCGGGGGCCAAAAGTTTTGAAGTGCCTCCGGGCCGCCCGGAAGGTGCGGAGCCTAAACTGGAAGGGAATGGGCCAGTATGCTTCTGGGCTACTCCACCCCCAGACCATGATTGTCTGGGGTTGGTGGAGCCCCTTTGCCCCCCCTTCCCACTAGGCACCCATGCTGTGCCCTGCCGCATGCGCCTCACTGGGTTGGAGCAGGGCGAAGGAAGCTTTGCGCAACTCCTCCGCCCCCAGGCCCTGATTGGCCTGGGGGTGGGGGGAGTGCCGAAGCCTCCTCCTGCCCTACCCCTGCTCTGCGAGGAGTACGTGACACTTCAAAGTGCTACACGCTCCTCGCAGAGTGGGAGCAGGCTTCGCACATTCTCACCACCCCCCGACCAATCAGGCCTTGGTGCAGGGGAGCTGTGCAAAGCTTCTTTCACCCTGCTCCTGCCCTGTGTGAGCATACAGCACTCTGAAGTGCTGTGCACTACTTGCAGGGGGGAAGGGTGGAGGAAACTTCATGTGTTCCTCCCGCCCCCAGGCCAATCAGGGTTTGGGGGCGGGGGAGCACATGACATCTCCTCCCGCCCTCTGAGGAGCACGTAGCACTTTGAAGTGCATCGTCATCCTCTCAGGGCGGGAGGATGTTTTGCACGCTCCCCCACCCCCAGGCTCCAGTTGGCTTGGGGGAGGGTTAGTGGCAGGGCCTACAAAGGCCGGATCAACCCACTTGGTGGGCCAGATCTGGCCTGCGGAGACCCTTTTGCCCACCCCTAGGATAGGGTGAAGCCTTGAATGCTGAACTTTAGCCTAATGTTTCCAAAAGGACTCAATTTCAGATAGATGATTATTTGGGTGGTGGAGGGTAGGAGACATAAAGGCTCTAAGGACTTTTTAAAAGGTCTCATAACATGTTTATTTTCCACTATGGATGGGAGCTATGCATCAAGGAAATTTCATTTCAGCCACTCGTAGCAGATAATTACTTATTCATGCAATTTATCAGTTTTTGATATTTCCAGATAATCTCCAAACTTTTTTCCCTGTGAAAGGTTTCAGAACAAACCGTAATGCGTTTGTTTAGGCCTTGAGAAGCTGCTTCATTTTTTTTAAGATTCAGGGAAAATTTCCCAAATTTAATATTTCTAATGGGGGTTTCACAAAAATTTGTTGGCTCATCCACTTGATTATGACTTTCTGTATTCTAACAATCACATGCATGAAATTCTCATGTCAGCAGTTGCGGGCTTCAGCTATTCACAATTACAGGACCTATTCCCCAGAGAGGCAGAGCATTTGCAAATATGCACTGAAAGGCATGGGAGGTATAGTTGTTCAGAATGTGCTCAGCATTTCTCAGAACTAAACCATCCATGCTCCTGTCTTGCCTATGGACATCATTACTACAAAAATGCAATATAAATTACATGAGGGTCTTAGGCTGAAACAGGTTCCAATTTTTCTCTTGAAGGCGAAAGTTTGTGTCCTCTAGTTGCTTCCTCAGGTATAGCACATTAATGGTTTATATGCTTATTTGCGACATCTTCTATTGTTTCGTCTACACTGCGGCGTTTGCCGCAAGAGCCTATGCAAATGAAGCGTGGATTAGCATATTGCCATTCTTCATTGGCATTATTTAGTCAAGCCGGTTTTGTGCAAGGGATTTTTGCACAAAAACAAGCAGTGTGAATGGGGGGGGGAGAGGGAGGCGGGAGGGTTGCGCAAAAACCCTGTTTTGCGCAAGATCCTTCTTTTGCATAGGCTCTTGCAGCAAACTATGCAGTGTAGACATAGCCTAGGTGTAAAAGTGTCTGGAAGGAAATTATTATTGCCATGATTAAGGATAAAACCAAGTTTTTGTATTCCATTGAAAGTTGAAATATGCTGTCTCCAGAGGAAAATTGAGGCTCTCTAAACCTAGATGTGAAACACAGAAGCAATTTCAATACTGTTGCAAATCTCCTGGAAAGTGTGCCCCATTTCTAGATTATTTATTCTTTCTTGTTTTTTTTTTTAAATATTGCTACAGAATTTCTGCCATTACATTCTCATTATACTCCATTCCTTTTTGTATTGCTTGTTAATGATGCCATTTGATCTCATTACATGATGGAACTAAAAGATGAAAATTTGATGCTATATTTTCTCTTGAGTAAGATTACAGCCTTTGGACTCTGTGGGTTTCTTGCTCTGTTCAAAGATAACTACTCAAGAATGACCTCCTCTTTTTTTTGGGTCCCTTGATGTTTTTGCTTGATGTGGTAATTGGGGCTGAGACACTAGTGGTTCCATTTGATTCATGAAATTTGACAATCAGCTTCCATAGATCACTGTATCCATGATGTCAGCATCTCCTAAAGGAAGTCAATGTAATGTGAGGGGCATCAGATGCTTTGCTGAAAGCAACTTCCTTTAACTGCAAGGAGTTGTGAGCAGCCAGAGTCAATTCAAGTACTTCATCTGCAGAGCAGGCATACAGCAAAAGAAAAATAATTTATCTAAAATATTGAGCCAGTTGCCTTCTTGGTACACAAAAGCAATAGCATTCTAAATGGCACAAACCTTTGGTGATTGCCATGAAATAATTATTTACAGTATGATCCTTTGCTATTGACAAGACCAGCAGGCACCACGGAGAGAAATAATTTGTTGTACTCTGCTGATATATTACTGTGAAGTATCTAATGGTTTAATAAGGCACTGCTGAAGGAGTAAAAGACAGAGGAAAGTACATGATCACATGCACTCAATCAAGCCACTCGCAGAGCTTCAAGTTAAAGGGGACATAATAGAATATGATTGGGAGGGATGAAAGGAAGGACACAAATGATTCCTAAATAATCCTAAGGATGGGCACTGAATTGTAGCGGTTTTTTCTTTTTTCCTTTCTTTATAACTATTAGACAACTCGAATGCAGCATTATTAAGGGAAGGCTAAAGTACTTTTCACACAACAAGGTCCAAAAGCACTTAAATTTAGGATGGGGTTTTTAAAAGCACCTTACATATTTAGGTGTAGAAATCCCATGGAAAGTCAGTGTACTCTGACATTTCTTAGGTGCCTTTGAAAATGTCCTCTTTAGTAAATGGACTTATGCTGCAGAACTAGAGATACCTTATGGTGAAATGCAGCAGTTAGGATACCTTTAAGGATACTGTAGGACATCTATGCCTCATCCAACTGATAATAAGGTCCAGGCATAGGAGTGATCTATCAAATACCTACAGGTATGAAGAAGTTGGTAATAAGGAGAGATGGGCAATATCATTATTTTGAACTGGGTGCAATTTAATTCTGTACCCTAAATGAGGGCTAAAGTTGTCATCTCCCAGCTCCTTGATGACAGTTTTTATTTCTCCCCTTTACTTCTGCCTTTGGGGTGGTTTCTTCACATGTACATTTAGTCAAACATCCCACATTTTGCTATGATAAACACTAGACAATGGACAGCTGATTCCAGACTTTTTAAGTACTCTGGCTTAGCCTAATTTTGTTTTACTTTACGTACCAGTTTCCTCTGAACATTTCCTTTTCTCTCTTTTTATTCAATACACAGTGAATAGTGGATCATGAGAGACCAGATTTTCAAGAGCTCACTTCACTTTTAGGTGCCAAAATAAGTTGTCACATTTCAAAAGCGCTCAGCATCCATAACACTGAAGTCTTTGGCAGATCTGAATAGGCTTTCATGATTAGCTCTCTAACGGTACGTCTACACAGCAGTATTATTTTGGAATAACTGACATAAAATAACAAAGTGCGCATCTACACAGCAAGTCACTATTTTGAAATAATGTTGAGATGGAGGACTTCTTACTCCAACTCCTGTAAACCTCATTTCATGAGGAGTAAGGGAAGTCGAAGGAAGAGTATTCTTCCTTTGATTTCCTGCTATGTAGAGAACACCAAAACCCAAAGTAAGCTATTTCAACTTCAGCTATGCAATTGACGTAGCTGAAGTTACTTATTTTAATTTGACTTTTGCTCTGCAGTGTAGATGTGCCCTAAGGACACAACTACATAAGGATATTATTTCAAAATAACTTATTTGGAAATAATAACTCCTAAAATAACTATTTTGAAATAAACTTAAAAAACAACAAATCGTCTGGTAGCACTTTATAGACTAATAAAACATGTTGATGGTATCATGAGCTTTCGTGGGCACAGCCCACTTCTTCAGATGACCAGAGTTTTGAGTTTAGGATGTACAGACTCAAAATAAATAGGGGAGAAGGGAGCAGAGGGAAGGGGAAAAAAAGGAAGGGGGTGGGAAACAAGGTCTATAAGCACCTAAAGATTGGATAGTTAAAAAAAGCAGACAAGGATCATAGGATAGCAATTAGATAGGAAGGGTACTAACGTAAGAGTCTACACAAAGAGCTGTTGGCACCTTCATTGAATGTTAAGTTGAAAATGTCCCAGCCATCCGTTATCTCAATTAAGGTGAAATAGCATGTCTACACTACAAGGAAATCTCAAAATTAGTCAAAATATGTAGACCAGGGTTAAGGCTCCCCATTATTAATCCTAGCTATGTTTCTGTGCCAAGCCCCAGTGCCTGTGTCCCCATTCAGTGGTATGCAGGAATTCATAACAGAGATTGGACAATTCTAAGCCTCAGCCTACTAACTTAAATAAATCTGTAAAAAGACTGGAATCTGTTATATTGTAAAATAATCTACATTTTCACAGCTGCATCTCAATATTTTATAGGCAGCCTATTTCTGAACCTTAACTGTGAGTTTCACAGCAGTTAGATTTTATTTTATGAAGGAATCTAAACAATTTCAAGTTGTAAACACACTCAGCTGAAGTATGTTTCTTACCCTGAAACTGTCCATCTTTTATAACTATTTTGGGTGCTCACAAGTGGAAGTGAATGTAATCTATTACAAAACATGCTGTTAAAAATAACAACTTAGAAATAGCACATTTCTATCTAGAAGAGACGAATTGATTATTGTGACATACATGTTAGAAAGGGTAAAATTAAATAATACATTAATTCTACAGAACAGTAAGCTAAAACCTTCTTTTGGTTAAAAAATGAAGAGTTTCATTTATAATTAGAGAAGCTCACCTCACAAACACTGATAATGCCTATCAATATTTTAAGATGTTAGTAATATTTTAATAGTACATCAGAGTCAGCCCTTTTCCTGTCAATTTTTCAAATACAAGTGATGCAGACTACCCACCAAATTGTTAATCATTTGCTATTGTGAAGTCCTTTTAGCATCTTAGGAATGTTTGATAGAAAAACATTCAGAAAAATAAAATTGAAGAGTTGGCTATCTTACTCTGCACAACTTATTGCACAGGGTCAGGGTGCCGACCAATTGCCTGGCAGCTGGGAAATAGTGGGGGCAGGTGATTCTCCACTCCCAGAAAGAGCAGGGCCTCAGGAAGAAGGGGTAGGGCTGGAGTATCATTTACTCAGAAAACAGGAAATAGTTGATACACTATTCTGAAAAACAAAAACAGGAGTCTTATAATTTGGTTCAGTTGTATTAATCAATAGATTTTGCATGCTTGGGGTCAAATTGTACTCTTGGATCAATCTGGTGTGGCTCATCTGTACTCTAGGGGTGTGTCTATACTACAGGGTTTTGTCGACAAAAGTGGACTTTTGTCGACAAAACTATACCTCATTAGTTACCTATAGCAGTTTTGTCGACGTATGTAAACCTCATTCTACGAGGAATAACGCCTTTTGTTAACAGAGTTCTGTCGATAGAAGGCGTTATTGCATCTACACTGTCCTTTGCGTCCACACTGTTATGTCGACAAAGTGGCTTGCTTTGTCGACACAAATGGATGTAGTCTAGACGCTCTTTGTTGACAGAAGCTTTGTTGACAGCATCTGTCGACAAAACTTCTGTCGACAAAACCCTGTAGTGTAGAAGTACCCTAGATGCCATTTCACCAAGTCCCTGGAGCAAAAACAGAATGATATTGTGCAAAACACATGAGAGCTTATTGCTGCTGAAAATGTGCATTTTACTATTCTTCTACCTCTGATAGGAAATGGTTTTAGTGGAAAGTTAATAGAACCAAATACTATCTCTTAATATTTCAAAGAAAAATTTCTCTTTCCTTTAAAAATATTTCCCAAGCTCCAACCACCCAACTTTGTTTCCCTGTCATTCTCATAGTCAAAGTAAACTATGTAGTTGTGGAAGCTGCTATCTCTTCTTAGGATGTATATCTTCCAATATATTTTTAAACATCAACTTCCCTACCAAGAAACAACCTAAGACATGTAGTAGGAATATGGATCCATGTGCCAATTTTCTTAAATGTATTTATTTTTTAAAGAATAAGTTTTGTGAGCTTAGGGAACCTTGTGGTATATATCATATATTTGAGAGAGTTTGTCTGTCTGCCCAAGAGCTCCTCCTAAATGGTAAGAGTTAGGACCACCAAATTTGGTAAGCAGTTTCCGCATATCACAACTTAAAAAAAAATGGTAATAGTCCCTTTAGCAGGAATTTATATGGAAACATATCTATCTCATAGAATTGGAAGGGACCTTGAGAGGTCATTAAGTCTAGTCCCCTGCTTTCATGGCAGGTGGGAATACCATCCCTGACAGATTTGCCCCAGATCCCTAAATGGCCCCCTTGAGGATTAAACTTGCAGCCCTGGGTTTAAGCAGACCAATGCTCAAACCTCTGAGTTATCTCTCCCCCCGCAACACACTGTACAGAAAAGAAGCAGAATCATCAGGAAGGTGAAAGTCCTCATCCAGGAGTGCCCCGACTCCAAGCCTCCCACCCCTCAGGTGCCCTTTACGGAGGGCAGGGGCGGGGGCAGTAGCTCTCCTTCCAGATTCATATGGGAACATTATGGACTATTCCTCTGCCTCAGGGAATGAGGGGAAAATGCACAGTTTGCTGCATTACTCAGTCTGGCTGGGGAGTACAGGTGGCAGACAAACCTGGATTTTATGCACCCCTCCCCTGGCTGTGCCCACTGGAGCTATAGCAGCAATGCAGAGGCTCTCCTCGCTTTGCCCCCAGGCTGCTGTGGTGAGAGAAGACTGGGGTAATCTTCTCGATAGATAGATAGATTAGATTAGAGTAGATTTAGATTTAAAATCAGTAACTTAAATGGCTCGAGTTTGCAAAATACTTGGATATTTTAGTTTTGAAAACAGACAAACTAAATTAACCTCCTTTAAGTAAAAAATGTGCACAGTGACTGTGGCTGTGTCTAGACTGGCAAGTTTTTCCGCAAAATCATCTGCTTTTGCGGAAAAACTTGCCAGCTGTCTACACTGGCCGCTTGAATTTCCGGAAATGCAGTGACGATCTCATGTAAGATTGTCAGTGCTTTTGCAGAAATACTATACTGCTCCCGTTCGGGCAAAAGTCTTTTTCCGAAAAACTTTTGCGCAAAAGGGCCCCGATCGAGAAAATGGCGATCAGGGCTTTTTTGCGCAAAAGCGCGTCTAGATTGGCATGGACACTTTTCCGCAAAAAGTGCTTTTGTGGAAAAGCATCCTGCCAATCTAGACGCGATTTTCTGAAAATGCTTTTAACGGAAAACTTTTCCGTTAAAAGCATTTCCGGAAAATCATGCCAGTGTAGACGTAGCCTGCAGGTATACCAGGAGGATATAAGGGAATAGGCTACACCTCCTCCAGAGTGGCAAACTGTGGTCTCTGCTCCCTCTTAGCCTCACATGGGCATTGCCCCAAAGGGGACAGTTACAAGGAGAGATGCCATGATTTAAATCTCTCTACACCATCTGGCAGAGCTGATTTGGCACCCAAGGGAGTTAATGCTACCTTAAGGTGATTGCATTTGTGCACTTCCTCTGCTGTTGCTGGTATACTGAGCATCCACATCATCCCTTACTCAAAGCTGTGTCTATAAGATACAACTCATCTCTGAAGGCAAACTCTCCACTCCAGGCTTTGTGGTTGTAATGAGGAGGCTGAATGTTCAAGAATCAGGAATTTTGAAGTAGGTAAGGTGGAGGCCTGTCGTCATGAGCTCCTGTCCACCTTGGGCCTCTGAAGGTGCAGAGGGAATGTCTCCTGAATATGTCAGTCTATGTTACCGTCCACCACT
This sequence comes from Pelodiscus sinensis, assembly GCF_049634645.1. Classification (NCBI taxonomy): domain Eukaryota; kingdom Metazoa; phylum Chordata; order Testudines; family Trionychidae; genus Pelodiscus; species Pelodiscus sinensis. The sequence goes on from NC_134717.1 coordinate 35,212,075, forward strand.
GAAGGCAAAAATTAGGGAATAAAAATATTTGTTCTGAGGTTTAAAAAGACAACTCTCTGACCTTTCTGACCATCAGTGTGTGGGCATGTTTGTGTGCATCAGTGAGCAGGAGAGAGAAAGAGAAAAAAAATCTTTTCCCAGTTTCTAAGTTAAGAAAATCTGAGTTTTGGTGATATGTGTTGGAGGATTTTTCAAAACTGGTGCTTGCAATGTTTTCCTTAGCATTTAAAAATCTGCTTCTTTTTTTTAGTCTGTCAAATGCTTTGGGTGGAAAATAAAGATGAAATCAAAGTGTTTCATCAAGTCAGAGTTTTTTGAAGGTTTGTTCCTGTTTAAACAAATCTGTTCCTCTTTTTTAAAAGTGATTTCACTTGTTATAATGGTTGATGATCTGTTGCTCACTTGGTGCGATAGCACTGAAGAGATCTACATGGGTTTTACAATTTGAGATCAAAGACATTATAAAGATGTTAGCATATGTTTCTTAAGAAAATCTATAGGAAAATCCCACCAAAAATGTGTGGGTCTCTAGACGGCACAAAAAGTGCATCATAAACACAAAACAAAAAGAATCTTAAAACTAAAAATCAATGAGTAACTTCAGGCATGATAATGCTCCCTAATGAGTGCTTTAGAAGTGCCATGAACATTATTGTTTATAATTTTTTTAACTTTTATTCATTAAGAACCTCATATAAATGTGTTTTTCATAGCTGGTGTCAGCTCTCATAGATGCACTGAACCATTTGAAGGACAATGAGCTTTTCACACTCAAGCACACAATATGTTTCTATGCCCAGAATATATTTCACTGCATAGAATTAAGAGTTCAAGGATTCATAGCTGAACCAATGTACATATCTTGCCTCATGAGATTAATGTTTATTGAAAGTGTTTAGTGCAGCCAAGGAGATCCTAAGGAACAAGTAAATCCATATAAAATCCTTTTGACAATGACAAGATGGGCTCCAAACACACTTTCATGTTATATCATCCCCCTTTTACTTTTTCATATTTTTTTCCAATTTATATCAAAACCTTCATGGAGAAAGGATCTTATTCTTTTACATGCTTATAACTCAATATAAACTAATAAGTAATACCTCTATACCATTCTTCAGACAACATTCTCAGAACACATTTGCTAACTCATTGAGTTTTTATTCATCGATGCCATCTAACATTCTTTTATGCAGCAGAACAACATTCTCTGCCAGATCCCTGGCTTTGCAGACATGGGGACATATGAGCTGCTCCCTTTACACTATGACAAGGCTCAAGAACTGGCCCCACTGACAGGAAAGGCAGCTACATGGTACAGGTAGCTTCCTCCTCTCACTGGTGGCAAAAAATGGCCACACCTTGCCTACTAAGTGATAGCGAAGAATTGTGTGACTGGGCAAAGCAGAGCCAGCAGGAGAGGATCTGAGGGATGGTGTTGACTAGCTTAAAGGCCAGGAGTGAAATTCTGGCCCCACTGATATCAGTCTTTGCCATTGATTTTAGTGGGTGCCGAGATTTTACTCCAAACATTGTGTTCATTCACTGTTGGCATCATTAAAAACATATTGTGAATGATGGGGCTAGTTCCTGACAGACCTATTTGTTCAAGTATCTGGGGTCCATTGCACTAAGTGAATGGTTTATATATTATTGTGGGCCAGGATTGTATGCAACATTTTTTATATGGTGTGGGGGTGGGATGGGAGAGATGTGAGATCTTGGGGCTCATTGGATTATACTGAACAATATACCAGACATGTATGGACTTTTTAGCAAAAAGTAGTTTTCCTGGAGAATATCTTGTGGGGAGATGGATGCAAAATTCCCACACCTGGTTAAGCAAAAGCCCACCTTTTGAAGCTAAGCCATGAGGAGTAAGCCCTTGTCTGATGATCACCTGTTACATGAGGCCAGGATCAAAGACCCAGACTGTAAAAAGGAAAGATTGAACTATTTAGGGTTGTTGCAGTTTTGAATCTGAGATGGTTATGAATTTAACCAAGCAGTGGGTTTGAAAGACCAGCACCAAACTTGCAGATGGGGAGATATCCAGTAAGGTTTTTAGCATGACTAGATTCTTTTCTTGTTTTAAATGTGTGTTCTCTGTAACGCTTTCAAGTGCTTGAGTAGAATGTGCTGAATGGTACTGTAGGCAATTGCAATGTTTATAACCACAACAAACAACGCAAAGCACATATATGGCTTTATTAATCCACAGTGCAACAGCTTCAACAGGAAAGACTGAGGATGCCTCACATCAGAATGTCCCATGGCGACATGGCTAGAGCACACATTTGAGAGATGCTAGATCCCTGTTCAACAACCATCTTTCCCTCAGGTGGAGGGGGGACATGAATGTGGATGTCTCACATTCAAGGGGAGTATCCAAATCACTAGGCTTAACGTTATGAGGGAAACCCTCCTCCACTGCCGCATCACAACCCCCAGCTCCTCTTGTCCATTCAGGCCTAAATCCCTAGAGGACAGATTTTCAAGAACTCAGCACTCAGTGGGTGTCACACTTTCAAAACAGCTCAGCAACTTTGGAAATTTGTTCACTTTATTTTGAATCTTAAATTGGAGCTGAACTCTTTTGTGAACCTGTTCCTAAGCAAATCTCTATCTATCAAATCATTAGAGGATAGGTGACTGATTTTCTGTTTACCTGTTTTTCATCCGATAGTCTGCTATCTCAAATCAGTAAGAATAGGGGATTGGACCTTATGTCTCCTTCAAGAATGGTGTCAATTTATTATTAGTTTATTTTCTGTGTTTCTAGCTGCCCTAATTTTTTTCTCCACTTAAGCTTCTCCATTGACTTTGCTGCAACTTGCCCTAGGTTTGTGAACTTTGACTGGTGAACTTTGCAAAATCTTTAGGAAAACATCAGGCTTGCTCATCATCAGGCATGTGTCCTTGGGCCTGTTCTGTGCCAGTATAATAGGACTCAAAAGATTTCCTTTTTGGCACAGAGATCTATTGTGTCAAGTGTGGAGCTCTCTTGGGGCTCATTGTAGCGTTGTTTTGGAATAACTGACGTTATTCCGAAATAACAAAGAGCACATCTACACTACAAACCTTAATTTCAAAATAATGTCTAGCTGGAGGACTTCTTACTCCGATTCATGGGAACCCTCATTTCACAAGGAGTAAGGGAAGTCAAAGGAAGAGTGTTCCTGCTGTGCCAAAAGTCTATTAAACTATTTCGAGTTCAGCAAAACAATTGACATAGCTGAAGTTGTGTAGCTTAATTTGACTGCAGCCCTGCTGTGTAGACGTGCCTTTGGAAGCATCAGCCACATTGAAATGTGAAGCCTGACTTTCAAATCAAGCCCATTTGTATTGAGGTTGTTTTCTTTTCTGCGTCCTAATTTTATCACATCAAGAACACTCCAGCTGGAAGCAATGTCTGACAGTTGATTTGTGGAATTTTTTACTTTATTTTTAAACTCAGAACAGAATAATTGTAGGCCTGCTCAGCCAAGATTCTCAGAAAGGCTTTTATGGATAATGAAGTAGTTGAAATGGTTTCTTCACTGAACTCTAAGATTGTAATAAGGATCCTACCACCACTGGGTGCTTTCTGTGATTGCCACTCATGGAATTTGCTGACACTCCCTGCCACATAGTATTTTTAAAAATGAATGCATAGTCTTTATGAGAATGACCTTCAAAACAAGTGGAATGCTGTTCTGGCTGACATTAGTGAGTGGTTCTCTGATACATACACTTCCATGGGTTTGGTTTTACCGTTCAAGGAAATGTTCAGCCTTAGGAAGACAGGCTGTGGTGCTGTTAGTTTTGGGCTACACATAGACCTATACAATGGCAGGTCTTTGGAGAGGGAGCTATGTGAGCAGAAGGACTTTGTCTTCTGCAATAAAGACTGATTAGATTCAAATTTTGAGGCAGAGCTGCTCCATAGAACTTGGCATTGTGTTGAGCTGAGATTCCTGGAGCAAAGGTTTGCTTGCATGTTGTGTGATCACCTCTGTGCAAGGACTGATGCATGTGTGTAAGTAAAACAAGTTATACAGTAAAACTCCATTAGTCCGGAATCCAATGCTCCGGGACTCCTGATGGTCTGGCACCAGCAGCTGAATTGGGGAAGCCGGGAGCAGAGCAGCTGGGGTGCTGCTGGGTTGGTCTCGTAGCGCTGCCCCTCGGGGCTGCGGGACCAACCCGGCAGCACCTCAGCTGCTCTTGGGGACGCCTGAGGCAGAGCAGCTGGAGTGCTGCCGGGTTGGTCCCGCAGCGCCAAAGGATGGCGCTGCGGGACCAACCAGGCAGGACCCCAGCTGCTCTGCCCCAGGGGTCCCCGATTCAGCCGCTGCTGAAACAGATCAGCGGCTGATTCCAGGAAGCCCCGGGAAGAGCTGCTCTGCCCGGGGCTTCCTGAAGTCAGCCGCTGATCTGTTTCAGCAGCGGCTGACTTGGGGACTGCTGGGGCAGAGCAGCTGGAGTGCTAACGGGTTGGTCCCGCAGCGCCGTCCTTTGGCGCTGCGGGACCAACCCGGCAGCACCCCAGCTGCTTTGCCCCACCAGCAGGCTGAATCCGGACGCCTGGGGCAGAGCAGCTGGGGTACTGCCCAGTTGGTCCCGTAGCGCTGCCCCTCGGGGCTGCAGGACCAACCCGGCAGGACCCCAGCTTCTCTGCCCCAGGGGTCCCCAAGTCAGCCGCTGCTGAAACAGATCAGCGGCTGATTCCAGGAAGCCCCGGGCAGAGCAGCTCTGCCCGGGGCTTCCTGGAATCAGCCGCTGATCTGTTTCAGCAGCGGCTGAATCGCAGACCCCTGGGGCAGAGAAGCTGGGGTCCTGCCGGGTTGGTCCTGCAGCCCCGAGGGGCAGCGCTACGGGACCAACTGGGCAGTACCCCAGCTGCTCTGTCCCAGGCGTCCCCAAGAGCAGCTGGAGTGCTGCTGGGTTGGTGCCGTAGCGCCGCCCCTCGGTGCTGCGGGACCAACCCAGTAGCACCCCAGCTGCTCTGTTGCAGGCATCCCTGATACAGCTGCTGCTGAAACTGACCAGCAGCGGCTGAATCAGGGATGCCTGGGGCAGAGCGGGACTATCGTAAGGGGGGGGCTATGAGAGGTCTGGGGTGGCATCCCCTCCCACCCCACTCCAGACCCCTCATAGCCCCCCCTTCTGATAGTCCGGCATATCTGATAATCCGGCACTCTCTGGGTCCTAAAGGTGCCGGATTATCAGAAGTTTACTGTACCTAGACTATAACACTCTGTACCACTGATTTCTTCTCCACTGGGAAGCTCACCTGCAAGGCCCTAGATGGCTGCTATTGCATGGCAGAAGGGCAACACTAGTGTCACTGGTGGGAAAGAGACACTGATATCAGGAATATTGCATCACTTGGTGACACTGTTGTTCTTTCTTCTGAGTTTTTGAATAGTCTGAAACAGTATCTGTAAAACTGGCACACGGTCCAATTCATCTAAGTGGGAGTTAACTCAGAAGACTGTGGCTGAAGCATTGGCAGCCTTAAGAGATCAAAAACCTTGAGTTAGAACCCTCTTCCCCTCAAATCATAAGATTAAAACCCCTATCAAATCATGCTTTTACTGTCTTTTGATTTTTTTTAACTCAGCTGTACACCTGTGTTCATCTTCATGCGTGTGTAATAATTTCGGTTTGCAAAATTAACTTTTACCACATACAAAAATGCACACCTGGCTCTGGCTGCTCAGCTGGAGATTTATTTGTTCCTCACTGCTAAGACAGGAAATCACCTCCATTCCCTGTTACTGCCTTGACTCTCTGCCCCCATAGTTTACAGTCTCTGGTAAAAGAAGGGCTGGATGGTAAATAGTTTGAGAACCCAGAACTAATTAAGACCCCATGTTTCACACTCACAGAACTTTTGGGGGTTGGTGAGTTACAGATACTCATATTAAAGAACTTCAAATGGAACCAATCATTCATATCAGAGATAATGCTACAGTAAAAACAATATAGGAATGACTGAGACTTTTGTAAGAGTAACACTTCCTCTTCCCCCTCATTGTTCCCCCAGGCTCCTGCTATTTGAGACCTGATCCCCATCCACTTCCCTACCTACTCTTACCCCGATGTGGACTCTCCCCAACTGCCCCCACATCAGCCTGCACTTTTGTGTGTTTTTGCATTCATGAGTCCACAACCAATTCAGCTGGGGTAATTCAAGGTCTCTTCATATTACCCGAATAAGCCATTGCCCAGGCCATTTTCCCCCCTCTGGGAGAGGTAATTAAAAAAATCATCCTGTCATTCTTCAACTCAAATAAGCTCTAACTGATTTCACTCTTTCAGTATAGAAAAATATATAAAAATTGCACAGAGCAAAGTCACATTGTGTCATAACTCCTCACTACAGATTTCATATGTTTAGGGGGCAATTTTGGAACTCTGCTCTCTGAGGTGAAAAAGAGACCATGAATGAAAGCCTTACGTGAAATATGCAAAACAAAGCCTGAACGCTTTGAGAAACTGATATTTTGTACTACCTTTCAAAGCACCACACCTTGCTTTTGAGAGCTGGCCATAAGCATAGCAATGGGTAGGGGGACAGTTAGCATACCTCCAAGCATGGGTCACAGGTAAAGGAGGCAAGGGGAGGCAATGCTTTCCCTGGATCTTAGTGTTCAACTACTCCCCTTTTCCTATCCCTGTTCTGACCCTTCCTGAAGGCTCCCACTGCAGGCTGTTGGAGCTTGCAGACTAGTGACTCTTCCCCTGAAGTAGATCTGCTTATTTAAAAGTGAAAAGCCTTCTAGATTACCAGACCAATTGGCATAACACTGAACCTGTGAAAGAGTCAGTAAGTGGTAATGAAATTATTTAACAGGCATGTGCCTGCCCTGAATATACTGACAAAACCAGTTGTGCATTACTATGTTTACAGGACCTTACTTTAAAATGTGCTTGAAACATTTCATTAGTTTGTTCATGGGCGGTGGGTAATATAGGCAAGGGAAGGCCTTCCCAAAATTGCCTATACTTCTAAGCTTCCCAGCAGGGGTGCCTGACTCCCTGACCACCCAGAGAGGGATGGGGCTGCAGCATGGAAGCCTGGCTCCCTGGTTGCCCGGGAAGGCTGGGGCTGTGATGCAGCATCCCGGGTCCTCCAGGTGGCGAGAAAGGAACAGGCTGGGGTTGGATGGGGCTTGGCTTCATGGTTCTGGGGGAAAGCTGCTGAAAGTATGGGGCTGGGGCTTGCATTCCCCAGCTGGGCCTTCACCCACCAGCCATGGGTTTGTTGTTGAAGATTATAAAATTATATTTCTAAGAAATCCTGCTGTAGTTATTTAGATGCACAGTCTGAGTATTTATCATTAACCTGAAAAGCTTGGATCTTCAGACTTATAGCTTATTTTACTAAATTCTTAAGACCACTCTTATCTAAAATACACATTTTAATTTTAATTACTATAGTACAAAAACTGGCTTCCAAAGTCTTCCTGTTCTTTCTATCCATCCTTACTCTCCTTTCACCCCCTCTCACCATGGAAGAGAGCCCTTAAAGCCGTGGTCTCCAAGATCACTTTTTACACCCAAGATCACTTTTAAATGACACAACAAGCCAAGATCTACTTGCCCCATCCTTCCCCCAAGACCCCACCCCTTCTTTGAAGCCTCGCCCCTTCCTTGAAGCCCCACCCTGCCCTCTCAATTCTCCTCCTCTCCATCATTTTCTATCCCCAACCCGTATACTGCTGCTTTTTTTCAATTCTTCTGTAGGAAGAGGTTTTTCCAATATTTGGCCTGTCTAGACTGGATCAAATGTCAGAAAACCCCCTTCTTTTGGAAGCTCCCTTATTCCTCATGGAAAGAGGAATACAGGGGTTACCAAAAGAGCATGTTTGCTCTTCCACTAAAGAAAAGCAGAAGAACAAACACATCCCTGGATGCAGAAGAGTTTTTCTAGGATATCTCCGGAATCCTGAAAAACTCCTGAAGTCTAGCCATGCCCTCGCTGGCTTGAGACAGGATGTGTAGGCGCTGGGGTGGGAATGAGGGATTTGGATGTGGGAAGAGGTGAGAGGTGCAAACTCTGGGAGGAAATCTAGATGCAAGAAGAGGTGGAGAAGGGGATGCTGGCTCTCAGAGGGGGTTCCAGGCTGGGCAGTGTTGGGATCAGATGGAGGGTTGAGGTACTAAGCAAGCCACAGGCTTGTGGATGTGAGGGTGCAGGAATTTGGGTTGGGGTATGTGAGGGGCTCAGGACAAGGGATTCCAGTGTATGATAGGCTCAGATCTAGGGGGAAAGGGGTGCAGTAATGTTATGATGCTGTGGCCAGATGGGGGCTTGGCCCCAATTGGGGGTTGGTTGGCCAGGCTTCGTTTTTAAATAAAATACTATGTCAAACACAAAAAGTTTCTGCATTTTCTTTATTTATGAGAAGGGCGGGGAACCTGTTTTGAGTCAGGGGTCACTGACCCACAGAAAAGTCAGTTGGGGCCACACAAGTGAGATGCAAAAAAATAACTCCTCCAAAAAACCCCAAGCCTCACTAATGTGGCCCCCAACTGTGCTGGTGGGAGCAGGGGACATGGTACTGGAGAAGGGTGCTAGTGGGTGCTGGGGCAGGGGACAGGGTGCCATTGGGGCAAGGTTCTGCGGTAGGGGACATGGTGCAAGTAGGAACAGGGTTCTTTGGCTGGGGGAAGGGGAGAGGAAACAAGGTGCTGGGAGGGCAGGGGACAGGGTTCTGCAGCAGGAGGCAGGGGACAGGGCGCCAGTGGTGACAGAGTCCCCTGCACCTGCCTTCTCCAAGGGTTCTACACCCCCCCCCCCAGAGTAGGGAAACACTGTTGTATGCTTCCTGCAGGGCCAGCACACACCTCCCAGGGAAGCCCCCGTCATGCGCCCCCTCTGGGCCTGACTCCCTCCTCCTGCGGAGCAGGGAAGCCCCCATGCATGCCCCCTCCAGGGCTGACTCCCCACCTCCCACAGGGAACGGAAATCCCTGCGTGCGCCTCTGGGGACTCCCCAGGTAAGCTCCCAGCATGCCACAGACCTGGGGCAAGGAAGCAGCCAGCGCATTCCTGGAACTCCCAGAAGTGACGGACAGCTCAGGACTCCTGTCCACCCAGCGGGAAGCTGCCACTACCTCCATTGTCGCTGGAGGTAGGTAGTGGGGCTTCTTGGGGGTGGGGGAAGGGAGGAGCCCAGAACGCCTCGCGATCAACTGGTCAAGATGTCGCAATCGACCAGTCGATCGCGATCGACGGGTTGGTGACCATGGCCTTAAAGGGACAACATTCCTTTTCTTTCAGATAGCTGGACACATGAGTTTCCCTATCTGATGAATTCATTTTAAGAGAACACTCCACCAAAATCTGTACCTTACTAGGATATAAAATCTTTTGTTTGTCTAAAATCTTTGGAAATACATTTTTAATATAAATATGTGGTGGAATTTCACAAACACAAAATCACACAAAATAAAGTAGCATTCCCTTTTTTAAAAGCAATGAACTTTGTTGAGAACATACTGAACTGCTCTGGCTTAAATTAAAATAATGTCTTTCTTTCAGTGAGTTTAAATATGTAGTAATCTGGAATGATTACTTTATGAAGGCTTAAGAATATATTTAAAATATAAAATCAGCTTAGAATAATAAATTCCTAGATTTGGAAGGGACCTCGAGAGGTAATCAGGTATAGGTCCTTGCCCTCACAGCAGGACCAAGTGCCATTTAGATCATCCCTGACAGGTGTCTGACTAACCTACTCTTAAATAGCTCCAGTGATTGAGATTCCACAACCTCCCTAGGCAATTTATTCTAGTGCTTAACTAGACAGTTAGGAAGTTTTTCCTAATGTCCAACTTAAACCTCCCTTGCTGCAATTTAAACCCATTGCTTCTTGCCCTATCATCAGACATTAAGGAGAATAAGTTTTTAACTGTCTCCTTGTCATACCCTTACAAATAGAAATACTGACAGCTTAGAACACTGATGAAGAATATATAAAATGGAGAAAGACTAAATCATGTATTCCACAATATTTATTGTTATATTCAGCAGGACATCTGACTTGCCTTTACTACAAAATTTTTGTAAATAAATCTTTAACAAACTTCGGGGTGCATCAAAATATCTTTGAGATGACATTTTTTATTTCCAAATTTAATACTTTTAGTTAGGTGCCTTCTGCACGTCCAGTCTTCACAAACTGGCATTCAGTGGAAAACATGCCCCACTTTCTTTAGAAAGAAATTTTAGAACATTTTTTTTAAATGTCATTTGCTACATTTGGGTTCCAGGATTTGGCTGGTAGGGCTGAGCTGGATGGGTGAGGGGGAGAGAAGAAGGAGACAACAGGGAGAGGGCAGGGCCTGGGAAGAGCAGGGGTGGGGTACAGACAGGGCCACAGCCTGGGGAACTTGCCTCCCCAAGCAGCAGCTTCACCCACTACCCACACATCTAGAAATTCTTTGATGCAAAGGGGCACTTGTGGCAAAGCAAGCATGCCCTGTGAATTGGTGCAAAAGTGAGGCTGGGTTGCAGCCTCATCTTGTCCCCATGCCATTCTTTTGGGGCAAAACACATCTCTTGGAGCGCTCTGAGAGGGCACCCCAATCTACTCTGAACACCAGGACAAAAATTGTCCTCAAACCTTGAACAAGGCATCCGCTCTTTCTGCCTGCTGCTTGTGCACCTATCCCAAAGCCAAGGACAATCTGTTTGCATGCAGACCTCTGAATTAAAGAAAGCAGCTGCCCTTCATAATGTCTATTTCTTGAGAGCACTACCCTGATTCTCCTCTACTACAGGTGTAAATCGGGAGTTAACTCTAGCACCATCCATGGTGTCACTGGTGTATAACCAGTGCAAACAAGCGGAGAAATGAGCCAGGTGCATTGTCTGGGAAATGTGCTAGACTTACAGCTGCTGTATGGCTGAGTCAGCTTTTAAACTTGAACATTCAAGTAGAACAGCTCAACACACTGTCACCTCAGTGGTACATCATATGTAAATAGTACAAACGAGTCAATGACTACCTTTCAATGGAAAGAGAAGGTGGCTGCCAGTTCTGAGTTGGTATCTCATTGGTAAAACATCACAATAATTATTAAAGTCCCAAATAACAATTTCTTTATTGCCTCCCACTCATTACCTCAAGCAATGTTCTTTGGGTTCACTGAACAAATAGGAGCACTGTCATGGAGAAAAACTTAATAGACCTTAATGTCAAACATCTGAATGGGAGCCAAATATTCATCCTGAGAGAAATGTAATAAAAATGCCACCCAGAAAAATAATATACTGAGCTGTTCATATTTTTTCCTACAGAAGATCATTATAAGCCATTTAAGGCATTTCATCACTCTGGGCATGTCTATACAACTGAGGTTTTTTTTAAAAAATGGCTGTTTTTTTTCTGAAAAAAACTTGAGTTACATCCACACCGCAATTGCATTCTTTTGAAAGAAAATCAAAACAACAGAGGGTTTTTTCTGACATTGGAAATCCTCATTCTATGAGGAAGAAGCCTTTTTCTGAAAGAGCTCTTTTGGAAAAAGGCATGCATAGATGGGGAAGAGGGAGTTCTTTTGAAAGAAGAGGAAAGAGGAAAAAGCACAGATTCCCTGGTGGCCATTCCGTCCATAGTAATCACAGCTTACATGCGAGATAGCATCCATTCAGTATGGACACTATCTTTCAAAAAAGCAGATGGCTTTTTCGATGTGTTTTTGCAGTATGGATGCTCTCTTTCAGAATAAGTTTTTCCAAAAGATCTTTTCTGGAAAAGCTTCTTCTGAAAGAAGCTTGCAGTCTAGACATAGCCTTTGTTGCCAGCCTGATTTTGTATGTGGGTGGGGGGATGGATGCATGCATGTAATATTTTTTTATTTCCTTCTCTTTCCCCATTTGACAAAAACTTTCATTAAACCTCAAAATCCTGTCAGAACAGTGAAGGAAAGAAGGTACAGTACAGCAGGCTATGTTTGCAAGCAGTTCAACCTATGGCCTTTGAGAAAATCTCACAAGCTCAGTGCCGTTCTTCCTTCAGGCTTCAGATGAAAGGCTTTGGAAAGTTAACAGTACTTACATATTTCTGTGGGCAGCCTCTGTTTTATCTGAGCCTGGGCAAGCCAGCAAGAGTAGCTTTCAATCAAAGGGGTACTGACAAGTCTTGAAAACCTTACTCAGGGCCAGATCAGCACTTCCTGTGGAGGAAGCCATCATCAGGGAAGCCCCCCTCTCCCAACCATGTGGAGGCAGGAAACTTCCTGCAGGGATAACTGCCGTTCTCCTGACCCTCTTTTTCCTTTTTACACAGCTCCATCAGGAATTGCAGTGCACTAGCTAGATATCTTTGCAGTTAGGACAGGTAGAGATGCACTACCTCCTATTTGGATTTCTACTTGGAAATCTCCAAACACTGTCTAGTTGGTCTTGACAGAGGCTTCTCCCCTTCTTCACCTCCTCTGCAAAGGTCCATCCATATGGGTAGCAGACAGGCATCCATGCCAGGCAATTGTTGGGGTGGCTGCATTGGAAGCATACTCCTCTTCTCCATACAGAAAGTGAGGGACTGCACTGATCCTGGGGGAACAGTGTGGGACTTTCTCTTCATCCAGTTTTTCCTTGTGTGAAGTTCCTGTCAGAGGTGTTGGAACAATTTGTATAGTGGGGGGTGCTGAGAGCCATTGAACCAAACTGTACATCCTGTATATAACGGGAACCACTTCAAGCCAGGTGGTGTTACAGCATCCCTTCCACTCCACACACCTAATTCGAGCTCCTACAATTCCCACTGAAGTTAATGGGAGCTCTGCTTTCATAAAGTCTGACTAAGGAGCTCAGGATCTGTCCCATAGACTCAGCTACGGCCTCACTGTAGCCTTCTTGCGGAAAAACATTGCAAATGAAGCGTGGCGTGGAATATCGCCACACTTCATTTGCATAAGTAATGAGCAGCCGCTTTTGTGCAAGAGGCTTTTGTGCAAAAAGGAGCTGTGTAGACGGCTCCTTTTTTGCACAACCCCCCCCCCCTCTTGCGCAAGAGCCGATATTCTTGAAAAAATGAGGGAGAACGGCTCTTTTGCAAGAGGGGGTTTTTGCACAAAAGAAGCCATCTACACAGTTCCTTTTTGTGCAAAAGCCTCTTGCGCAAAAGCAGCTGCTCATTACTTATGCAAATGAAGCGTGGCGATATTCCACGCCATGCTTCATTTGCAATGTTTTTCTGCAAGAAGGCTACAGTGTAGCCATAGCCAGAATGTTTAAACATTACACATTAATTTTGCTTAGGGGCCTGAAAAAATGTGAGCACTGTCCCAGCGACTTTTGTTGTTGCCCTAAACTCACATTTTGTTTCAAAGAACGTCCCCTGTAGCTGTGTGCTTGCCCTGTAGCTGTGTGTGTGATTTTTTTTTAAACTCTGGCAGTGTTGGATACCAGTTCCTGTAGAAATAATGCTAACTCCATAGCGTGGTAGACAGAGAGAGGCAGTAATGCGTGACCAGTCACTAGGGACCTGGAAGCTGCTCACGTGTGTGGATCTTTATCTGAAATGAACTTAATCCTCTTTGGCCTGTAGGGAAGAAAATTTCAGAGGAGCAGACTGTCTCATGACATTTTCGGATTTTAAGCAAAAATTCCATAAGAACAATACATTTCCTGAGATAAATTTCAGAAGAAATGTAAGAGAATCTGCATGATTAGAACCTGGCACTACATGAATTCTAAGTGCTTCTACATCACCACTGGAAGCTTAGAACTGAGAACCTGCTGATGCCAGCCACTGAAAGGAAACACCACCCACCAGGTTCTATGTGGCTGCCTCTCTTCCTCCTGGCCCACTGACTAGCTCTGGCAAGGGAATTGTCTGAGCAACAATGGAGTCTGCAGGCTTGCCTCTGCTCCAGACTGTGGAATGTTGTTAATCTTACACCATGGTTCAGCCCTAAATGTTACTTGCCTGCTGCCTGTAATCTGGTTCCTGACCCTTATTTCCTAATATCCATACCCAGCTCAGCCCTTTTACTTGTCTCCTGACTGCAACTTGATAACTAACAGATGATTCTGGATGGAACTAAAGGTAAAACATTAGAAAAATAAATGCAAACTTCAGCATAACCACTTTGAAGTTTTGCAAAAAGATTCATGTTGCCATTCATAATACTTGCATTAGGTCAATTAACCTAACATGAACTTGAGTTCATTTTCTGTTTATCAGTGCTGGGTGTTCTGTGTACATGAATGCAACTTGCTTAAAATAGACAACTGGTACAGTAAAGGTCTTGGCCTGGAAAATCCTAATCCTGACCTTAGACAAGACTGAAATACTCCTGAGAGGTAATAGTGGGGGTGTGCAGGGGAGGAGAAAATATTCAAGGTGGACAAGGCATGTCAGACTAAGGATCATGTAGTAGTGATATTCACAAACAAAATTTTAAACAAGGCCAATTAGACAGCAGAACAAGGGAGGTTGTTCAGCCTACAACACGAGGGCTGTGTCTAGACTGGCCAGTTTTCCCGCAAAATCAGCTGCTTTTGCGGAAAAACTTGCCAGCTGTCTACACTGGCTGCTTGAATTTCCTCAAGAACACTGACAATCTCATGTAAGATTGTCAGTGTTCTTGCGGAAATACTATGCTGCTCCCGTTCGGGCAAAAGCCCTCTTGCGCAAACCATTTGCGCAAGAGGGTCAGTGTAGACAGCACAGTACTGTTTTGCGCAAAAAAGCCCCAATGGCGAAAATGGCGATCAGGGCTTTTTTGCGCAAAAGTGCGTCTAGATTAGCATGGATGCTTTTCCGCAAAAAGTGCTTTTGCGGAAAAGTGTCCGTGCCAATCTAGACGCTCTTTTCCGAAAATGCTTTTAACGGAAAACGTTTCCGTTAAAAGCATTTCCGGAAAATCATGCCAGTCTAGATGTAGCCAAGGTGTTTGTTAGACTAAATAAAACATCTGAGATGAAACATTGATATCTCTGAAGACTCTTCTCCTCACTTTGAAACTATATTTCACATCGAGTTCCCTGGTTTCTCCGATTTTTTGTGCTTCTGTTAGTTTCTGCACATATCCATGTATGTTGCTGTACACTGATTGTCACTGATCATGTGATGATATATACATATTTTTGTTTCTTTAAATCTGCGGCAGAAGGCCAGACTGGAGTGGGTACTCGGGAAGACTCTGCCGAGAGTGGACTGAGCGGGCAAGGAAGAAAATCTTTAAGAATGCTTTTTCCTTATCTTAATACAGTTCCTTGTTCAGAATTAGAATCACTTCTCTCGGCCATTCCCTAATGTGGCATTTGTGTGTTTTCTAAACTTCACAAAAATGAGGCAGATTTTGCTCTCATTTAGCCTTCTGCAGCTCCTTTGCTGCTAATGTGGGTTTAGGAGCAGAATTTGCCATGCAGACCCATTATTAATAGACAAATTAAGTGATTACTGTACAGTGCAATCCCATGTTACTGCAGCACGTTATGCATTGAGCAGCTCCTTTCCAATCTATCATCTCAAGGCATGCTCTTTACATACCTTGTTTGGCTGGAATTATGCAAAACAGTATAGAGACAAATTGCCTAGGAAGCTGCTCCAGGAGGGGTTGTGCTTCAGAAAGCAACAAGGACCTCCTGAGTAGAGTTGGGCAAACATTTTCATGCAAATCTTTTTTTTTTTTTTTGGAAGGGGTCTGAAAAATGCATATTTGAGACAATTCATAAGCTCATATCCATTTTGGTAAATGGTTTTGCTCAAATACAAAATCAGAAATACCACAAATTATTCAACTTTGTTCAAAAGCTATTTTGTGTTGAAATATCTAAAAAATTATCTAAAAATGCAAAAGGTTAAAATGAAACATTTTTGTTTAGGGCTGAAAAATATTGTTTCATTCCACACAAAATGCATATTTTTTTCAACTTTCTTGTAGTGTCACAAAAAAATCATTTCTGGTCAACTTCCCTTGAATATTCAATTTTCAGTTTGGCCACTGAACTAAAACCATGGTTATTTGCACAGCTCTGCTTTTGACATCCTAAACAACTGAAAGGGAGTACTCCCACACCACACTTCTAAAAGAGTGAAGTAATTATGCTGACAGTGGCTAGTTGCCAGTGCTGGCTGCTGTGAGGGGTGGAATGTCCCTTTTCCTTTATGTCCCTCCTGAGGTGGTCTGTGCCCCATGTGGAAATATCAGAGAGCAAATATTTATGCCCCAGAGAGTGCAGAGACTGCAATTATGATTCTCTCCTGAGTACTGAAGAGGGAGGATTCTTCTGTCCCCTTGCTGGCTTATTCAGTGCCAGCCCCGATCTGACCCCAAGTGTGTGCAGGATGGGCACAGACTTCTTTTCACTACAGTCCTTAACAGACTGCTTTTAGAAATGGTGCTCCGGGGAAATGATAATATTGAAGATGACAATAATACCCACCAGTTGTTAGGCAGGCCCTGCAGGCAAAATACATGACCTACTTGCCTGCCTTTGCACAGCCTTGCTTACAGAGACATCCAAGACTTACTGAAATTATGCTCCTCAGTTCATGCATTCTGAAAGTAGATTCATTCAGGTCTGAGGAGGGCTCTTATGGGCACAGAACAAATATGACACTGTGGCTATGTCAACACAGAAGCATTATTTCGGAATAACTGACCTTATTCTGAAATAACATAGAGCGTATCTACACAGCAAGCCATTATTTCAAAATAATGTTGAGCTGCAGAACTTCTTACTCTGACTCCTGGAACCCTCATTTTACAAGGAGTAAGGGAAGTCGAGGAAGAATGTTCTTTCTTTGGTGTCCTGCTGTGCAGACAGCGTCAAAAGATGAATTAAGCTATTTTGACTTCACCTATGCAATTGACATAGCTCAAGTTGCGTAGCTTAATTTGAATTTTGCCTGGCTATGTAGATGTGACTTGTCAGGGTAAAGGCAATTCTTGGATTCAAGAAAGGGTCCATACTCTCAGTACACCTTGGAGCTAGGCAGGCTGCCTTTTGCAAAACTATGAAGAATATATTTTTGTGAGTTGGATTTAGACAGAATTGGGGGCAGAGGTGGAGCTAATGTCTATGCAAGTACATGGATCCAACCCTCTTCTTCCGCTTTATAACCCCCATCCCACAATGACAGACTCAAAGGGGAGGAGTTCTTCCTTTTGTACCCTGCTCTCATAGCAAGCCCTAATGCACTGCCCAGTTACTCAGTCCTTGCACTAGGATTAGGATTTGTCCATTGACATTTTAAATTAATACAGCAAATATGCAAAGCAGAGAAGAACGAAAGTAACTAGGGCCCCTTCTGAGAATTCATATGTCACTGATTGCCTTCCAGTCCCACTGCACTGTAATATCAGTAGTGTTTGCCCTACCACTTTGCAGTGCACAGAGGAGGGAGCCTATGTGCAATATCTGAGCACAGACAATCTTTGAGTTCACTGAGGCTATGTCTACACTACCCGTTTTTTTCGGCAGAAGATATGCAAAATGCATTGATCCTTTTTGCGGAAGAGGTTCTGCCACCTAAAAGCCCCATGTAGATGGGGCCATTCATCAGAAAAAAAACATTTTTCACGAGATCCTTTATTCCTCAAAAAATGAGGTTTATAGGATCTTGTGAAAAAAGTTTTTTTTTCCAAGCTCCATCTACACGGGGCTTTTTAGCAGAAAAAACCTCTTCCATAAAAAGAATTGGAAGAAGATATGCAAATGAGTGCACTTTTGCATATCCTCTTCCACAAAAAACCCATAGCGTAGACATAGCCTGAGTGCAAGGCCGGTGTGAGCGTAGCATCTCTGGCAATACAAGTCATTTTGGATTTGGGTGGTGTGAGGTAGAAGTGTCACACAGGCCAATTTCTTCCTCTCACAAGAGGCTGACATCCAGGAAGGGAAAAATATGGAGACAGTGCTCCTCCCATGTATCAAGGAGCTCTGAGAGTCATTTTACTTCCTTGAGATAGTATGACCATACAGTGACATGTTTATGGTGTAACACAGCCCTTAGAATTGCCTGGCGTTTCCAAGGTCACTACTAATCCACTGCTCTGCTTAGCTGATACCACTAAGGTAGAAAGAACAGCCGAATAGAAGGGAAAGCTGCTGCTTCAGCAAGAGAATATTAACTTCTACTATATATTTCAGAGTTTGTCTATCTGTGAGTCTCTGTCTGTCCACCCATCTAGGTGTTCAAGAACTCCTCCTAAATGGTAAGAGTTAGAATCACCAAATTTGGCATACAGCTTCCTTTTCTCATAACTAAAAGAAAGGTAAGGGTTTGGTTCTTCCAGGACAATGGGATGTGCCTAGATTGTGATTGTTTCTCATAAAATGGAAAGTGAACACTCTACTAGCAGGGACAGTTATACTGTATAATTACCACAGAGGGGCAGCAATGAGCCAGAGATGGGGACTGGGACAGTTATAACCCCACTGGGAGGGCTGAGGGCAGCATTGGAGCAAGGAACAGCTATCTACTATATATCTGAGAGTTTGTCTGTCTGTGCTGGGAATGGGATTGCTTCCCATAAAATCATGCAGAAAAGAGACAGAATCACTGGGCAGGTAAAAGGGGCTGGCAGGGGGTGTGCACCCTCATTCAGGACTGCCCCAACCCTCAGCCTCCCACCGGCCAGGCATTCTTTAGGGAGGGCTGGCACCCCTCTGATTCATACAGGGATTTTGCTGGGTGTTCCTCTTTGTCAGGGGTTGAAGGGAAACTATATAGTTTGCTGCATTGCTCGCTCTGGCTAGGGGAGGGGGGAAGACAAACTTGAACCTGCCCCAGCTGGGGACATGCACTCCTCCCCCAGCTGTGCCTGCTGGAGCTGCATTGGCCATGGACACGCACTTCTCACCTGGCCCCAAGCTGCTGTGGTGAGAGAGGGCTGGGACTGTCCTCTTTCCTCAGGGCAGCCTGCATACTGAACCCTTCATCCCCACACCAAAGCAATGATTTAAATGAAGCACATGCATTTTGGGTTCCTTTTTAAAAAAACCAAAAATTAATTGAGTTAAGGACCTGTGCAATGCTAGGAAAATCTTCTAGTAATTAATATTAATCAAATTAAGTTATTAGAATTGTAAACATGAAGTGTGTTTTCCTGAAAGATAAGTACATAAGATAAGCACTGTTGGCATATTTAAATTATGGAGATTCTGAGAAATGAAAAGGTAAGGAAAAAACAGAAAAGGGGAAAAAATGGATAGGACCTAAATGCTATATCTACACTACCAGGCTATTTTGCAATAATAACTACTGAAATAACTATTTTGAAATAATCATATTCCTCTTCACAAGAAGGAGTTATTATTTCAAATTAACAGACTTGGTAGTGTGGATGTTCACCTTGTTGTTTCGAAATAAGAAGAGTTAATTTGAAATCACTCCCCAGTGTAGATATGCCCAAAAAGAGGAGTGCTTTTGCGGAAAAGCATCCGTGCCAATCTAGAAGCACTTTTGCGCAAAAAAGCCCTGATTGCCATTTTCGCGATCGGGGCTTTTTAGCGCAAAACAAATCTGAGCTGTCTACACTGGCCCTTTTGTGCAAAAGCTTTTGCGCAAAAGGACTTTTTCCCGAATGGGAGCAGCATAGTATTTCTGCAAGAAGCACTGATTTCTTACACGAGATCGTCAGTGTTCTTGAGGAAATTCAAATGGTCAGTGTAGACAGCTGGCAAGTTTTTCCGCAAAAGAAGCTGCTTTTGTGGAAAAACTTGCCACTCTAGACACAGCCACTGTGTTTTCTCTCTGTAGCACTGTACTTTTTTTCTTCAGTAATCATGTGTGCACCCGTATGTACTTTCCCAAATTGCAGTGAGCAGCTGCAGCAGAGTACAGTATTCTTTTAAGTGAAGATACATTTTATCTTAAGTCAGACTTAGTGACTTCTGAAATAGGCTCCCCCCATACACATTCTTTTGGCTCAAAATAACATTGGCAACTTTGCAACAAGCAAGGAGAGATTTTTATTGTCAGCTTGACCAGTATAAAGAAGCAGTGGAAGGGGAATGACATGTCCTGTTTTATATCATCTCTCTTCAAAATAGTTAACAGCAAAAGTTAATTTTTCAGCAAATGTGCTCCTCCAAATCTTACTCTAATGTCATTGCCTTAAAAAATAATAAAATGCTTTGTCTTTTTGTGTCAACAGGGCTTGTCAGGCTTGTCATATTGAAGGCAATTTGAGCCTACTGTATCTGTTCTGTACCCTTGCCATTACCCTTCTCTCTTCTTGTAAGTTGCATTGTCTCATCAATGTGCAGCCAGATAGTGGTTCAAAGATGAAGCAGAATCTGGTCAAACTGAAACCATAGGGATTGAATATAAGGGACTCTCATCTGAAATATCATTTAGGACAGAAAACTTCTTTCTCATTTATTCTATATAGTGCCTAGTACTCTAGGGCTACGTCTAGACTGGCATGATTTTCCGGAAATGCTTTTAAAAGCTACGTCTAGACTGGCATGATTTTCCGGAAATCTAGATTGGCATGGACACTTTTCTGCAAAAAAGCCCCGATTGCCATTTTTGCCATCGGGGCTTTTTTGCGGAAAACAAATCTGAGCTGTCTACACTGGCCCTTTTGTGTAAAAGTTTTGCGCAAAAGGGACTTTTGCCCGAACAGGAGCAGCATAGTATTTCCGCAAAAAGCACTGATTTCTTACAGTAGGAAGTCAGTGCTTTTGCGGAAATTCAAGCGGCCAGTGTAGACAGCTGGCAAGTTTTTCCGGAAAAGCGGCTGATTTTCTGGAAAAAATGGCCAGTCTAGACACAGCCTAGCTGTGTCCAAATACATAATAATTCAGATTGATAAAGTCACCCAACAATCCTTATTTGCATTGTTCTGTGCCAGAAGGCACCATTTTGCAACCTTACAAAATAACGTTTACTCCCACTGTTTTTCTCATAGCAAATTAATGGTGCAACATTTAGTAACTTTTAATGTAAACTGCAGCAAAATATCAAGGAGGAGACAAATTAGTTCTCTGTGAAATTATTGATCATGTAGTTATGGCACTGAAAGTGGCCTCAGGAAGTGAGTGGGTTCTATTCCTGGCTCTGCCACAAACTTCCTTTGTGGCATTTGGTAAATCACATAAGACCAGGTTTTCAAAAGTGTTCTGCAACCACAAAAGGGGACTGAATTTCTGAAGAGCTTATCTACACTGCACTGGCAAAGTGCATTTGAGGGTGATTAGTAGAATGCTCTAATTACCTCATGTACAACTTGCTGGTGCAAACTGAAAGGTACTTAGTTCATGATACTGCAGGGTCTATGTGGGGCAATTTGAACACAGCAAGTTAGAGTGTGCTACAAAATACACCTTTAATGAACTTTGCTGATTCTGTATAGGCAAGTGAGAAATGAAGAGGTTAGATTTTCAAAGGAGCTCAGCCAGCTGGTCGTGCTGTTCTCAGTGAGGAATGCTAGGTGTTGGTCCCAGTTATGGGCACTGAGCTCTTTTTAACATTCTGGCATTGATCTCTTCGGCTTCAGTTTCTCATCTCTAACATCAAAATCACATTGGTGCTGAGACTGTGTTTTCATTAATGCATGTGACACACCCACATATTCTAATCATGGGAGGCTATAGAAAGTCTATAAGTAAAATAAATCATATCATAAAACAAAACAAATAAGAAATTTTTAGAGGTTGGAGTAATCCTCCGGGTTTCCTAAAAAACTACTGTTCCCACCTCATCTTTACATTGAACTTCCAAAGTGCATTATTTTCACATTGTTTTTAATTGATTTGGGTACAAGGGCATCATAAATGCTTTCTGGATCTTTGTTATTTCATAACAGGGATTCATATCTATAGACACACACACACACACTTGTGAAATACTAGGAACGTGCATGATGATGATGCTGATTGCATTAGATTCTCTAACATTCCCGTTTTAATCTGGTGCAACATATTTGCAGAACATGTATTAAACATTCATCTCTTTTGTTGGAATTGCTAGCCTCTGGGATCTTTTTGTTAATGAATTATTGTAATATAAAGCTGGATTAAAAAAAGTAAACTTTTAACTGAGCTATGAAATTCATCCTCTCTGAAATAGAACTTATTC
The DNA here is from genome assembly GCF_049634645.1 of Pelodiscus sinensis. NCBI lineage: Eukaryota > Metazoa > Chordata > Testudines > Trionychidae > Pelodiscus > Pelodiscus sinensis. The sequence continues at coordinate 35,234,117 of NC_134717.1, forward strand.
ATACCTTCTAAGATTTCAAATGAGGTGAATGTAATTATGCTCTTTTACTGATTTATGCTGAAGAATAAATATCTCTAGTTTACAGGATATTGAGGGCTAGTAAAGTTTTTTAGAGTAAGTCTTTAATAACAATTATAGCTAAACACATATTCCACATATACAACATTGTCAGGAGTAGAACCTATTAACCAAATGGTTTTCAGTCTTGTTTTTAAATAGGATCATGAGGTCAGTTACTAAATACCATACATGAATCCAGTTTACTCTTCATGGGTTCTCTGCCAATAGCCCAAGCTCAATAAATACCCAAGAATGTAAATACATCCTACCTGAATTTGATGTCAAAACAGCCCTTCCCCCATACCTAGTGGTGATAAACAATGTCTGCTCACATGTTTCACTCCAAGGCCATTTATATCTAGCTCTGCACCGGTGGATATTTTTAACCATGTTTACAATGCTAAGTGCTGTTGGCTACTGCCAAGAAAAGTAAGCAGAGAGAATACTGTCACTGTAGTTTTACATAGTCTACCGCTGCTCAGAGAACAATCACAACTCATACACTGATTGACATGGTCCTTCCTGCTATTTTTGACAACTCTTTTGCGAGGGTCGCCATGGAGTTTGGATAACTTGCATTAAGAATGTCCAAAGACTTGTTCAAAAAGCACTTCATGCTAATAGCAATCTCTAGGCTTTTCAGAACTCACATACTTAAAGCAAAAAATGCTTTCTTATCTTGTCCAAACCAAAGAGAAAGCATCAAAGTGTTTTTATGCTTTTGTAACTTGGACATAACATAAGGCCATTGTCTTTTTAATTTGTGTGTAGCTTAATACAAGAACACTGTTCCTTTGACTTCTCTTAATCCTCGTAAAATGAGGGTTCCAGGAGTCAGAGTAAGAAGTTATGCAGCTCAACATTATTTTGAAATAGTGGCTTACTGTGTAGATATACTCTTTGTTATTTTGGAGTAAGGTCAGTTATTCTGAAATAACGCTGCTGTGTCGACATAGCCACATAGTCATATTTATTCTGTGCCCATCAGAGCCCTCCTCATACTCTGCAGGTGTGCAAGGGAGGGGAACCTTTTTTGTTTCAGGGGCTGCTAACTCACAGAATAGTCAGTCGGGGACTGCACACAAGTGAGAAGCAAAGTGAGAAACCCCTGATTGAGAAGAAGACAGACACGCCCTACATTCCCCTTGCACACCAGAGCCTACAGGTACTCAGGCTAGTAGATTTTATGTGCTCCAGCCAAGCAGGTGGGTGCAGGGGGCTGAAGCACCAACATGAACTCCTCAATGCTGAGTCTTGGGGGCCGTATCCAGGCAAACCGGGGCCTGAGGTTCCCCACTCCTGCTCTGGTCAGTGGAGGTATAGGGTATGTCTACACTCCAGTGTTATTTCGAATTATCTTATTTTGAAATAACGTGTCTACAAACAAAATGCATTTTGAAATAGCATTTGGCTATTTCAAAATAGCGTGTCCACACTGGGTGGATTCTGAATCGCATTTAAGGCTGGCCAGAACAAGTTCTGGAAGGGAACCAGGTCAGGACTTACTGTGTGTGGCTGCTGCCTGAGGCTATCTGAAGTCTGTGCTTAAAGGGACCCCCCCGGACAGTCAGTTCTGAGGTTTCCCTGCTTGCTTGTCTACCTCAATGAGGGACAGCAAACCATTTTGTCTCTGCGTGTTCTGAGTGCCCTCACTCGGGATACCACAGCACTCTGCAACATGGAGCCAGAGCTGCTCCTGGGCACTCTGGTGCTTCTATTGGACACGTTGCTGTGAGCCTGGCTGCACTTTCTTCAGGCTGCCATCCAGCAGGTCCATCGGGGGTCTGTCAGTATCCAGGAGGCTCTGCCGGAGAGCTTCCACCCTGAGGAGCACTAAGAGCCTCTCTGGTCTGCCCCTCTGGGGGCTTGTGCCTCATTCCTCCCTCATGTCCTTCCACTTACCCCTCTCTAACCCCCCTTCCTGATGTCAAATAAAATTACATGTATTTTCATGAACTCAAACTCTCTTTATTTAACAAAACTGGGGGGGAGGGAATGAAACTCTGGTGAGACTGGGGAAAGGAGGTGGGAGAGGGGATGGTTAAACCTGGGAGGAGGGAGCTGGAATGAGAAAGCAAGGGGAAGAAGGGGGAGGGGAAGCTCAGGGTTGGGGATCTCGCTGGACCAACTTGATTGTCATGCAAACCTGCTCCTTGGTTTGCATGTGACCTTTGTTGGCTAGGCTGGCAGCTATCCTGCCATAGGCGGCCGCATTCCTCCATCTAGTGCAGAGACCATGCACGTTGGGGCATTCCCCCCCAAAACCTGAATAAGGTCCATAATCTCCACCCTGGACTGGGAAGGTGCCTGCCTTCTCAGGCCCTGGCAGGCTCCTGTGGAGCGGTGGAGGGCTGGCTGCCAGTGGCTTGATGGCTCATGTTTTGGGGCCACTGGATCAGGGGCAGTGACTGCTGGCTCTGGGCTGGCAGACTTGGAGCTCGCACAGGCACTGTGGCCAGAGTCTACCCCTTTAAGGGCTCCGGGGAGGGTGGGGGAGAGAGAAGTGTTCTTGGTTGAGGCTGGAGTGGCCACCAGGGCATCCTGGGAAGGCTGGAGGCCCCATATTTTGAAATGGGTGTCTACAAAGCACTTATTTCGAAATAGCTATTTTGAATTTGGCATTATTCCTCATAGAATGAGGATTTCCAAATTCGAAATAAGCGCTCCACTATTTCAAAATAGCGGTTTGGATGTGTAGATGCTAGGAAAGTTATTTCGAAATAAGGGCTGTTATTTCGAAATAACTTTGCTGTGTAGACATACCCATAGATGTATGAAAGTGGGAGCTCTTGTAGGTTATTTTATAGCCTGCCATTAGACACCCACAGCTGTAGATGTTTGGGCTCAGACTGGAGCCTAGTTCTAGGATCCTGCAAGGGGATGTGTCCCAATAGTAGATACTACTATTGTTTGAAGTGCAAACAGAGCACATTCCATTGTGTGTCCAGCGGTGTTTCTCCATGGAATCTTGTTCTGATGGACCATATTCTTAAAGTAGAGGAAAGTTTGCCAGTGTCCTTACTCCCTGCAGCAGGATTTGGCCTTTAATGGAGAATGAATAGTGTAGGTGATGTTTCACTACATTGAAGGATGCTGGTATGATTTATTATAGCAGGACAAAGATTACATACTGGCAAAAAGCACATAATGGACTGAACAAAGCTTACATTTCAAGCTCCGTGAACAGACTGAGATTTAAAGAAAACTAACAAACACTTCCAATTTAGGTACATGAAGTTCCACTGAAAAGAATAAGCTATTACATGGCACTTCTTATTGTGATATAGAAATGTAGTATTGCAAAGAATAAACCTGATAAAGCTGATAGGCATATACATGCTATTACATACTAAACAGTAAATAGAAAAGGCCAAATTATTTGGCCACAAAACTGAGACATTCATCCATACCCCCATCCAACTACTCCCTGCAAGCTGACAATAAATACTCTTATGACTTCCTTAACTGGGAACCTTTTTGCTCTTTGTCTGTGTCCAGACTCAGGGTTTTTTTCAAAAAAAGGAGCCTTTTTTCGAAAAAACTTCACCTGCGTCTAGACTACAGCCACGTTCTTTCGAAATTAAATCGAAAGAACGTGGCTTTTCTTTTGACGGCGGTAAACCTCATTTGATGAGGAAGAATTCCTTTTTTCGAAAGTGCTCTTTCGAAAAAAGGCGTTCTTGAATGCCAACAGGGCTTTTTAGAAAGAGAGCATCCAGACTCACTTGCTGCTTTCTTTCGAAAAAGTGGTTTGCTTTTTCAAAAGTTCCGCTTGCAGTCTCTTTTTTGAAAGAGGTTTTTTCGAAAGTATCTTTCGAAAAAGCCTCTTTCGAAAGAGGCTTGCAGTCTAGACATAGCCTTTGTGATTATAGGAAGTCCAAATCTTAAGCAAAATTTCCTGAAACAGATCCTAGAATGGGGAACAAGTTTTCAGAGGACTATTTCTCTTTACTTTATCCTTTTTTCAAGTGACAACTAAAAACTTCCCTTTTCCATAATGTCTACAGAAACTGCAATATGATCATGGGAAACTGCAACGTGATAATAGTTAGGCAGGTGGAGAGTTGTGATCAATGCTCATGATTAGTTAGGAACTGTGCATCTACCGTATTTTTGTGACCTCTGTCCATGGGCATCTGCCTTGGCCTGCCTACTTGCAAGTATCTATTATAGATTTATTCAGCATTTAGCACAATGGGGCACTGACCAGGCTGGCCTTTAGGGGCTACTGCAATATAAAGATATTGCTCAACAATAAACAGTATTAGTTTTAAATACACTTGTTCACCCACTTTTATTCTATAATTCAGTATAATTTACTGACCGGTGAGTTTATTCATCCACAGTATTCTAAATGATTAAGTTAGGTGTGCTGGAATGTATCCTCTGCAATGGGTTAATATAATGCTGACAATGTGGATCAGCAAGATGTCAGTAGTATTGAATAAGTTTTAATAACAGTATAACAATGTTCAATATGGTTCATCCACTCTTATTCTGAGATAGGGTTGAACTAATTTCTCAAAAGAATGATTTATTGTATGCATATTGGGTTACTGGAAAACAACAAAAGGATATTTGAGTTCCTTTTATAGTCCCTTTTCAGTGCTTCTAAAATGTATTAACTGTAGAGCTTTTGAAGTTTTCCTTTATAGATATTTTTATTATTTTTACCAATGTTACTCCTTTACTACAAAACTTTGCTAATTCATAGCTTGTCTTCATTGCTCAGAAATGCTATAATAAGCATGTAAGAAATAAGTGCATTCAGCTTGAATAATTTTCTAATACAAGCCTGAAAGACATGAACTAATACACTACTAATCACAAAGGGCCCCGATCCTAAAGACCTCACTGAGCCCTGAATCATTTCTGGCCTATCCAGCCCTTATAAATACCTTCTCATGAGCTGCAGGGGAAATGCCTTCCACACAATTAAATTCTAGGAAAGTTACCTCTCCAAGCTCAGCTCAACTAAAAGGTAAACATTAGGAGAGCACTGCATTGTAATCTCTCTCTGAGCATGCTGGATATGGGTTTTTGGTTTTTTGGGATAACGACTGTGATATGCAGAGGGTAGAGCGGGGACACAGACTAAGAAACCGAAAACTACAGTTCATGTGCTTATTTGTTCTTGGTCACAAAACTCTAAAATTGATTCAGATTGTGGACAGACATAGTAAAATGAGAGTATTTATCAGGAAAGGACACAATTGTAGTGCTCTATTCTATTCTGACATTGGTCGGCAAAACCCAAATGATTCTTCACACACAATGTTAACTACAATGAATGGGATGTAGCCTCAGCTCCTGTGCCCCATTTTAAATTTATTGCATTGATGCCCCAATTTTGCAGAATCTAACTTTGCTTGTTGACCTAGCATGAGTAGTTTCAGTGGACATACAGACATGTGTGTGTGTTTGTTTCTTTTGGTGAACTGTGTGTATCAAGCATGTGGCCATTGTGACTAATCTCTTCTTAGAATCATCTGACACTCATATCCCCCAAAAGGTTTTATACGTTTCATCTGAGAATGATATAATTGTTCTGATTTTCATTCACTGAAGCAGAAACAAGAAAGTTAATGATAATCTTATGTAGAATATGTAAAATGGAAACACATAATAGCATAAATGACTGATCTTTTGTACTGTTTGCACTGCCACTTGAGATCTTTCCCTAATCCTTTCTCCCTCTGCCTCTTTCAGGGCACCAGATGTTGACTCCCCAAATTTAGGCATACTGTAGTGTAATTGGCCACCCAGATCCACTGGACAAGGGTTTCACTTCAGTGCAACAACCACAACCCACTAATTAGAACCTTAACCTAAATTTTCATATACGTTTTTCTATTTCCTAAATCTCCATGAAGTTTTTTTACTTAGCACTATAGGATTATTTTTGTCTAATTCAGTCTCAGAGGGGCAGCCATAGGACTACTCCTTGTCTAATTCAATTATGACAGGAACGTAAAATGTCAAAAAAGGCATCAGTGAGGGATGGGGAGGGAAGGCTATCACCAAATGTAAACACCAAGAGTCCTACTCTCACAGCCTCTCTGTACTCTGGAACATCAACCCAATTTCATTTAGTGAACCACGATAATATGTTGCTGTTATGTACATTTTCTCTGGGGAAGTGTGCAATGACTTACTGAAGAATAACAAAGTCTAGCTGCTGTTGTCAGCCAGAGGAAAGCGATGATACTACTGAGCATCACCAAATTCCCACTTGCTCTTTGTCCTCCCCACAGAACAAGAAGCAGAAGTTATAGACGTAATGAAGTAAGAACATAAAGCAGTTTTAATGGACTAACACACTGCTGTAGTTGCACCGGTGCAACACTTTATTTCCAGGCGAAGAAAACTCTCCTCTAGTTGTGATGGTAGTAACCTTGGGAAATGACTCATAGTCGGGAGAAAAAAAAAACGGGGAGAGTGGGGAATGAAAACAATGGGTTTTGGTCAATTGCTGAGATAACCTAATGACAATGAATAAGGTTTTTTCTCCTCTGCTCATTGCATCCATAGTGCTTGCTTACCTCCCTCCACAAACACCTGCCTGCTGGATGGTTTCCTAGCTAAAAAATATGTAATCAGACACCAGTATGCCACAATCAAACACATATGTTGCTAATGAGCCATCTGCACAACACAGTTGCTTTAGTGGCCCCCTCTTTAATTAAACATTTAGTTCCTTTAAATCCCATGTAACATCTCTGAAGGAGTTTAGATATTTATCTATGCATATATACCTGTGCACCTGGTAGTGTTTACTTTATATTTTTGAGCCATTTACCTCCAGTTTTTTTCTTCCTATATGTGACAGGGCGAAAACCCCTTGCTACTGGGTTGGAGCCACGGCCGAGCGATGCAACCAGCCGGCCCTGCCTCTGCGCCGATGAGGCACATGATAAAGCTGAGTGCCAGGCATTTTAAACGCCGGCAGCAGGGAGAGCAGGGAGGAGGAAGGAGGAGTCGGGCCACCAGCAGGAGAAATGCTGGCTTTCCCAATAGAAGGGGGGGGACGTCCCCCCCCCTCACTGAATGTGGCTGAGCAGGTCGTGAGTGTCCCAGAGGGGGCTGAGCCCAGGAGAGCAACAGGAGATCAAGCACCAGCCCTCGGAGACAGCCGAGCCACCCAGGGACTGGAAGGACTCCAGAGCTGTACCAGGGTGACGAGCTGGAGGAGAGACAGCTCTGGGAAGGGGCCACGAGTGGTGAGTCTGGGTGCGGGTAGAAAGAGACCCAGGGCAGGCCGAAACCCCAAGTGGTTGGTGGGTTTCAGGGACTGCCCCCGCCAGCCAGGTAGCGGCACTTGTCTCTACCTTAAGGGCCCTGGGCCAGGAACTGGAGGAGTGGGAGGGTCTGGGTCCCCCTACTCCCACCCCATCAAGCCAAGGTACTGAGCCCCTGAGGACGGGCTGATTAGTTAGCCACAAGACAAGGTACTGTGCAAGTTGGGTGTATCGGGCTGAACTGAGGACCCAGGGGATTAGGACTACAGAATATACAGAGGGAAGGACCAAGGAATTGGCCCAGGGGACTGCCCGTAACCTCAGAGCAAATCCTATTAAGATGGGAAGTCGCCCAGGGACAGAGATCGCGAGAAAAAGGTCATTGGCCCCGCAGTCCCGATCCTTTCCCCACCCCAGGGCTAGAGAAACATGGGAACCAGCACACCAGCTCACCCCGGATGGGCCCCTGGGGCAATTCCCCACACTATAGTATAACTGTGAACTCTAAATGATGCACAAATTGAGAAATAAATTGGAGGACCAAACTTTCAAGGTGGAAAGCAAAGAGCCACGAACACAAAATGCATGTGTAAAAGTGCACCTGACATTGTATGCACAGTCATACAAAGTAACTGGGGGTATGTCTACACTACAAAGTGAATTCAAACTAACAGCCATTAGTTCAAATTAACTTTAATAGCATCTATACATACAAACCACTAGTTCGAATTTAAATTGAAATAGCGGAGCGCTTTATTCGAACTAAGTAAACCTCATTCTACAAAGAGTAACGCCTAGTTCGAATTAAGTAGTTTGAATTAAGAGCTGTGTAGCCACTTTATTTAAACTAGTTGTAGCTAGCCCTTCCCAGGTTGCCCTGGTGGCCACTCTGGGCCAAACCAGGGAAACTTTTCTGCCCCCCTCACGGCCCCAGAGTCCTTAAAGGGACACGGTCTGGCTACAGTGCTTGTGCCAGTTGCAAGCCTGCCAGCACCCAGCCAGCAGACCCTGCACCTGGCACAGCATGAGCCTGCCACCCACTGCCATCCAGCCCTCCGCCTCTTCCCAGGACCAGGCTGGTGGCTCATAGGAGCCTGCCCGGGGCCGCAAGAGGCGGGCGCCCACCTGGTCTAGTGCAAAGATCGTGGACCTCATTGAGGTTTGGGAGGAGGCCTCCAACGTCCATGACCTCTGCAGTAGGCACAGGAATGTGGCTGTCTAGGGCAGGATAGCTGCCAGCCTAGCCACCAAAGGCCACATGCAAACCCAGGAGCAGGTTTGCATGAAAATTAAGTTGGTCCAGTGAGACCCTCAACCCTGAGACCTGAGCTTAGAACATAAGAACATAAGAACATAAGAACGGCCGTACTGGGTCAGACCAAAGGTCCACCTAACCCAGTAGCCTGTCTGCCGACAGCGGCCAACACCAGCTACCCCAAAGGGGATGGACCGAAGACAATGACCAAGCGATTTGTCTTGTGCCATCCATCTCCAGCCTTCCACAAACAGAAGGGACACCATTCCTACCCCCTGGCTAATAGCACTCCATGGACCCAACCTCCATGAATTTATCTAACTTCTCTTTAAACTCTGTTATAGTTCTAGCCTTCACAGCCTCCTGTGGCAAGGAGTTTCACAGGTTGACTATGTGCTGTGTGAAGAAGAACTTTCGCTTATTAGTTTTAAACCTTCTGTCCATTAATTTCATTTGGTGTCCTCTAGTCCTTATATTATGGGAACTAATGAATAATTTTTCTTTATTCACCCTCTCCACACCACTCATGATTTTATAGACCTCTATCATATCCCCCCTCAATCTCCTCTTTTCTAAGCTGAAAAGTCCCTCCTCCCAGGTTTCCACCTCCCCTCTGCCACCCTCTCTCTTCCCCTCTCCCACCTCCTTTTCCTAGTCTCCCCAGAGGTTAATCCGCCCCCCCCCCCCCAGTTTTGTTAAATAAAGAAAGTTTCTATTTTTGAACACGTGTCCTTTATTTTTTACATCAGGAAGGGAGGCTAGGGAAGGGTAAGTGGAAGGAGGTGAGGGAGGAATGGGGCATGAGCCCCCGATGGGGAGGACTGGGGTGGCTCTGCAGGCTCCTCGGGGTGGAAGCTCTCCTGCAGTGTCTCCTGGATCCTGACAGCTCCCCGATTGACCCCCCACCCCCGGATGGCAGCCTGTGGCAGGTGCAGCCGGGCTGATGGGTGAGTGCTGTGATGTGCCGAGTGTGGGCACTCAGGGCACTCCAAGACAGGACTGCTTTGCTGTCCCTCATCGAGTTAGACAAGCAAGCGAGGAACTCTGAGAACTGACTGTCTGGGGTGGAAGTTGGGTCCCTTTAAGCACAGCCCTCGAGTAGCCTAAGGCAGCAGCTCCACACCCTAAGTCCTAACCTGATACACTGCCGGCACTGGTTCCGGCCAGTCTTAACTTCAGTTCAGGGTCCACTCAATGTGGACATGTTATTTCGAATTAGCAAAACGCTAATTCGAATTAGTTTTAAGTCTAGATGCACTAATTGGAATTAGCTTATTTCGAATTAACTAATTTGAATTAAGTTAGTTCGAATTATTGCTGTAGTGTAGACATACCCTGGATTAGTAAAAAGTGTCAACACACATAAAAGTTGCTTGTTAGGACACTAGCAGATCTGGTCATTGTTATTTCATTGAACGCGGGATTCCTGTTATGCATGCACAATTATCAGCACACTTTAGAGTACAGATTTTTTGACATGGCTGTAAATTTCATGAGTTTGAATCTCAATACACTGTATCTCAGATATCAGGGTTTTTGGCCCTAGATATATCCTTCTATAAAACAGATCCTATCTTATTCTACAAAAACAGTTCATAACATTGTTGTAATATATTCCAAGCAGTAGTGCTTTGAGCTGTTATGAAAAGACAATTGAAGATGTTTCATAATCCAGGACTGTGTAACCTGAACTTGTGCATATATATATAATCAAATCACACAGGCTGCATCTACACAGCAAGGCTTAATTCAAAATAAGTAACACAAATTGAGCTACGTCAACGGAGTAGCTAATTTCGAAATAGCTTATTTTGAAATTGAAAGTGTCTACACAGCACTTATTTTGAAATAGAGCACTCTTCCTCTGACTTCCCTTACTCCTTGTACAATGAAGATTATAGGAATCTGTGTAAGAAGTCCTCCAGCTTGACAGTATTTCGACATTATTTTGAAATAACTGCATGCTATATAGATGCGGACTAAGTTATTTTGAAACAGCACTAGTTATTTCGAAATGATGTTGCTGTAGAGACGTACCCTTAAGTCCAAACAATATCCTTTCTTTAGGCCTTTTTCCTGCAAACCTAAAGCACCAGCACTACAAACACCCACTAATCTGAAGTTATTAAACATTGGCTGGTTCTGAATTTCACAATTTGGCCCTGTCTCCATTATATATGTATAAAAAATACACAGAGATCTGGAGAGAGAGAAAGAGAGAGCAATACTGCATAGGATTAACAATGTCTTCCTTTTAAGAGTCTAAAGTCTTGTTAAAATACTTTTTAAAAGTGGGTTACAAGAATGATTCAATGGAGAGAAAAGCTGAACAGTTATGAAACAACAACTCTACATTCACTAATATTTTGCAGGGGTTTTTCTTGTCCTAATTTTCTTATGGGTTTTGTAATTGAATTCTCCCTAGACATTCAGTGCTTTCTCAACTGGTAGATATTACCAATTTCTCAAACTATTAATCATCAGATCCTTATATTTCCTGACAAGTTTGTTTTTTCCATTCCTAGCATCATGAGGCAATCTCATTTAAGAGTTTATATTATTCTATATTCCATAGCTGGAATTTTAGTATTTATAAATTATGTTGTAAGCCCTGAAAAATCTTCCAACTTCCTTCTGAATTGATTCTAATTGTTCATTTTTTCATTGTGCAATATCAGTTTAGCGCTGCTATTCATTCCTGTTTGGGGCTGTAGTTGCTTTTATTGGGTTTTTCAGAGTGGGAAATAACATGGATCTTTTATCATTTTAATTTTGTTCACTTGTTAATTCTGTGCTGTCCTCAGCGAATCATGGTTCTTTTGCATTTCTCCATTTCTTAGTGTATCAATAATTTGGATTGACTTGCATTTTTCAACTTTGTTTTTTGACAGAGCCTATTTTTTGTAAAATAATCTCACTCCAATCAGCCTGCAGTATCCTGAAATCATAAATCTAATGCACATGGATGATAATCTTATTTGCACATTTTGATCCCTTCATAAACCTCAGGCAAAGGTAAGCTGGTAGAACAAACCATGTGGCCAAACAATACAAAATGTCTTTGACCAGATTATTCTTTTTCTCCAAATATTTAGCTTACTGTAAAAGAGAGTGGGAGTCAAAACTGTGCTTTCCTGAGCCTTAGCATAGGTCCCTTAAATATTGTCACCAGAGCATAAACTAGAGCCCTATACACTCTGTCCATTTCTTCTTTCTGCCCCTGTGCTGGGTCAAAATGAGGTCAGTAACGTAGAAGCCAGGTATGACAGCTCTATCCATATGAGACCTCCTCAACGCTAACCCGCTCTGTCTTCTTCATGCCAATATTTAATGTGTGTGTATGGGGTAGCAGATTAGATCAAAATATTTTCATATACATATACTATTGAGCAGAAAAAAAGCCCAATTAAATTTATAACCCAACCCACAAGTCCAGGACTCTAACTTTGCACAGGTGTGGGAGAGCCGAGGAAAGAATCTCTCAGCTGCTAATTAGTTTTGCAACTCCTATTGTTTTGACAGGACTCTTAACTCCATCACTTATTCTTTCCTGGAATTTGATTTTGATCTTTTTGTAGCGCACTAAATTCTAGAGCCCAGTGATGCTGGAACACACATTGTGAGAGCAGTAATTTGAAATGGTTTCTGAACCCAGATCTATGCTAGAAGCTTTTGACAACATAGTAATATTGAGCTGCGATGTGTAATTTTTTGAAACATTTCTGTACTGGAAAAAAAGCCCTATTATAGATGCAGTGATCACGGATAGCTTATTTCACTATAAATTATACCATCAAACCCACTTTTTTCTGAAAAAAGCTACATCAATAGTAGTAGAGTCTTCTGATATTGCTAGGCTTGAGCATATAAACTAGAACTTACTAGTCAATAGACAGACCATGTGCCAAACTCCTTACCCCAATGCTTTTGAATGGATCCCAACAATTTTTTTTTACTTACTATCATTTTTCTTATTTTTGATATTATTTCCTCTAAAGTCTGGATCCTGACTCTTATTTGACCTAGAAATTTGGACCTTGACAAAAAATAATTGATTAGCTAAAAGTCAGGTTCGGTCCTCTTTTGAAATCAGTGTCAGTACATTAAAGGTGAATTTGCCTTGGTGGGTCTGGAGTTGATGTCTTAAAAGATATGAATTGAGAGTACACTGTGGTATTGAACTATACATGCTAGTGCTAATAACAAAAGGACTTGCTGCAAATTCTTCCTTTCCATATACCCCCTCACCCATTGGGGCAGGCAGAGTTTGATATTTATGAGTGTCACCATCCACATGTGACTGATGACTGCTAAATACCAGTTAAATTTATGTGTCCAATTGTACCTTTTAACTAGAATTGGCTGAAATTTTGTGGTTTTCAAAAAATTTGTATTCTCCCTGCCTCCGCCCCACCCCACACCAATTTTCTGATCAATTTTATAGCTGGTAAAACATTTTTAGAGTTTGAAATTGTCTAAAATTTAAAATTTATTTAACAATTTTATTGATTTCCCGCCTATCTTTCTGACCTGTTTTAACTGTAAACTTTTTCTCAGGGTGACCTTATCTTCTGCTGTTATTTTACGTATTTTACTGAAAAATCTGTATATGGCATGCTGGAATATGCAGCAAGGGTACATCTAGATTGTGGCGCTATTTCAGGATATGACTGGTATCCCGAAATAGTGTATTCTGCATCTTTATAGCACGCCTGTTATTTCAAAATGCAATAGAAATAATGGGCATGCTATCCCAGTTTACCATGTTCCACGAGGACTAAGGGACTTGTCGGAATAGTGATCTAGTCCGACATTTGGCAGTGTGTAGACAGTGTCAAATTTTGAAATAGACTAGCTCAAAATAAGCTATGCAATTTGCATAGTTCAAATTGCGTGGCTTATTTTGAGCTAGGACTGCAGTGTAGACGCGTCGCAGGAGAGGAAGGGACATTTGCAGCAAGATAGCAGCAGAGTAAATATAAGCAAAGTGAATGTTCAGGAAAAAAAAGATTGATCTGAGCTGTGAATTAGGTTTTATGTTACACGCTGACCTCTGGTTAATTGCATAGCTTAAGTCAAAATATCTTAACTCGATTTTTGGCACCATCCACACTGCAAGAAGTTGAAGGGAACACACTCTCCCTTTGACTTCCCTTGCTTCTCGTAGAAGCAGAACTACTGGCATTGATGGAAGTACCCTCTCAATTCACTACCCCAGCTAATCTGAACCCTGGAAGATCAACTGTGACTGCTTTGATCCTATCTGTAGTGTAGACATGGCCTGAGGTAAAAACAATCAACAATCAGAGTTGACATAATTAACAGCAAACAGCAAACAGGAAGGAGGCGATGTGCAGGCATGATAAACTGGAGTGATTTCTGAGCAAATCTCTGATTTGTCTGGGACCTCTGTGTTGAGCTGGGCAGGGTTTAGGAAGGGTTGCAAACAGGTTCTGCAGTCCAGCCAAATGGGCAGGAAAGAGGTGAGATCCTGTTGACCCAGATCCATACAGGCTTGAGCAAAAAATTAAGGAATTACTAAAGGTAAGAAACCTCTATGGGTGCATGACATGGCTAATGAAAGTGATGCAACCATATTCAGATGTGTAACGTTCCTTTTCTGGAGGAAATGGTGGAATGAGCAGGATAATTACTGAAGCCCTCATGAGAAACATGAGAAAGGGGTCAGATAATTCATAAAGGAAAGCATTGCTGAATTAGGCTTAGCAAGCTGAGTCAAAGGATGGGTCAGATATGGAGAAGGATGAAAGAAAATAGAATAGAAACATATATCTCTCACATTCTTTGGAGGACTACATCTTTCATAATGCAGTGCAGATTTCCTTCTGACCAGGCTCTGCATAGTGTATGGGATATCATGGAGAACATTGCTTTGAGCGTATGTTCTCTCGGGGTACGTCTACACTACAGCGCTAGTTCGAACTAACGCATCTAGAACTAAAAACTAGTTCGAACTAGCGTTTTGCTAGTTCGAACTAGTAAGTCCACATTGAGTGGACTCTGAACAGGGCTTAAGGATGGCCGGAAGCAGTGCCGGCAGGGCATCAGAGGAGGACTTAGAGCATGGAGATGCTGTCTCAGGCTAGCTGCGGGCTGCACTTAAAGGGTCCCGACCCCCACCCCGGACACACAGTTCTAAGGGGTGCCCCGCTTGCAAAGAAGTTCTGGCTTGGAGTGCCCTGAGTGCCCACACTGGGCACATCACACCACTCGGCCATCAGCCCGGCTGCACTTGCCGCAGGCTGCCATCTGGGGAGAGGGAGTAATTGGGGGGCTGCAGGAGAGCTTCCACCCCCAGAAGCCCGCAGAGCCAGCCCAGTCCTCCCCATCGGGGGGTCGTACCCCATTCCTCCCTCACCTCCTTCCACTTACCCTTCCCTAGCCCCCCTTCTTATTGATGTACAAAATAAAGATAACGTTTCTTCCAACATTGACTCTGTCTTTATTGAACAAAACTGGGGGAGACTGGGAAAAGGAGGTGGGAGAGGGGAAGAGAAAGGCTGGGAGAGGGGAGGGCAACTAACATGATCAGGGGTTGGGAACAGGTCCCAGATGAAGAAAGGCTACAGAGACTGGGACTGTTCAGCTTAGAAAAGAGGAGACGGAGAGGGGACAGGATAGAGGTCTCTAAAAGCAGGGGTTGGGTGGAGAGGGTGCATTCAGAAAAGTTCTTCCTGAGTTCCCATAAAGAAGGACTAGAGGACACCAAAGGAAAGGAATGGGTAGCAGGCTTGAAACTAGTAAGAGAAAGTTGTTGTTCTTGCCAAACCAAATAGTTAACCTGTGGAACTCCTTGCTGCAGGAGGCTGTGAAGGCTACAACTAGAACAGAGTTTAAAGGGAAGTGAGATAAAGTCATGGAGGTTGGGTCCATGGAGTCCTATTAGCCAGAGGGTAGGAGTGGTGTCCCTGCCCAAAGTTTGTGGAAGGCTGGAGAGGGATGGCACGAGACAAATGGCTTGGTCACTGTCTTCGGTCCATCCCCTCCAGGGTCCCTAGGGTTGGCCGCTGTCGGCAGACAGGCTACTGGGCTAGATGGACCTTTGGTCTGACCCAGGACGGCCATTGTAAGCTCAGGGCTCAGTGTCGGGGGTCTCAGTGGACCCCCTTGATTTTCATGCACACCTGGTCCTGGGTGGCCAGGCTGGCAGCTCTCCTGCCCTAGACGGCCACTTTCCTGTGCCTAGTGCGGAGATCGTGGACGAGGTCCACGATGTCCGCACTAGCCCAGGAAGGTGCCCGCCTCTTGCGGTCCAGGGCAAGCTCCCGGGAGCCGCCAGCCTGGTCCTGGCAAGAGGGGCTGGGCTGGGGGGCATCGGGTGGGTGGCTCTGTGCCGTGCCAGGTGCAGGGTCTGCTAGCTGGGTGCTGGCAGGCTTGCACCTGGCACGGGCACCGTAGCCAGCCCGTGCCCCTCTAAGGGTCCGGGGCCGGGAGGGGGGCATAGAGTTTCCCTGGTGTTGGCCAGAGTGGCCACCAGGGAAACCTGGGGAGGGCTAGCCTCCCACTAGTTCGAACTAAAGGGCTACACAGCCCTTAGTTCGAACTAGCTAGTTCGAACTAGGCTTAGTCCTCGTAAAATGAGGTTTACCTAGTTCGAACTAAGCGCTCCGCTAGTTCGATTCAAATTCGAACTAGCGGAGCGCTAGTGTAGCACCTATTAAAGTTAGTTCGAACTAACGTCCGTTAGTTCGAACTAACTTTGTAGTGTAGACATACCCTGGGTGAATAGTTGTAGAGGGCCAGGAAATGAAGCCCAGAAAGGAAAATAAGGGCATCAGATTCCTGAATTATATCTCTCAAGAGGCAATGTGTAACAATGGGGGAAAATGTTGAACCAATTCAAAGTATATTAGGTAAGTTCAACAAAATGAAATTAAACATTTTGGTTTGGACAATGTCACAATGTTTCTCATTTCTAGCAAAAATGAGACAAAACATTTCTGCTTTTCTAAACTGAATGTTTTCAAAATTTCTATTCCATGGGGAAAAAAAGTGATATGTCAACTTTTCATCCTGATTTGGGATAAAAACAAATGTAGAAATTTCCCATGTGATAGACTTATGTGTTTAACTTTCCATAGGTGTACTCCCCTGTTAAAATTAAGCAAGTAAATTAAGCACAGCCAGAATGTTTTGCTGTATTGAGGCCTTAATGAATAGTACTTCAGTAATGAATCGGGAAGCAGCAAAAGACTTTGGGGTAATGATTCAAAAATCACAGAAATATAGGACTGGAAGGGACCTTGATCAGTCTCCTGGTTCAGGCCTCTGCACTGAGGCAGCATTAAGAATTATCTAAATTATACCTTATAGGTGTTTGTCTAACCTGTCTGTAAAAGCCTCTAACCACAACCTCCCTAGGTAATTTATTCCATCGCATAATTACTATAATGGGATGTATTTGGCCCTTTGTGGAGACTCTGCAATCCTACTACAGCTAGCCAGATAGTGGTATGCCAAGATGCAGGGGTTTTTGTATCTTAGCCATACAAGACAGATGGCTATTCAGCTTCTTTTTTAAAACTTCCAGTGAACAAACTTCCATTATGTCCCTAAGCAGTTTTTTCCCACTGTTCTTACAGGCAGGAAGTCTTTCCTGAGATGTAATCTAAATATTTTATGTTGTAGTTTGAACCCATTGCCATCTTTTTTATGGCTGCCTTTCAAGTACTGGAAGGCCACTGTCATGTCTCCCCACCTTAATCGTCTCTTTTTTCCCCCAAACTAAACATAGTCAGTTCCTTCAGCCTTTACTCACATGGCTTACATTCATCCCTTTGATCACTTTTGTTGCTCCCCTCCAGATCCTTTCCAATTTCTCTAAATCCTTTCTATTCAGCAGTGACCAACTGGATACGGTATTCCAACTGAAGCATTTTTATTTGGCAACTGTATTATATTGTTTCCTCATTTTCAGATTGTGATCCACCACAATTCTCAGATCCGTCTCAGCAGTGTTGTTGCCAAATCAGTTGTCCACCATGCTATATTAGTGAATTTGGTTTTTTTCTTTTCTAATAGTAGTATCTTATCTTTGTCTTAGTTGAATTTCATTTTGTTTTCTATAGCCCAGTTCTACAACTTTATCAAGGTGCCTTTGAATTTTAGTTCTATCTTCAAGTTATTTGCACCCCCCCAGATCTGAGTCATCTGCATATTTAATCAGTATGCTCTATTCTTACTTTGAAGTCATTAAGAAAGATGTTAAATAACACCAGAGCCAGAAGAGATCCTTGTGAAACCCCATTTGAGACTTCCTTCCAATCTGACATCATTCTGTTAATAGTTACTCTGTGGTTATTTCCCCAGTTATATATCCACTTAATGATCATTATAGCCATTTCTCTAGCTTCCTTATGAGCATAGCTTGACTTTTGACACAATTCCATGACAAAGTGCAGGTATGTCTACTACATTTTCCCCTATCCACCAAACAAGTTACCTTGTCAAAGAAGGAAAACAAGTATCATGTGAGACAGTATTGAAAGTCATACTAAAGTTGAGATTTACCACATTTACTGCCTGCCCACTATCCACAAAGCTTGTTACGCTGTCAAAGAAGGATGTTAGGTTAGTTTGACATGATTTGTTCTTGACAAATCGATGTTAACTTTTACTCATCACTTTATTCTTTCTAAGTGCTTACACACTTATTGTCTGTTTGCTCCATTATCTTTCCAGATACCAAAGTTAAGATGCCTGGACTATAATTTCTTTGGTTCTCCTTATCCCCCCTTTTATAGATAAAAGTGGCAAGGAGTCCTGTGGCACCTTATAGACTAACTGAAGTGTAGGATAGTGATAGAAATGTAGCCATGTTAGTCTGGTGTAGCTGAAACAAAATACAGGACTATGTAGCACTTTAAAGACTAACAAGATGGTTTATTAGATGATGAGCTTTCGTGGGCCAGACCCACTTCCTCAGATCAAATAGTGGAAGAAAATAGTCACAACCATATATACCAAAGGATACAATTAAAAAAAATGAACACATATGAAAAGGACAAATCACATTTCAGAACAGGAGGGGGATGCGGGGGGGGGGGGGGAGGAGGAAGGAAGGTAAGTGTCTGTGAATTGACGATATTAGAGGTGGGGAGAGTGGGATGTTTGTGAAGTGTAGGAGCACAGTCTTTCTTTAATCCAGAGTTGATTGTGTCAAACTTGAAGATGAACTGTAGCTCAGCAGTTTCTCTTTGAAGTCTGGTCCTGAAGTTTTTTTTAAAAACACAGAGTTAACACAATCAACCCTGGATTAAAGAAAGACTGTGAATGGCTTGCTAACTACAAAAGCAGCTTCTGCTCTCTTGGAATTCACACCTCCAGATCAGCTACTAGAAGTTGGCCTCATCCTCCTTGATTGGATCCACCTCGTCATCTCCAGCCTGATTCTGGCCTGCATATTTATACCTGCCTCTGTAAATTTCCACTACATGCATCTGACGAAGTGGGTCTTTGCCCACAAAAGCTTATGCTCCTACACTTCAGTTAGTCTATAAGGTGCCACAGGACTCCTCGCCGCTTTTGCAGATTCAGACTAACACGGCTACCCCTCTGATACTTTTATAGATAGGCATTGTATTTCCTCTTTTCGGCCATGTCTATACTAAGAAACTATTAAGGGCCGCACGCAGGAATTTCTCTATTTGGGGGGGAGGGTGCATTTTTTGTAAATGTGGACCACAAGGGTGTGAATGCACCCCCCATGTTCTCCCAAGTAAGTGGGGAAATCAGCTTCGTCCCTCCGCCAGCCAGCCAGAGCATCAGGGAGGTAGGCTTGGGCAGCGTGCTGCTCCTGCCTTCCCTGGCTGGACAGAGCATGCTTACTTGGGTGACCATAGGGGTGGGTGCTTTTGTACCTTTTGCACCCACCCTGCGTAAGGGCTTGGGAAACTATTGCAAAATAATTAAATTTGATTTAATAACTCCCAATTTTACAAAATCGAAATAGCATGTCCCCACTATGGAGAAGCCTCAAAATTAGTCTGAGGCAGGGTCCATTAATGTGGATACCTCGGACTTAGACCCCCTCCCCCTCCAGGAAGCACTGGGGAGTAATTAATTCAAATTACTCTGGGGATTAGTTATTTCAAACTAGTGGCACTGGAGTGTCCACAGTAATACTATTTCGAAATAACTCTTTCAAAATCAGCGTATGTCTACACTACAGAATTTTTTTCGGAAAAGCAGCCTTTTTTCCAAAAAAACTTCATTTATGTCCACACTGCAATCACATTCTTTAAAAATAAAATCAAAAGAACAGAGGGATTTCCGACATTGGTAAACCTCTTTCCATGAGGAAGAAGCATTTTTCCGAAAGAGCTCTTTTGGAAAAAGGCATGTGTGGATGGGGAAAAGGGAGTTCTTTTGAAAGAAGAGGAAAAAGCACAGGTGCCCTGGTAGCCACTCTATGTATAGTAATCACAGCTTAAATGTGAGATAAAATTTATTCAGTGTGGACGCTGTGTTTCGAAAAAGCTGATTGCTTTTTCGATGTGCTTTGGTAGTGTGGACGCGCTGTTTTAGAAGTAGTTTTTTTGGAAGATCTCTTTCAGAAAAGCTTCTTCTGAAAGAAGCCTGAAGTCTAGACATAATCTGAGTGTCATTCCCCAAGAAAATCAGGAGCACAGATTTCTAAATAAGTGGCCACCTATTTCAAAATAACTATTGTGGTAGTGTGGACTCTCCACTTATAAATTCAACCTAAGAGGAGCTATTCCAAAATAAAGCCCTAGTATAGACCAGGGCTTCCAGACTGCTGGAATCTCTCCCATCCTCCATGAATTCTCAAAGATAATTGTTAATGGCTCAAAACTAGGCAGCTAGTTCTTTAGGTATTCCTGCAAGTATTTCCCTGGGCCTGAAGACATCTCACTTTCTTAAGCAATTCTTAACTTTTATTTTGCTATTTTATTTTACCCATTTGTTAATTGTCCCATTACAGCTAGCTCTTGTGATGAAAAATGACACAAAACAGGTATTTAGCAGTGGGCCATTGCTGCATTTTCTGTTAATGAAGAGGGAAAGACAATGGGCCAACTCTGTCCTTTTTTCCCCTCTCATTTCTCATATATTTGTAACCTGTTTTCTTGTTACCCTGTATGTCTCTAGTTTCATCCCATTTTTCCTTAACCATCTTAATTTTGTCCCTACATGCAGCTTTTTTAAAAAGACGTATTTGTCCTTGTCTTTCTCTTTGTACAACTCTCTTCTGAGTTTTAGGTACTAGTCAGAGCCTCCATTCCAATGGGGACAAAAGCACCCATCTGCCTGACATGCTGGGCTTAAAATTGAGCATCTTTCTCAATTACTGGAGAATAGAGTGCAGGCTCCACTGCGTGAATAAGTGCTGGCAAATGAGATAATAGTTCCATGAGTCAGACCCCATCAAGTGTAAATGAAATAGAAACTGCAGCTGATGGAACTTATTCCAACCCCTTCTGACCTTTTCAGGCTGCACTTTGCGCACTTAGTGACTAACTATTTAATTTCTTCACTATTTGTATGCTGATATGCCATATACAATTGTATTATTGCTTATATATCATCTACTGTGATCCCTTTTGAAAAGGTGGTGGAAAATTTTGCGGGGCTCGGCCCTGGGAAAAGTGTGGGTACTCAGCTCCAGGCCTCCTGGAAGGGACAGGGCTTCAGGCAGAAGGGGCAAGGTTAGGGGCAGCTTGCCCTCAGTACTGCCTGGACTGCACCGCACCTCCCTTGGCCAGCTCTCAGCACTGCCCCGATTATGCTGCATGGGACTCTCCGTTGGTGATTTAAAGCGCCTGGGGCTCTGGCTGCCACTGTGCCAGTTGTGGCCCACAGCCCTTGGCCCTTCTATATACTGAACCCTGGGGCAACTGCCTCCTTTCCCCCGTCCCTCTGCCCTGTCAGTGGCCCTGGGGAAAACAAAACTGAATATGAGCATGAAAAAATAACGGCATTGTCATACATCTTAACTACAAAAGAATTTGTAAAGATATAAATGGTTCAGTCTTCTAATTATCTTGGGTTGTATAAAAGCCAAACCTCTACCGATCTTTGCAGTCTTACAAAACATACACAAAACTACTCCATTTAAAAATACAAGATACTGATTTACAAGCATAACATTAGATAAACAAAATACTTTTCTCTGCTAAAAAAAATTCCAGGGAAAGCAAAAATGTATTTTCTTTTGAAATATATGAATTTTTTTTGGCAAAACATTCAATAACATTTTTGACTATTTCAGTGAGAATTTTTATTTTAACCTTTTTAATTACTATTCCTTGCCCCCTCTCCATCTAGAGGAAGTGAGGAAAAGTAAAAGTGTGAGAAAATGATGAATTAAAAAAATATTTTAATCTATTTTTTACAATGGATAAAAATCAAAGCATTACTCATTTAAAGACAGACAGGAAAATGAGAGA
Source organism: Pelodiscus sinensis (assembly GCF_049634645.1). Taxonomy (NCBI): domain Eukaryota; kingdom Metazoa; phylum Chordata; order Testudines; family Trionychidae; genus Pelodiscus; species Pelodiscus sinensis. The sequence goes on from NC_134717.1 coordinate 35,256,100, forward strand.
TTATTAAATGTTGAAAATGAAAGTATTCTTTCTTATTTTTGGTATTGCACTTTCAGCACTAACTCTTGTAAGTGAAAGAGAAACTTTTCACTTTTGAAACCCTGAAACTTTTAAAAACGTTTTCCCCTACTTTTCTACTGCTGTGGGGACAGGGATGAGGTGAGGGTGAATAGTAAAAACAGGGTAAGGTTGGCATTTCCCCTCATTATGAAATGAAATCTCTAAAAAAAAAAATTAAAATCATTAAAAGCAGACATTCAATATAACACATACACCTACTTTTTTTGACAAAGCTGTTGATCAGTTTTACTTGGTAGTGTTAAGTTCCCTTATACTATTTTTATTTCTTGGTATTGATACAGATTTCAGACAACTTAGATTTGCTTGAGAACATTGAGCAGGGAAAGCTCCATCTCCGTAGCTCGGGGATGGGCACTGAGTTGGCAGGGATATGGCTCTAATGCCTAAACATTAAATATTAGAGTTGTTGAGCCCTACAACAGAGAATTTAGTTGATTTAGTTGGAATTGGTCCTGCCTAGAGCAGGGGGCTGGACTTGATGACCTTCTGAGGTCTCTTCCAGTTCTATGATTCTATGATTCTATGAATAAGCTACTCTCACTGAAAAAGGCCTAACAACAGGCTGTTTATCTCTGTATACTAGGAAACTTTGGAGACATCAGATTCCTCAGCTCTGGCCAATGTAGCAGACAGAATCACTGTGCCCCTGGGCAAGGTGGAAGGGGGAGCTCTGTGCTCCTGAAAGGGTCAGGCCTTGGACAGAAGGAGCAGGGTTGGGCTAAACCTCTCTCAGTGCCACCTGGAATGCACCAAGCAGGGCTGCGGTGGCAATTTCAAGGTCCCGGAGCTCTTTTGAGTGGCTGGGCCTCATGGCAGATGCCTCCCCCCCCCCCTGCAGTCCTGGCTCTCACCTTTATATACAATCTTGGGAAGGGGGAGGGAAGGGAATTCAATGTCCAATGTCTGTTCAACACTTGCATGTCCCTAAGACAAGGCACAGAGCCAATTAGTGTTGGTAATTCCTGTGCTGTACACCTCTATCTATTAAATTTGTCATTTTAAATTGGTCACTGAACAGTCTGAACTATCAGACGTCTATAGTGTTTGATTGCTATTGTTCAAATTCACCTTAGCACAAATGATGTACAGGTTGACTTGGACAATGAACAATCCTTTGAGTCAACCAGATTGCCCCTTCCCCCCATCCTGTCTTTGGCCCTTCCCAAATTTGTTTGAAACTGTGTCCTAGTCCTTTTTTCTGATGATAGTTGAAATAAACCTGCTTACAGCCATCTTCTTTTTCCTTTCAGAATGTTGTGTGTAACTGCATAAACTCATGCTTTAGCTAACATGCTCTTTTAATCCACTCTTTATCAAAGAATAGATTCCTATCAAGATGTATTAATGACAACTTTATATCTCTGGTGTTTACTGCAGCGACACAGCATTAAGTATAATGCCTAAGGAATGTGATGTAATGGGGCAGGAGTGGAGTTCATTCATAAAGAATTCCTTTTCATAAACCTGTCAAGCAGCCAACCTCTTTTTCAGAAATAGTTAAGGCTCCAACCACTCCCTATCTTTACCTCCCAAATGCACTAGCCAGAAGAGCTGAGTCAGGACAAGGTATGGAACAAAGGTCCACTTCATAAAGCACTGCAGTAACTATCTTTGTACTTGGAGCAAGGGTAGATGAGAGATGTAAATGTGAGACTGACATAATTTGTCTAGGATTAGCTGCAAAGGCTCAATCTAGCCCTAAATAAATAAATTAAGTTCTTGAACTTCTTCAATATATTACATTTCTCCTGCCTGCCCCCAAGCCACCTCTCTTTTAATTTCATACCTTGTGATTCCCAGCCTTTTGAGCATACCGATCTCTTTTCAGTCTATTAACATTTCATGTACCCCCCCCCCCCACCAATGATCCATTTTTGCTAGTGGCCCAACTAAACCCTTCCTACCACTCTAATAGCTTTGGAATGCTTAGAGCGGAATGACATATTCAAAAAAGAGGAAAAAACGGTAAAAAGTGACTGACCCGTTTATAAGCCAACTCCAGAGTACAGTCACCGCTTGTCAGCGGTGGAGGAACATGCAGACTGCAGGGCACGGAGCTTCTCATGTTCTATTGGCTGCTATTTGCTGGTGCTGCCTCCTCAGCTCCTGTCCCCTCAGTTCCCTGCCCATCCACAGAGTGGCCAAAGGGAGCTCTGGAGCTGCCAACTCCTCAAGGGTGTAATTTCAGGAGGGTAGGGGCAAGGCAGAACTTCGGGAGCTTGGGGCAGGAGGGGGGGGGAGAGACGGGAAAGGGGTAGAGCAACTGTGTACACCAGGTCATGGCTTGCTTTTGATCCCATTCTCTGGATGCTAAGAGAGTGAGAGAAAAGTGCTTGCATCCCATGCATTCCTCTCACACACCAGCCAGGCATAAGAGGCATGCACAGCATGCAAGCACTTTCTCCTTGCCCCCTTAGCTTCCAGAGAATGGGATCAAAGCAAGCTGCGTTCTGGCTCACATGGCTTCTGCCCCTCCTCTCCCCCTCACTCTCTGGGAGGGGAAGGAGAAGAAAAGATAAAGAAAAGGAAGGATTGGGCCCATCGCGATGGGCCTGATCCTTACTTTTAAGAACTTTCCACAGACCCCCTACAGTGCCCTCATGAACCCCCAGTGGTCTGCGGACCACAGATTGGGAACCACTGCTCTACACACAAACACCTCCTAACGTGGGAGTAGCTGCTCCCTGATTTCTATGTGTACTGTCTTTGTATTGCATTCTTAATTTATCTGGATGAGATTTGATTATGGGAATATTTTTCTCTGTCTTCTTGTCTCTGCTTCCATTTCCACCTTCCAGTATATTTTGGGTGATGTCATCTAACCCCCTCCCTAAAATAATTTTTTATGCCTAGCTTCCATGCTGGATTCCTCCATGTTATTTCCCCTTCACTGTTTATCCAGAAAGCTCTCCTGCCTTTGTTCACATGTGAACACTTTCTTTGACTGAGGTATGTTAAGCCACAAAAACACCTGAGGCATGTTGAAATCCCCATTACTCTTATTTTAAATGTTCTAAGTACACAAATCACTGGAAAACATACCCTAGCCAATGAATTTGGATTGTCAGGGCCCACATTTGAAGACTGTATATTAAATTGATTTTTGAAACACGGAGACAGAATAGATGTTTGCTCCATCCATTCCATGCATCAAGCTCATATTGCAGTACCTCTAGGAAAGAAAAAAACTAAAAAAGTACATGTCTTTTCCTTCTGTAAGCTTCCAACTTTATTTTAATAGCTCATTTAGCCCACCCAAGGGGGTCAAAACAGTGTGTGTGTGGAGGGGAGAGTATAAATCTCACAGATGTATGGATAATTGAGCCTGCAGTCTTTAAGCCTAAAACGGCTTATTCATCGCTTTGAATCAACAGCTCACTTGCCTCTGTTCTTTTAGATATCACTCACTTTCAATCTGTCTGCAAAGAGTTGCACCCTGTTTTGGCTCCCCAGTATTATACTGTGCATGAAGTAAAGAAGCTTATCATAGTACGATAGTACAATTTAAGCTTTAACCACAATCTAGAATTTGTTTTGAATGTTATTTAATACATTCCTGGGAGCATGTTAAGAAAAGATACAGTTGGTCAAACTGTTTTCTGAAAGGGAGCTGCTCTTGTTTCTATGGGAGTTTTGTCACTTATATCAATAGTAGTAGATGTAGAAGAAAATACCATGGGTGAAATTATGCCTTTTCTAAAGTCAAAGGGAGTTTTGCCATTGGAACCAGCAAGTCTAGGGTTTCACCTGAGGTTATTCTAAATTTAAGAGCCAGATTTTGATTATGGAAGAAGTAGAATATTTTTTTGAATTCCTCTAATTCATAGTAGCATTTAATGAAGCTAAAGTAATATGCTTTAGACCACTGCTATAGAAACCAGCATGAGCTGGGAATTTTCCAAATAAATCCTTTAGGATTACAATAGTGGTTTTTAAAATTAACTATTAGTATATATTTACTGAAACAGACACTTTATTTACTAAGCAATGTTAAGAGCATCAGTAAAGTGTTTTCAAGATAGATAAAACTGATTGAATATGGCAAATGCAGAGTTTGCAAAGATTAATTCAGATTCTGAACAGCTTAGCCTAAATTATAAGTCTTTTGCTTTTGATATTTGTGAACATTCATACAAAAAGATTTATATGCACAGGAATTTTTGTGGAATAACTGTGCCCATTTATATATAAAATTCACAGAATCTATGCACAGAATTTATGCAGGCTCAAGAATATTTAGTATTAGCTATTTCTTATTCAATACTGACTTGCTTATAAAGATTCAGTCATGTAGAAAATCAATCACATACCAAAAGAGGGAACAGCAAATATCTGAGCTGAATGAACAATCCATAGGTTGAGAATTGTTTGGACAAACTATTTATGAATACATTACAAAAGAGGGGATTGTCTCACAATGATTCACTAACAGGAAAAGGGGGGCTAACATTGGATAGATTATTTATTTGTCATTAATAGTTTGATCAGTTCAGAACCATTCCTTATAGAAAGAAGGCAATGTTTGCTCTTTGGGCAGGGCCTGTCTTGGCATTATGCGTTTGTACAGTGTTGAGTACAGTAGGACCCAGGTTTGACCTTCCAGTGTTACCATGATAAAGAATATGGTACTTAGCATTAGAGGCATGTCAACTAATTGGATAAAATAAAATTTGAGCTGAATCTTCACATAAAGCTGGACATGTGATATGTAAGGCATGTGCTATATTCTTTAGGTGGGAACAGAAGAAAATTCACTTCAAGAAAATTTCATGTCCAGATCTGATTTAAAAAGAGAGCTTATAAGAGACTGTTCTTGACTTTTTTAACTCTTTTTTTCATGTATAAAATGGTTAAAATGTTTAATTAAATACCTCCAATCTTGGGTGCTCAGTCCAACTTCATGCCAAGCATTTTTGAGATGCATTATTATTACTACATCTATCTAAATATCCCATTAGGTGTGCATTAAATATTTTGTTCCTAAACACTTGTGTTTTTTTAGTTGCTGAAAAACTGAACAGCATAGGCATGAGAGGTGGATGAATATAGCTTCAGTCCCCAGAGAATTTTTCTTTTTCAGCTTGCATATAAGGACTAAGCTTTGGTATCCTATATTTTCATGTCTGGAAGTGCATAAAGTGAGGGTTTTAGTGGGGTAACAATTGTAAGAATAGCCCAAGAGGACACGATTGTTAGGTTTGAAATAGCACTGATTATAGGACATTTTCCTAAAAGGAAAATATAGCTGACTATTAAATAGCCTCACAAAGGAGATGGTTGATGGTTTAAAGCTGGCCAAATCTCTAAAAAGAGTGTTTCTGTATGTCTGTCCGTCTGTGAGTCTGTTCAAGAACTCCTACTAAATAATGAGAGGTAGGACCACAATATTCGGTATACACCTTCCTCTTATCATAACTTAAAGCCAAGTAAGGGTTTGTTTGTGCCAGGACAATGAGATATGTGTGGAATGTAATTGTTTCTCATCAAACAGAAAGGGAGAGCTGTGACAGCAAGGACAGTTATACTCCTGAATGACCACAGGGAGACAGGAAGAATACCAGCCAGAGGGAGCTGCTGCCAGGAGGGCAGTGTGGCCCCTGACACTCCATAAGCTGCCTCCGCCCTGAAACATGCAACTATGGGACACGCTGGTGACCGCACCTCCTGGCTTCCTGCCTTGACTCCTGCACCCCACACACACACTCAGCACCCTGCTCTGAGACCCTTCCATATCCCCAAGTTCTTGATCTGACTCCTGCTCTGGTGGACTCAAGCAATGCCGGGTAAATTTTCTAGTATATTAGAAGGAGAAATCATGAATTTCCCCAGGGGAACTGAATAGGAGATTTAACATGCCACCTCTTTCTTCTCTAATTTCCTGTGAGTGTGTGTGTGTGTGTACATAAAAAGCTATTTTAAAGGCAACATGAGATGACACTGAAAAGAATTCACAAATAACATTGATAATATATTTTGACTGGCAGAGTAAAATGAAAGATAAGAAAGGTAACATTGCTTGTTTGGGGAAATTTTGGACACAAGACCAAATGATCCCACTGTAAAGGAAAGATTGCAAGTATGGCAAGAGACCATATCTAAAATTCAAAAAAGTGGAAACTAGGTCAAATTTCAAAGGATTAATATAAACAACTCAAGTATGTAGGAACAAAATTAGGAACAAAATAAGCTCAAACTAGCTAGACATAAAGGGTAACAAGAAAAAATTCTACAAATACATTAAAAGAGGAAGACCAAGCAGAGGGAAGGACTGTTATTTGTGTGTGTGTGTGTGTGTGTGTGTGTGTGTGTGTGTGTGTGTGAGAGAGAGAGAGACAGAGAGAGAGAGAGAGAAAGAGAGAGAATAATAGAAAATGTGGGGCAGAGATGTTTAATGACTTCTTTGTTTCGATTTTCACTAAGAAGGTTACTGGTGATTAGATGTCTAGCATAGTGAATGCCATTGAAAATGAGGTAGAATCAGAAGCTAAAATAGGAAAAGAACAAGTTAAAAATTACTTAGAGAAATTAGATGCCTTCAAGCCACCAGGACTTGATGAAATAGATCGTAGAATACTTGGGGAGCTGACTAGAGGAGATATGAGTCATTAGCAATTATCTTTGAAAAGTCACAGAAGACAGGAGAGATTCCCAAAGAGTAGAAAAGGGCAAATATAGTGCCCATCTATAAAAAAGGAAATAAGGACAATCTTGGAAAATTACAGCCCACTTATCTAAAATTCTGTACCTAAAAAGATTGTGGAGCAAATAATTAAGCAATCAATTTGCAAACATCTAGAGGATAAGTTACAATCAATATGGAATTGTCAAAACCAAATTGTATCAAATCAACCTGATGGCTTTTATTTTCAAGCTTTGTGCATAGAGGGAAGTGATAGACATGGTATATCCTGACTTTAGTAAAGCTTTTCATATTGTCTTGCATGACTGTCTCACAAACAAAGCAGGGAAATGCAAGCTAGAGGGAGCTACTATGAGATGCTACTACGAAGTGCAAGACCGGTGGGAAAACCATTGCCAGAGAGTAGTTATCAATGGTTCACAATCATGCTGGAAGGGCACATGAGTGGGCACTACAGGGATTCATTCTGGTCCTAGTTCTATTAAAAAAACTTAATCAAAGATTAAGATAGTAGCATAGAGAATACACTCATAGGCTGCGTCTAGACTGGTATGATTTTGCGCAAATACTTTTAACGGAAAAGTATTTCCATTAAAAGTATTACCACAAAAGAGCGTCTAGATTGGCATGGATGCTTTTATGCAAAAAGTGCTTTTGTGCAAAAGCATCCATGCCCAGTATAGACGCGCTTTTGCGCAAGAAAGCTCCGATGGCTATTTTAGCCATCGGGTTTTCTTGCACAAAAAATTAAGGTGCGTGTCTACACTGGCCCTCTTGTGCAAGTATTCTTGCACAAGAGGGCTTATCCCTGAGCGGGATCATCAAAATATTTGCGCAAGAAGCACTGAATTCTTACATTAGAATGTCAGTGCTCTTGAGCAAATTCAAGCTGCCAGTGTAGACAGCTGGCAAATTTTTGTGCAAAAGCAATCGCTTTTGTGCAAAATCTTGCCAGTCTAGATGCACCCATAAAGTTTGTGAATGATATCAAGCTGGGAGGTTAGGAAAATTCGAAATATCTGAATAGGATGAAATTCAGTAAGAACGAATGCAAAGTGCTCCATTTAGGAAGGAACAATCAGTTACACATGTATATAATGGGAAATGACTGCCTAGGAAAGAGGCATCAAAAAGGAATGTGTGGGTCATAGTGGACCACAAGCTAAATATGAGTCAACAATGTGTCACTGTTGCAAAAAATATTTTGGGATATGTTTGCAAGAGTGTTGTAAGGAAGACATTAGAAATAATTCTTCTGCTTTATTCTGCACTGATTAGGCCTCATCTAGAGCATTGTCTCTAGTTCTGGGTGCCACAATTAAATCTGTCCACGTCTCTGCTAAAGAAAGTGCAGAGAAGAGCAACAAAAATCATTACAGGTTAGAAAACTTATGAGGCAAAGATTGAAAAAAAAAGTGTTTATTTAGTCTGGAAAAGAGTAGACCATGAAGGAAGATGATAACCCTTTTCAAGTACATAAAAGGTTGTTACAGGGAGAAAGCAGAAAAAATATTCTCATGAACCTCTGATAGGACAAGAAGCAATGGACTTAAAGTGCAGCAAGAGAGATTTAGATTGGATATTAGGAAAAGCTACCTAACTTTCAGGATGGCTAAGCACTGCAACAAATTGCCGTGTTGTGAAATCTCCATCATTGGAGCTTTCTGTGAGCAGGTTAGACAGACCACCCCAACAAGTATTTAAATGGTGCTTGTTCCTGTCATGAGTGCAGGGGACGAGACTAGATGGCCTCTCCAGGCCATTATTGATATGAACTGATACAAAACTCTAGATTATTTAGATGAGATTTGTCATAGTCGGACAAAGCTAGTGCAGCCCTAGGACAGTTTAAAATTGGTATCTGTTTACTGTAGTCACTTCCCAGGATCCATTACTGTAATCTCTGGTGCATGCTGTTTAGAATGAGGCTTGGGAGGTGATTAGAACAAATTGTAAAGAAATTCAATTGATCAGAGCTGTAGTGCACTAGATTTTACCTTCAACTCAGCAAAGATAAATCTATGACTGGAGCACTTGAGAACTGGCACTCACGGCTTCTTGTGCCAGAAATATGCAAATGAGGCTAAGCGTGGAATATCGCTGAGCCTCATTTGCATACCTCATTTGCATACTTCATTTTTGCAGAAGAGGGTCTTGCACCAGAAGGAGCTGTCTATACTGCCCATTTTTGTGCAAAAAAACCTCTCTTGCACAATGCCGTTATTCCTGAAAATAATTGGCGTAACGGCATTGCACAAGAGGGATTTTCTTGTGCAAGAAGGGGCAGTGTAGATAGCTCCTTCTGGTGCAAAAGCCTTTTCTGGAAAAATGGCGGCTCATTAGGTATGGAAATGAGGCTCAGCAATATTCCACGCTTAGCCTCATTTGCATATTTTTGGCGCAAGAAGCCGCGAATTTACACATAGCCTCAGAGTCTTAGCAAGGTGATCCCTTGAAAACAGGTTTTCAAGCTAAGTGACTGGAGGTAGGTTCAAAGATCCATCTGCGTACATTTGTTAGTAAGTGAGAAAGTATTAAAGAGAGAACTTACTTTCTTTTATTTACTCAAGTATTATTTGAATAAAGCTTGTGGTCTGTAATGATTTTTACCATTTCCATTTATGTTTCCATATGATGTATTGTAATAAAGAAGTATTGACTTTCTTTGTTTTTTCTTGCCCCATTAGAGTATTGTTGGCAGACAGAAAGTTTAGAAGAGGAAAGATAACCAAAATTGTCAATACGTTAAAAAAGAGCAATAAGAGGAATGTGTTTATCTACATAGAAAGTCTACAAAGGTAATGGCAAAATAATCAAAAGATCTCATTAAGAAGAGATCCAATATTTTCATGAACTGGTATTCCAAACTATTTTCCCAAAATGTTTGTGTTTCTTTTTTTTCTGAATGGAGAGACAGGAACAAAGGTGCAGTCTGTGGAAAAATGTAGGAAAAATATTATTTGGGGAGAAATGTTTGAGATTATAGACTCATAGACTCATAGACTTTAAGGTCAGAAGGGACCATTATGATCATCTAGTCTGACCCCCTGCATAGTGCAGGCCACAGAATCTCACCCACCCCTCCCAGAATAATCCTCTCACCTATATCTCAGATATTGAAGCCTTCAAATACTTTGAAGACCCCAAGATGCAGAGAATCCTCTAGCTGTGATCTGTACCCCATGCTACAGAGGAAAGCGAAAAACCTCCAGGGCCTCTGCCAATCTACCCTGGAGGAACATTCTGTCCCGACCCCAACTATGGTAAGAACTCATTTGTTATGAAGCAGACATATCACACTTTTCCCTCACTGCCTCTCTTACCTGGAAGTCTTCCCAGACTAATGATGAATACAATGAGATTTTACAACTATAAAGATGGAAACAAATAGTTAGTTATGGGGGAAGAGAAGGGAGGCAGCAAAATGACAAGTACATTTATTATCTAACTAAACTATTACCTCTTTTTACTAGAGCAAGGAGTTGTAGAGTGAAGTTAATGACTCGACAGAATTTTAATTGGGCAACTCACTCTATACTGAAAGGACAGAATTAGCTACATTTTCTTCATCACTCTAGCCCATTTGTGTTGAAACTTCATTGTGTATATGCCAGGTTTATCCCTTGAATATTGTAGGACACAAATCATCTTCCTTTTCTGGATATAAACGACCCAGCACAATAGAATGTGATCTCTCCAAGCTGAGGAGACAACAGGTTGTCAGAATACATAGAAGTGGCAGAGGGGCAGGTAAAACCCTGTGCCTTGGAACAGAGATCCAGAAAAACCTTTAGTAGAAGAAAGAGTGGAGGCAGGGTTTGGAGAATTGATGGATATTCATATCTTCCAGGTCCTTACTTTTTTGGGGGGTAGCACAAAAGCACACAGCCCGCTCCAGATCCAAAGCTGAAGTTGCAGCCACAAAAATTGCTCAACTTCTGCTCCTCTGCCTGGTAGGTTCCCTCACTTCAGCAGAGGTCTCCCATGCACTTTAGCTTGGTAATGGGGGCAGGATTTGAAGGGACTTTCTCTTGATATAAAGGGAGTTATGAAGGAAGGCTAGATATGAAAGGAATTTCTAGAGGTGAGGGAATTTCTCTTTTTAGAATGGCTACTATTAATGCTTGCACAACTAGCCAGAGAGAGGTGGGAAACAAGTAGATTCAAGTCAGAAGTGGGGATTCTGTGAAACATGGTTCCTTCTATTGCTTCCCCAATGAATCTCTTCAACTGTCCTATAGACAGATTGATTGCCAAAAGCATGATCTCTCTATAAATGAAAGACTAAAACTTCCAGCTCTGAAAGTGAATTATGCTAGAAGCCACATCAGTCCCTGTCCATTAAAACGGTCTCTTTCTTTTCATTGTCTATGCCCTCCACCAAACTTATATCAAATGGACCACCAAAAATCCATCAGCTGATGACAACTTACCATCATTATTTGTCAATTCATTACCATTCTAATATTTTTATCTGAAGTTAGAAATTGAATAACTTAGTTATGAATTTCCTGTTGGAATCTAGACATTAAGTCCCTCTATATCTATCAGTATATTTATTTTGAATATTTATCATGCACCCATAAGCATGATATGTAATGTATGCTTACCCCCAGCAATGTTATCTTCATTCATAATGTTCTGTTCTTTCACTTGGCTTGTTTTGCTCACTGTTAATATTAAACACTGCAATTTAAGCATTTGTATTTGTGAACGTCCTGTATTCCCCTTTTGGTTGCAAGGGACTTCTATTTTTTTCCTGAACAAATAGTTTTTTAAGAGAGAACCATATTTAAATGCCAAATAAGAAAACCAGATCACCTGGGGGAAACGGCAGCCAGAGTAGTGTTGAATTAATCTTGCCTCTTGGTCTATAAATAGAATGCTTATTTTACTTACTCAGCAGTTTGACTGCATTTAAATAAAAATGTCAGGTCCCCAGAAAGTATACATATTTTGATCCAATGTGGTATCAGAAATGTAAGAGATTTCCATGGTGAAAAGTCTATGAAATATTCAGCCTGGAGAGTTTAGCCTCACTCTGATGCTAAAATCTGTTCCAAAGATGAAATGTGTATGCTCTGGGGTACATGAAACTGACAACTGGGCTGTCTGGCTCTAATATAAAACACAAGATGAAATTAAATATACTGGCTTGCAAAATAATGACACTGGAATGACATAGTGCCCCAACAATTGAGTGTTCACTCTCTTATCATCAGTGCTGTGATTTAAACACTCATATCACAGGGCTCTGCCTAGAGGGAACCTGGCATTTGCCACTATAGTTACCATTATAAACATTCCTTCAATATAATTATAGGTTAAAATCTCAAGTGGGTGTTTTGTCTCTTTTATATTTCTCTTTTGGGAAAATCCATAGTGGGACCTTCTCAGAATGTTTGCTTTTCCGTCGCTTGCACAATTAAATATTAACAAATAAAATTACAGCAAACTATTGACCTGGTCTGTAAACAGGAGGTATGTCTACACTACCCCGTTAGTTCGAACTAGCGGGGTAATGTAGGCATACCGCACTTGCAAATGAAGCCCGGGATTTGAATTTCCTGGGCTTCATTTGCATAAGCGGGGAGCCGCCATTTTTAAATCCCCGCTGGTTCGAACCCCGTGCAGCGCGGCTACACGGGGCTCGAACTAGGTAGTTCGGACTAGGGTGCCTATTCCGAACTACCGGTACACCTCATTTCACGAGGAGTAACGGTAGTTCGGAATAGGAACCTAGTCCGAACTACCTAGTTCGAGCTCCGTGTAGCCGCGCTACACGGGGTTCGAAGCAGCGGGGATTTAAAAATGGCGGCTCCCCGCTTATGCAAATGAAGCCCGGGAAATTCAAATCCCGGGCTTCATTTGCAAGTGTGGTATGCCTACATTACCCCGCTAGTTTGAACTAGGAGGGTAGTGTAGACATACCCAGGGATATTAACAAAACTGCTGAAAAAAACATATGGCATTTTGATCAATTAATTCAAGCTTCTTCCTTATAAGCCTGACTATAACCATTGGAAAGAATAGAAAATAAGGCTAAAACAATGACAGTGTGTGTGTGTATGTCTGGGCCTGGTATTTTAAAACTCTTGCCTAGGCTCTTGATTAAGATTTCTATTTGGGGGAAATGAGTTTTGCATTGTTTTATTTAAAAAAAATAAAGGCAGAAGCACTTTAGTTTTTGTAGATCTAATTGAAAACACTTTTTCTTTCCTTGTACCTGTGTTATAAAATTTTCCCATAGCCCTACAAAAGAAATACAATTAATGTTGAAATCTAAAGTAGCACAGTTTGATCAATAAGCAAAATAAACCCATGAGAGCTGCATCTTCACCATTTCTGTTTAATAGGTTTTATCCATTGTCTATGTGACTGAAACACATACTGAGCTGCTGATGAACTAAGGGGCATGTTTCTCCTTTGGGAGCTCTCCAACCTTTTCTCATAGCCTTCAGGGGTCCCTTCCAATTTTTCATCTTCCTGCCAACTCCCAAAGCCTCTTATTGTGGCATCTGTCTCTTCGGTAAAGTGGTCCAGATACAACTCTCTGCAGAGTCTGTATGACTCCTATATATGGCCACACAGTGCTATTACCGAGTGGTGTGATGGGATATTTTCTTTTCAGCTGTTCACTCAAAGGTTCCCCACCCTTGTGGACAAATGGCTGATCTCAAATCCCAAACTTGTCTGCCACATGGGAATTTTTCCAGTGTGTCCTACATTGGTAAAAGCAATTTGCATTACCACCATTAAAATGGAGTCAACCATCATATTTGGAAAATTACAAGGAAACTTAGAAAATTATCTGATGCAGCCTTTCATTGGGAATTATACAGGTTCAACCTTTCTTGTCTGGCACCCCCAGGGAACCGATTGGTGCCCAACCAGAGAATTTGCCAAACCACAGGAATTCAATACTGTCTAGCAGCAGTGCCAACACTTCTACTGCTTGCTGGGGTCTTAGAAGATATTTAGGGGTAAATTAGAGCTAAATAACAGCACAGAACACTGAAAGCCAGGACTGGTGGCTGTAAACAAACTTTATGGGACTGTGGGAAACTTGACCACACCCCTTGATAAGGGTGCATTTACATAGCACTCTAAACTTGAAATAAGATAAATTTTCACTACGAAAATTGCGTATCTTATTCTATTTTGAAACAGCTTATTTTGAAATTTGGCATGTCTACACAGTGCCAAATTTGAAAATAACACACTATTTTGAGACATCCCTTAAACCTCATTGAACGAGGATTACAGAAATGCCAAAATAGTGCGCCCATTATTTAAAAAAGTATTTCTAATAACGGGCGGCTTGTTAAGATGCAGGGTAGCTATTTCAGGATACCACCAGTATTCCGAAATAGCTGCACTCTGTATACATACCCTAAGTGCACAGCTGGCTAACTAAAATCATGCCAGACCATAAGTGTAGACAGACCAGAGAGTGCCGAACTAGAGGGATTCAACCTGTACTTGCACTCAAGTTCTAGGCATCCAGATCCAATGATCTAATATGCCATTTCTATTTCCAAATGCCAGGATCCTAAAAGTCTTTCCAATAGTCTTTGAATATCATAGCAATATATTATGTGATCTGGAAAACACATCATTGCCAAATTACCATTTCACAATTTTAGTCACATATACAGTAAGTCCTGAGAGCAAAAGATTCACTTTCTTGCAGGCCATGTTATCTGAATGCATGTGACTGATTATTCTAATTATATTGGGCAAAACACAGTTTTATGACATATAACGTTAGTGAAATGTTGGTGTGGCCTGCATCTTGAATGGTAGGTTCAGAGTTTGCTGAAAACATCTTTTAAAAGCACCATGCACTCAATAAAAGATATTAGGAACTGAAGTCTTTCTGATATATTACTGAGGTACAAAGAGGTGTTTGAATATTGCTCATTTGTTCTTTGACTCTGTTCCTTTAAATGTTAGTTACATGGTAAATATTCACGCTCCAATTTGCATCAAACAAAGCTCTACTTCAATTGCAACATCTGCACTACAAGGTTTTTACCTTTTAAATACACATGATACCCTGAAGATATAAATATGGTCTTCATAATCAACACATTTAACTCCAGACAGAGGAGTTAGTGCCACTTCCCTGAAAAGATTAGCACGTAGCATTATGCAACTCAGTAGAAATGTCTGATTTACCTAAAGGGAAGAATGCAACTGATCATGACTTGTATGTCATTCTAGCACCAAAGGGAATTCCACCCATATAACTGGGCCCATGATTTTGCTTCTAGCATCTTAACCCTGGTTTGTTGTAAATCTGGAAGTACTCCCCAAAAGATGGGATTTCCTTCTTTTGCAATGCTTGCACACAACTGTAAACTGGACAAATGAAGTCAAGGTGTCCTGTCTTGTTATTAGAAATGTGAAGAGGTCTATTTCTCATTTCCACTGAGGTAATCCTTTCAGGCATTTTCCCTCCCACTTGGGTCTTCTACAAAATGGGAACAAATGTTAGTCAAGAGCAATTTTATAATTCAATTATTATCATTTATTCACAACTAGGAGATTTACTCAGCATTGCTCTGGCCCTTAATTCAATTAAGGGGGATTTTTTGGTCCTTAATTAAATGAGGCTTTTGTATTTGATCTGGTGATTCTTTCACTTTTCTGCTTGGTTTTCCAGGCACATTCTGTTTACCTGGCATAACCAAACCCTTACATAGCTTTAAGTTATGATCACAGAAAGCTGTATACCAAATTTGTTCGTCCTACCTCTTACCATTTAGAAGAGGTTCTTGATCAAACAGATAAATAACTCTTTAAAATATATAGTAGATAAGATAAGTACATAAGAGGATTAAGGGTGTTCAGTTGATCTATTGGGCTAGCTGAATGAACACATGTTAGCACTTAACAGAACTTTTAAAGGGGATTTTAAAGATAGGCCCAATATTGCTGACCAAGTGAAAGCACCACCCAGATATCTGTGGGTATGCTGACTTTCCAGTTACAAAGTGTTACTGCCATGTACAGCTGCATGTTACATTTACCTTATTCAGAAACTGTGCGTCTTAGAGTTACAGGAGACTACTATTTACTAGTAAAAAGTGCTATATACATCTGCTGAAACAGGATTTAATTAATCATCTTTTTTCCTTGTTTGTTTCTGGTGCCATGGTGTACCCAGTTATCTTTTGTTCCAAACCATGCATTCAGGTCATTAATGAATTCTTATCTTTGTTCTGAGTGTATGCATTAGAGGGTATGTCTACACTACCCCACTAGTTCGAACTAGCGGGGTAATGTATGCATACCGAACTTGCTAATGAAGCCCGGGATTTGAATTTCCCGGGCTTCATTAGCATAAAGCCGGCTCCGCCATTTTTAAAAGCCGGCTAGTGCGAACCCCGTGCCGCGCGGCTACACGCGGCACGGGCTAGATAGTTCGAACTACGTAGTTATTCCGAACTATCTGTACGCCTCGTGGAATGAGGTGTACAGATAGATCGGAATGGCTACGTAGTTTGACCTATCTAGCCTGTGCCGTGTGTAGCCGCACGGCACGGGGTTCGCACTAGCCGGCTTTTAAAAATGGCGGAGCCGGCTTTATGCTAATGAAGCCCGGGAAATTCAAATCCCGGGCTTCATTAGCAAGTTCGGTATGCATACATTACCCCGCTAGTTCGAACTAGCGGGGTAGTGTAGACATACCCCTAGAGACTTAGGGGTATGAATATAACTCCCAAGCCTGATACAGTAAATAGGTTTATGAGGATAATAGTTGCTATACGGAAACAATTGTTGTCCCAATACTGACGACTTTCCTATCTATTTAAGCCAAAGCCAAAGCTTACTTTGGTCATCTGAAGAAGTGGGGTGTGCCTACAAAAGCTCATGATACCATCTACATGTTTTGTTAATCTATAAAGTGCTATCAGACCATTTGTTGTTTTTTAACTTTATTCAGCTAATAGGCGAGAAATGCTTAGCAAGAATGAACAGAAATATAATAAACGTATGCACCTTTTGGGGCTATATAAACTGCTAAATTAGTGGTTAATAATATGTATACTTAAATGTTTGGAATATATAGTGTTGGTAGTATTTTCAGCAGAATATATATATTTGCTAGCCAGTCTGTTGCACCCAACATCTCACAAAAGCAGCTCAGAAAACTTCAGCAGAATCAAGTGTGAATGTGAATGCAAGTCTTAGCCCTGATTCAATTTCAAGATTGAATCCTAAAAATCAAAACTAGATCCAAGTCTAAATAAAAAAAATTGTCTCTACAGCCTAGAGATTCTGCACAGGGAGCCCAGAAAAGCATGAAAATAAAATTAATCCCTTCAGATAACATATACTTACATATATAGTAGCCAGATAACTGTATGGCTCAGGAGAATAGTAAGAGAATATAGATCTTTTATTCTTTGGTTATTATTTTTCCCATGTTGTTTGTAATCTTAAAATTTGTTACTATCTGATGGTTACTTTATGCCTAAGTGAAATGAATTGAAGATCCTTACATTCCCACAAGACAGGCATCCACATCTCTAAAAGCACTGACACATTTGTCATTGTCCATAAGTATTATAATTAATTTAAAAAGGAAACAGGTCAAATGGGAGAAGATCCTTTAGATTAAGTGTATTGATGCATACTAGAAAGAAGGGCTTATGACACCTCACATTTTATCTAGGCAGCCAAGCAGTGCATCATCCATCTTCATTTCAAAAGCAAACTCTGCTGGTCCCCAATGGAATGCATTTGTGGAGATGATACGGGGAGTCTGTTTATGTTCACAATTGAGAATATTCTGTCTACAGTTGCTGAAAGTGCAGTAGGAGATCCTAGAAGTTAGGGTACTTAATTCTCTCAGATTGATTGTACCCATTGAAATGGTGAATGGTTAATCAGAAGTGAAAGTGGGTAAAGTGTGTGCAGAAAAAAGTCTTGTAGAAGAAGAGTGGAAGATTCCCATCCCTCTTGCTGTGACGCACTGATATTTGTGTACTGTTGACATTTCAATAAGGTGTTCATTTCTCTGTGACTTTCAGTTACAGTTAGGCACCTTTCATTCAAAACCACAAAATGAATATGTACTGAAATAGCTGTGTTGAATTCTGGATTTTTTTAGGTACAGGGAAGGTGGCATCAGATACCTGGCTGTTCGCCCAGTCAACAAGCATCAGTGTGAGTGCCTCAGTTCTGTTTAATAGGCAACATTATTAGAACCACATCAGCTGTCCTATCTCTATCACTGCCTCTGATGTTAGTCCTGGGAAGAAAGGTGAAGAAAGCTGACACAGAACTCAGCTTGCTTTCTCACCACCTTTGGGGAAAGAGGTGTTGTACCTCATACCAATATGTCTCTGACATACTGGGGAACATTCCTTACTTCTTCCTTATTCTGACATCAGTCAAATCTAAGTTAAAAACAAATATGTAATGTTCAGTTTGACCATGCATATGGCATGTAACTTACATCCAGAAAAAATGCTTAATAAAATCTACAATTTCCCAAATATGAAAGTGGCACATAGTAACATAGCTGAAACTCAGAATGTCATTTTCAGGTCTATTTTGTTACTAGTAGCATCAACTGCAAAAGGAAATAGTGATGCAAAACACTTCATCAATAAGTGTTGTGAACAAAAATCTCTGAATGAAAAGAGAAATAATACTGGTAATTTGCATTTATTTGTGGTGACCTATCATAGAGAGTTATGCCTCAGTCAATAGGGACCTAAGGTAGCTATGCCTCAATGAGTTACCCAAGAATTATGGTCACACCCAGTTCACCAAAATAAAATGTATTCTTCCATTTTTGAACAACATGGATGCAAACATGGTGTGTACCTTATCTTTCTGGAAACTGCAATAACTGAATAACTTGGATATGATTATACTACTAAAGTATTCATGAAACCAGAAGTAATCTTAGCTGGGGTGATATGTACGTATGTTAAGAGGGTTGTTTTTTTTGTCTAAATGGATTTCAAGTGATTATTCAGTACAATGGTATCTGGGACAGAAACATTCTTTCCGGCTTCATGCCAGCGTAAAGAGAAATGTGTCAATAAATGCATTAGAAACTATTACAGATTAAGAAAGGTTGCATTGACTATACCATCCCATTCAATGAGAAGAGAGGCAAGTTAGTTAATTGTAGGTTGTTTGGATTAAAATTCACACTAGATTATTGCCTACAGTAATTATTGTTAGCATGTGAATATTTGTCTTCCTACAAGTTTTACTCCAACTAGTATATTTTATGTTTGCAGTCTTGCAGGTGTGTGGATCTCAGGATATTAGAGACACAAGATAGATGAGGTGTAATATCTTTTATTGGGCCAATTGTTGCTGGTGAATGAGATAAGCTTTCGAGCTACACAGAGCTCTTCAGGCCTGGAAAAATATTCAGAGTGTCACAACTAAATAGTAAGTGAAACACATTTCTGGATACATAGTTAATATTTTCTAAGAGTTCATTCCAGCTAAAGTGGCCTGCTAACACCACTCCAGTCATAGCACAAAAAAGGGAGATTGATGTGCTACAGATTGATGTAACCATATATAAATCTATGAAATTTAATTTCCAGCAAAGTTATAAAATTAAGCTCCCGGGATCATCTTTAAGGTGTTGTGCAGGTTTCCTTTGAAGATGTGGATTAAGAGAGCAGAAATGTACTGTTTTGTGAAAAGTGTTCATCAATGGTGATATGGTGTTTTATTATATCTCTGTGTGATTTTCTTTGCAAGCATAGTGAACATCTGGTTTCATTCACATAGTTCTCACTGGGGCATCTAGTGATTGACCTTTTGGTCATTTTAGTCATTCTGTTTGTGAATCCTCTTCTTTGACCTATCCTGCAAAAGAGGGTAGCAGCTCTTGTTCTTCATGTTCAAGCTTTCAAATGCTCACACCAACCTTCTTCATGTCCTCTGTCAATATCAAAAAACAAATCACCTTTTTTGAGGTCTTCCTCATGGCTTTTGTCCTGGAACTATTAGCTCTTCTACTCTCAGGCCAACATCTTGTCGTCTCACAGCATCTTGTTGTCTCACATGATCCAGACATCTCAGCCAAAATTCCTTCAGTTTCCTGAGATAGGGACTATCTATATCATGGCTCAAGTCTATTTCATATCATAGCTTGTAAGCTCTAGTCTTATCCAGAATCCACCTGAAGTTAGTTGACATATTTTTACCTCAGGGAATTCCCATAAACTCCTTTCACTTATACCAAGTGCTCTTCATGTGACTCCTAACATCAATATTTCTATCTTGGCTCAAAATTGAACCAAGGTGTTTAAATCAATACATTGACTTTAATTTTATGCCACCGACTTTTATTGGCTTCTTGTTGTCCCTCTGAATGAAGCATGACATGTATTTTGTCTTTTATAGACTAATTTATAAGTAATTTTCTTTCAGAGTTCTAGGTCCCTTTCCAATTGATATGTATCTTCTTAGTAAAATATATCACCAGCAAAAAGTAAGCTCCGTAGAGGCTCTCTTCAAATCTCCTGTGACAAGGTGTCCATTACAACCACAAATAAAAATTGGCTTAGAACTCATCCTTGGTGCAGACCTACCCTCAAAGTGAATGACTAGCTTCTGGTTATTGTTGTGCTATGCTTGTACATGTCCAAGATAGTCTGAACCTATTTTATGTTAGTATTTGTGCATAATTATCCACAGAAGTTAATGACAAATCAGGTATGCAAAGTAGCCAGGTGTTTTGTACTAGCTTCCAAAATAAGCAGACTAGTTCTAAAGCATTTTGGCTAGCTACAAACACCTTCCAAAGTATAAATGTATTTGCTGATATTCACCATAGTTCACTTTGTCAATGCAAATCACTAAGCATCTCATTGGCCAAACAGAGATGAACCAGTGCTCAAAAGAGAAGCCAGCCAGTGTACAGGGGGAAGGGATGGGGTAGCTAAGTTGCTGAGAGAGCTTTCTCCTGGCTCCACGGTTGCTATAGAAACCCCTTCTTTTGTTTGTCCATATTCAAAACAGCTGCTTCCTTTGTAGACAGTAGCTGAATTTGAGAAAAAAGAAACACTGCCCAGACTAAAACCAGTTTGGTAGGGTTTTGTTTGTTTGTGTAGCATTATTTTATGTTGTTGCTTTGTCATTTTGAAGTGGGGGATTAGCGCATGAGACAATATTTCTAATATTTGCAAAATATCAAACCCTATTAAAAGAAATGGAACATAATGCGTAACAGAAGAATTCTAGAATCCTGGAGTTTTCATATAGGAGAGGCAGCAGGTTAGCAGCATATCTGGCTTCAAAGCAGGAGAATGAATCCAGAGCTTACATTTTAGGAGAGCCCAATCTCGAGGCACTGCTATATGTGCACTTCTCTCTTTTTTGTTGTTTTTCTTAGCAGAAGAATATGACATCAAATGAGCACAGTCCCTACTCCTTTCTAAACACTCTGTAATTTGAATTCAATCCCTTATGGCCACACCATTCACAACATTTGAAAGCAGCTGTGTATTAAGCAGAAAGACTAATGAATGCTCATAAAAGATGAATATTTATTGAATTCAGATTACTATTGGTTTCATGCAGCTGTTCTTAAAGGGACTATTTAAGACTAGAGAGTGATCATCAGAGAAGTGCTGAATGTGTTCCCTCCATAGTATCTTACTGCTGGATGCCAAAGTGCTTCTTTGCTAGCAAAGAATGAACCAATGCATAGCACATAGCCTTCTACATTAAATAAGCAAATAAATAAAAATTTCATGAAAGGAGGCTGCCCTTACAAGCAAAACAAAGCATCAAGGTCCACTCAGTTGATATTTAGTGATGTCAGTGGTGTTAGTTTTGTTGAACACTTCTAAAGCTTTAATTTTTACTAAAATTCATGGAACGTTTTTATGACCTATTCTTGATACAGTAACCTCTTTACTACAGCTTGCAGGTGTTCTTTTTGGTACATCACAATTTGATCGAAGCTTTATGGGACACCTCTTCCACTGCAACACTCATAAATTTCTTCCCCATTTTTTCTATCCTCCGTACATCCATATTGCATTAAGAAAATTACATGATGCTTATTTGTATATGTTTTGCATGACAAAACAGCAGGAAGAACTGGGGAGCCATATATCAACAAACATCTGCATCCAAAAGAAACACAGATATATGTGTTTTATTAAGAGAGGCTCCAAAGTAGTGGTATCCAGAAAGCACGGTGATCACATGATGTTGGGTTCTTATTTCTAGCTATTAAACTATATGAAACTCTATTAAAATGATATTAAATAGTCTCCAATGTTACTTTTCTATATACATGTTCCTTGAAGTTGCCATATGGATGCTGTTTAATTGCAAAGGAGAGGAGACAATTCATATACTCATCCGTAGTAGGCAAGGCAGACCACTTTTTGAGACTACTTCTCTATTAAAATCATAGTCCACAGCAATGAAAGAGTATGAGAACCCCATTAAATATTAAGATGATTAAAGGTTAACAAGTAACACATTAGCCACGTGGTTTTGTGGCAAAATAATTTTTGCCTTACTCACACAAGTAGTCCTATTGACTTAAATTGGCAACCTACATGAATAGGCATTATTTGGCCCTTAAATTATAGCACAATATGAACTATGCACATTAGGGTGGACAATGGAAAAAAATGGAAGAACCCCAAATTAATGGATGCTTTGGAAGGTCATACAGCAAGTGTGTCACAGAACCACAATCACAACTTACAAGTTCCTGCTTCTTCCCTTCTGCTTAATAAATTAGATTATGTTGCCTTTCAGTGTGATTCAGGATGGTACTGGTTACTGTGATATCCCAGCTAGATTGGTAAATCTTTCATATACACATGATCTAATAGCCTAAGAGCTGGATTAATTTTACCTGCATGATTTCCAAACAATACTTTTTAAAAGGATGGAAATATTCAGAAGAATCAGATTTAATATTATTCCAATGACTCTCTACAACTTCCAGATTTATGCTACAAGTTTTCCGTAGTGTTCTTTTAAATCATTAGAGATGAGCATACTTAGGTAGCCTCTGGCAAATGGCTTCTGTGGAGGCAGTCACTATTGTAAATTTGTTGTCTTGTTTAAAATGGTTTTAAAGACTGAATAGCATTTTTTCCTTTAGATTGGCATTCTCTGCCTATTAGAAGTACTAATTGACCAATCAGAACAAGGGATTGGAAATATCTGTATCCCAACAAGCTTATGATTAAATTTAACAAAGGATTTGCTCCCTAAGAATCTATCTTCTTCTTCTATGTGTTGCTACATGGATATATTAATGATGTTTTAGTGAAGGTACTATCATTTTTATGACTATAGATAAAAGAGGATTTATGACTTTTCTTGTAGCATCAATCAGGTGAAGTTGGGCCTTGAGGGAGAACCTCTTCTTATACTATTAATATTTTCTGAGTAATCAGAGAGATTAGAATCATATGACACAGATTAATTTATTTTTCTTTTCTTAAGTTGCTTTTGCTAAAAACTTCTCCATTTAAACTATTGGGTGTGTCTAGACTACAGGGTTTTGTCGACAAAAGTGGACTTTTGTTGACAAAACTATACATAATGTCGACAGAACTTGGCAGTTTTGTCGACAGCTGTAAACCTCATTCTACGAGGAATAATGCCTTTTGTCAACTGAGTTCTGTTGACAGAAGGCATTATTGCATCTACACTATCCTTTGCGTCTACACTGTCATGTCGACAAAGCGGCTTGCTTTGTCGACAGAACTGGATGTAGTCTAGATGCTCTTTGTCGACAGAAGCTTTGTCGACAGTATTTGTTGACAAAACTTCTGTTGACAAAAGCCTGTAGTCTAGAAGTACCCTTGTTGTGTTAGTCCAGGAGAGTGAGGTCTCCCACAAAAAGTGAAATGAACATTCAAAATCAGAGAAAGTGCACTAGACACTTGCCAGTCCCCACTTCAGTGATCTGCAGACAGTTGAACAGAAAACTCTCACAGAGCCCAGCCTCACCCCAGCTCTGAGTTAATAGCACAGAATAGACATTCTGTATTGAGGTATCATTTTACTGAGACTTCATTATTTTTTATGAAATAGATTTGAGTACAACTTAATATTATGGTCTGCAGTACTCTACGTTGTTAAAACAAAACTATTAATATCAAAATGAAATTCCTGTTTATTCCCACAGAGTAAATGTCACCCCTCTTTAAGGCTTACGTGACACTTAAGTAAGGCATTAACTTTTTGCTGGCCCCCTGCACAAGGGTGGGTTTAATCCACACTTCCTAATTCACTATATACATTAATCTATCATTATCAGGACAGAGCTAAGTTCCATAGAGTAACGCAAAAGCTGTTACAGGATATGACCAATATTGGAGTGTAGCACACACAAATAAATCACTCCAGAAAACAAGGATTCTTGGGTTCCAATTTGTTTTTAAGACCACATTTCTCACAATAATAATTTTAAAAGGAGACAGAGAGAGAACAAGAATAAGTGGATATAGTGCTATTTAGATCACAATTGACAGTAACAATCATAAGTGAGTATGTGGATTCGTATTTTGCTGTATTACGGGTAGGACTCGGGGGGGGGGGAGGTGAGTAGAAAGAAAGAGAACATTGATCTCCCAGACTGAAATATTGAAACAGATCTGAGTGTAATAAATACGGGCAGAGGACAGAAGGCAGAGGAATCCTCATCTCCCGCCCCTGGAAACAGTGGGGGAGGGGGAGAGCAAGAACAGAAGGGAAGGGGAGTCCTCAACACCCAGGGGAGGGAGAGAAGGTAGAAAAAAAGGGCATTCCTCACTGCCTGTGGGGAGAGGAAAAAGAGTGTCATCAAAGCCCCTGAGGACCGTGGGCTGAGAGAGAAGACAGAAGGACAAGGGAATCCCCTACATCCATTGGGAGAGGACAGAAGGGGAGGGAAGTCCCCTTGTTTCTTTTTATCCTTAGAGCTCTAATTAATCTTGAAGGTTTTGCACTTCTAATAACAAAGCAATTCTGTACATCAGACAAAAGCTGCCTTTCTTACACTGCCTGGTAAAATCCCTTTGGAAATCATGACGTCATGTGGATTCACATATTCAATCATTTTTAATTTTTTTCTGCAATGAGATTTTGGTTATTTTAGCTTCAGGCTTTTAGCATTTTATATTTTAGAGTCAATTTTGTTTTTCTATTATATAATTGTCATGCCAGTTAACGGGTGAGCAGCAGAGGTGACAACAGGACAGCAAAGAGCGCCAAGAATGACAGATGGGACTGGAATTCCTTGTCGAATAAGGATCATATGTGCACAGTTGGCTGCAAGAGAAGGATTGTATAAACAAATATATTATCAGGAAAAATTGTGCTGTCTTTGTAGTAATCATAGAATGATTCTAAACTAGATAATGAAATTCCCCCAACATGCACAAGTATACATACCCATGCACACAACAGCGTGCAGTCTAAAATGCTAATTTGGAATATGTAAGGGGCAGCACTGAGTATCCTGAACTTCCGAAGACACTACTGGGTTTTCTTTCCCGAACCAGCTGAACTATCATGTCTTAAATTTCCTATTGGTCGGCCTAATGAGAAATCCTGCATCTTACTGAGTCCAAGGGACAATTTTTCTAGGGGAACCAGATTCTCCCTTAAGGCAAATTCTGATCTCACTTAAAAAAACTAAGCTAATGTAACTCCAGAGAGCAAGAGCAGGGAACTGTAAAATGTGTATATTTTCACAAAAGTTTATTTTCTGAGATAGTTGCTGTCTGTTACAGAAACAAATGTCATAGATAGGCATGAAATCGGAAGAACCAGGCTCTGGAAAAGGGAACAACAGCCAAAGTTATGTCTGGGCACCCAAGCCTTAATCCAGCGAAGTAGTTAAGCACGCTCATAACTTTAAGCCTGTGAGTGAGCCCCTTGCTTTACTTATCCAACCCTCACCTAATAAAGCCTGTGAGTGGGTGATAAAGAAAAAAGATGAGCTGAAAGACTGTTTGGACTCTTCGGTTCTGTTTTTTGACATACTTGGCTGCCAGCCTGAGGAGAATTGGTGAAGAGTAAATTAAAGGATTTGAGCTCAGAAGCTCACTGGCAATTGAGTGACTTGTTTAAAGGGACTGAGGTGAAAGAGGAATAGAGATCGAGTGGTCACAAAGGAACCACAGCTTTGAGGGATGCTCAGGGGGCATTAAGCGGCCACAGTGCTACATACTGAAAACAGCAGTGAAGATATGTTGGCATGGGCTTCACTGGGCATGTACTTACATTATTAGACCATGCTGAAGCCTTCACTGATGTATCTTCGATGCAATTTTTATTGTGCTAGCTAGATTACAACTGGTATGAGCGTGCTGGTAGCCTATGCCACAATCACTCTAAGTTGCAGTGCAGCTATATCCCCAAATATACCTTTATAGGGTAAAAGGATGAGGGAAATCACTGATGGCATTACAAGAGTTTCAGCTAGGTTAGCAGAGAGAAAAAATCAATCAATTCTGTGCTTCACCTGCCAAAAAGTATAGCCATAGAAGTTGAATTCAGTGTTAATTTTTGAAGAATTTCTATATATCTGTTCATTCAGTACATTATGGTAATTAACTCTGGGTATTATTTTACTGGGAGGAGAAACAAACCTTGTGGCATCTCAACAGCCAAATCTACTTCCTCTTGATGTTAGTGGGAGCCCGACGGATGCCTTTTTAAAGTTATGATTGGTCCTCTTAGACGATTGACATAGACTTAATCTTAAATATGAACAGTTAAGAATTTCAGATTGGAAATGTAAAAAAGAATATTAAATAAATAAAAAGTGTCAGAAAGAAAGAAAGAAAGAAAGAAAGAAAGAAAGAAAGAAAGAAAGAAAGAAAGAAAGAAAGAAAGAAAGAAAGAAAGAAAGAAAGAAAGAAAGAAAGAAAGAAAGAAAGAAAGAAAGAAGCTAACAAAATATATCCTTTCTTGAGAGGAAAGTAATGGTGGCAGTGAAGCAAAGTAGTAGATTGATTTCTACTTTTCTCTAATATCACGGCTACACAGTGCTGAAAGCCATCAAAATTTGTATGTGGAGTTTTCTACACATGGATACAGAAAAACCTGTTTGCAAGAAAACAGTATGTCATGACAGCCTGGAACCAATCCTGTCACGCCTACCCTAAAGTGCTATTTACAAGCAATTCACCCACTGCAATATGGTTGTTTGAATATGACACAGAAGATGGGAAATGTATTTAGCTAAGTAAAAGTGACTCTGTCAGCCTGAACTAAATAACTGAAATAACCAAGCCAAATATATGCAAAACCTGACGTCCTCAGCAGGTGTAAATTAGCATTCCTCTATTGATGTCAGCAGAACTATTCCAGTTTACTCCCATTGAAGATCCAGGCCAAATATGTTAGCTTTATGGAACGCCACAGAACTATCAGTATCTGTCACTACTATAGTAATATTGACCATATAGTTTGGCAGATGATCGTGAGTTCAATTGCCTCATTGACATTTCGATGCCCCAATTTATCAAACTATCACAAACCTATTTTTCAACACCTTGGACAGTATTGCAGCTGTAAAACAATGCAACAGAATTAATAATGTAAGCAAATAAAGGCAAACATATTATTGTAACAAATAATGTAAGGATGAGTGGGAAAATGTTAAAGGTATAATATGAGAATTAAGATTCACCAGTCTTATTCCCATACAGTATCTATTTAAGCCACTAGTGTGTCAGACATTTTTTAAAACAAAGCTATGCTTTGCAGCTCTGGGTCATGCTATGTGTGGATAACCATCCAAATACTATTAAAGCTTCAGGAACAAATCAATACATGGCTTACTTCCCAAGGTCTCTCTCTTGGGTTCATTATCTCTCACAATGAAGCTAGTATTGAAAAAAGCAAATTCTCACACACATTTTGGACATATTTTCAGGCATTCCTTAACAAAAACACGGAACTCCTGCATCAGTTGTTTAATGCCAAACTCTGTACCCATTTCCTAATCATTCAGCCAGAGCCCAAGAGAGTCTTTAAAAGCATAAGGAGAAAATCAGCCAATGATGGTACACAGTTTAAAAGAGGAATTGTCCATTTGATGGATCTTGACTTGGCAAGTGCTGTAGAGCAGCAAATTCTGTTTATGAGTACACATAAGCATAGGCAGTACCTGGCCAAGAGTGAAGACAGAGTTCTGATTTCTGGATAGGGAGACTACTTTGTCATATATTTTTCAAGTTTTTTCTGGAAGTCAGGAGATCCTGGGCAACACTCAATCTGAGAGTACCCTGACTTCTAAGATCTCCTACTGCTCTTTTTTGTGATCTTTGGAGGACAAGGACGATATAATTTCAAAGTTTATTGGTAAAGATAATAAAGTATTCTTCATTAGGCTCCTGAAATTCCATGCTGAAAATACTTTGCAACAAAAGTCTTGACTCGGGGTTGGTAGGCCAATCAGGGGGCAGGCCTTTGCCCAGCAGGGCTTCTAATTAGGAAGCCTAATCCGAACTAGCTACTCCATGCCGCGTGTAGCCGCGCAGCACGGGGCTCGAACTAGCCGGAATTTAAAAATGGCGCCGGCCGGCTTCATGCAAATGAAGCCCGGGAAATTCAAATCCCGGGCTTCATTTGCAACTGCGGATGACTACATTACCCCCGCTAGTTCGAACTAGTGGAGTAGTGTAGACATACCCATATAGATGGCAATTCTGGGTAATATCTTTACAATATGAGAGGCAAAGATACAGAAGCACTCAATCCTTGGAACACAAATCCCATGACACCTTTCTAATTGTTGCACTTCCAATCCTAGACATTGTTAATTCACCCTATTACCAGACATAATGTTACCTTATTTCAAAACAGTGCGGGTTGCTTATATTTCCAAATATCCTATTAGTTTATATATTTATTTGCCATTAGTGATAACATATAGAAATAGTTGTGGGTCCTAAGTAATGCTTGGGTGGGGAAAACTAGATTGGGGTGGGCAATAGTTTTTGGTGGGGGCTACTCCAAGATTTTGGAAAGTGGTCTAGGGCTGCACTTTACTGTAGAAGAGATGTGGAGGCTAGGTGCTGAAGGGCCATGGAATAAGGGACTGGGATGCAGGAGAAGGTGTGAGGTACGAGAGGGAGTTTGGGTGAAGGAGGGGTTTGTGGCCTGGGTCAGAGGTTTGGCGTGTCGGGTCAGGGAGGGTGTTTGGGTGCAGGAGAGGATTCTGGCCTGTGGGAGGGATGTACAGGGTCTGGGAGACAGTTGTGATGTGGGGCAGGGAGGTGCAGAGGGTTTGGATAGTGACCTGGGGGAGGGAGTTGGGATGTGGGAGAAGTGGGGGTGCCAGAGGCAGGTTCTGACTGGCAGGTGCTTACCTAAGCCAGCAACCCTGCAGCACCCCCAAAGCAGGCTGGGTTCACTGCCTGCTACAGCCTCAGATCACTTAGAACTGCAGGCTGCTCCCTCCACGTGGATCTCCGCTCTGGGAGGGAGTAGAGGCTTGTGCTGCCCCCATTTCCCAGGCCAATCTCTCAGCTCCTATTGGCTGGTTGTTTCCAGCCAATGGGAGCTGAGATTGGCATATAGGAGCTGAGGATTGCGCTAAGGGTCAGGAGATCACACGAAGCTTCCCCCTGCTGTAGAGCAGAGAGATGCATGGACTGCACTTTAAGCTGCAGCAGCTGCGTGCCTGAGGGTCCCGGCAGGCTGGTCCGTGAGTCAAATCTAGTGGGCTGGATCCAGCCCCTAGGCTGTACTTTTCCCAGCCCTGGACTAGACAGTCAATAACATCAAGCATCAAGTGACAAAGCAAATGACTGCTCCTTATTAATAATATTTATGTTGCTGTTCATGAATGAGTGCCACATCTCATTCCACCATGTCATTACAATTCCCTATCATCTATCTTGCACTCCTCCTATCCCCTAATCAATAATGGCAACTGATATCAGGCCTCTTTGGCTTTCCACAGTTACTCTGCCATGGCTTGCTTTAATAATTGTTTTCTTTCCTATTTAATTTGTCAGTTTCTTAAAGAGTGCCTGCAGCCTATAAGCCTAATGGATTCAAGGCATTTTTTGTGTTTCTGGTGTTTGCTGGTCTATCTTTAGGGTGTCGCAGCCTTCAATACATACTGGCAAACTCAAGCCTAAGAACTAAATGAAACCTCTGATATTACTTCCCTTAAGATGGGCAAGAACTTGTTTCATAACTGAGTACTACAACCCTTGCAATTTTAGTTCTAGTAGTTTGAGGTAAAATGGTTTTCACAGGACATGAATAAAAGCAATCAATATCAAATTAGTAAATGGACCAAATCCCATGTCGTGTTCTACCTATGAATTCCCTCTAAAGTTAGTGGGATTTCACAGGTGGAAGAGATCTTAGAATTTGCCTCTGCATGCATCAGAGGATATAGGATAATGGCTTTTCATAGTCCTGTTAGTCATTTTGGCAAAGGCTACACAGCACTTGTCTCAGTAGGTGATATCTGCTTCATTAAATTGAACACTTAGCCCCAAGAATATCTATATTGTGGACCAGTTAAATAAATTTTGTAGATGCAGAAGTGCTCATTAATTAGTGGTAGGATTAGATTGTGCTTCACTGCAATATCAATCGGGATTAAATGTGTTATATAATTCAGTCATTAGGTAATACAATTATGTTACAGTTAAAACTATTTTTTCCATAACTAAGCTAATAAAGTAACTTAATAAAAATATAAGAATATGATTACTATAGTACAAGAGTAGATGTTTTCTGAGTTTAGTAATACAATTTCAAACATACAGCTCTATCATGAATATAAAATACATAAGAATGTTTTCCTTACAGTTATTTGCTTGAGTTGAAAAAATATTCAGGATAATATGGCATTTCAGTCAACACATTGATTTATTACTGTGGCCATTTTTTTCCATTTCACCCAAAAAATCTTTCTCTGAAAGTTAAATCAGAGCTATTTGAAAAGCCAGTCATAGGGTATGTCTACACTAGCCCTCTAGTTCGATCTAGGGAGGCTAATGAGAGCGACCGAAATTGCAAATGAAGCACGGGATTTAAATATCCCGCACTTCATTAGCATGTTCTCGGCCGGTCACCATTTTAGAAATTGACTAGCCCGAAGTAACTGCCCTCATCTACACACGGCAGTGAAACGGGATTCCGAATTAAAGCCCTTAAATCGAATTAGCTGGTAAACCTCATTCCAGAAGGAATAACAGCTAATTCAATATAGGGCTTTAATTCAGAATCCCATTTCATTGCCACGTGTAGATGCGGGCAGTCACTTCAGGCTAGTCAATTTCTAAAATGGCGACCAGCCAGGAACATGCTAATGAAGCGCAGGATGTTTAAATCCCACGCTTAATTTGCAATTTTGGTCGCCCTCATTAGCCTCCCTAGATTGAACTAGGGGGCTAGTGTAGACATACCCATACAGAAAATCATTATGGTAGTGCTCTATGAACACATCCAAATATCTAAGCAACAATTAATCTCGTATGAGATAAACTAGAAATATAAGCAAAGAAAAGATTAGATACTATAGCTTTTCAGTTGTATTTTAATTGGTACAATTACAACTTGCTAATATGAAAAAAGAAATATAGAAATTCTAAGACCAAGGCACCCACAAGTAGTTGCTCTAATGTAATTTCAAAGACAAAGGTACACAGAAATTAAAAACTGTTGTTGGGTGTCAGCCATTTGAGTGCCCTTGCATCTTTCTCTTCTGCCCTTAAATATGGACCTATTCTAATCTAATAAGTGGCATTATGTAGATTGAGACTCTTATTTCAGTAACTTCAGGATATACATGGAGTAACTACATTGACTTCAATGTGGCAAATCATGATAGTGTGGCAGGTCTGATCAGAATCTCTTTCTTTCTCCCAATATACTGAAACACGTCTTTCTTCTGCTGTATTGTCAGCTCCACTGTAAATCACAATAGTCCTATTTTGATATGAATAAAATTCCAGTAAAATATTTAGCATTTCTTGAGCTTTAAATGGAAATTGTACACATTAAAAGGTACTCTTGCTCAAAAGCTTTAAAAATGTCCTCTGTGTTTCAGATGGTTGGTCATGTTATTTCCACTGCATTGCAAAGACCTCTCTGCCTAACTAACTCCTTTCCTAGTGTTTGGTGAGACTAATCCTTCTGTTGTCTTGGCAGCAAGAAGCCAGACAAAACTGTTTCTGCTGCTAATGAAGCGTACTAAGAAACGTTTTGTCTAAGAGATTTGACAGAAGAAATTTAAAGAGATGAGTTCAAGCCAATAATTTCAATCACAATTGTGGTTCTAGCTAAGTTGGGTCCTTATTCCTCTGATCATCCAGGCTGCCTGCTGGCATCACATTTCTGGCACTTTTCATTGACAATCCCTATGTCTAAAGACCTGGTTAACATGTATTGAGCAGGATTAGTAGGGAAAGATGGTTGTCACAAGCTTAATCATTTGCATTTGTGAAACCCACTAGTGAGCATGTGTTTCTGAGCCCCTTTTGTGCCTCCCTACAGAGAATACGTGTTGCTACAGCTCTCACTTTAGTGAACTTAATCTTAAGAAATACTAGTAGTGCATGATTTTAACTCTGGACTTCCTGGTGCAGTCCCAAGTGGGTCATCCACCATTGTACCTATCATACAAGAAGAGGTTTCCTTTGCTAAAAGGAAGCTTGTCCTGATCATCTAAGGCCAGGCCTGCTGACAGGGGATAAAGGGAATAATTTCCCCTGCACCTGGCAGTTTTCAGGGAGCTAGGGCTCCCAGCGGTGGTGGCCAGAGCTCCAGGCCCTTTAAATTGCTGCTGGAGCACAGCACCACATGCTCCGGGCAGCTCTGAAGCCAGGAGGAGGGGTGTGGCACATTTCAGGAGGCACAGAGAGCTAGCCTTTCACCTGAGTCTCCATCCCTTCTGGGAGCACAAAGTGGGGGCTTCTCCCCACCTTGCCCAAGGGCTCACAGAGGGTGTTAGCTTTCCTAAAGCCCATTGCAGTTCAAATCTCAAACAAGCCCTTGCTCATGTGATGGCTGCCAAGTCTTGCAAGGAGGGGCTGGAGGGAGAAGGCATCTCTTCCCCAATCTAGTACCTTTGTGCATGAGCCAGATAGAATGATGGCCTGTTACTGTATTGATCATTAGAGAAGGGGTTATCTGACATGTCTGGCTGCAAAAAGGTAAAATAATTTTGCAGTGAATTAAATGGAGTGCTGCATGTAAGACATAAGAGGTAATTGTTTCACTCTACTTGGCACTGGTGAGACACCAGCTGGATTAGTGAGTATAATTTTGGGCACTGCGATTTCAGAAAGTTATGGACAATTGGAAAGAGTCCAGAGGAGAACAATGAAAATACTAAAAAATTTAAAACACCTAACCTGTGAAGAAAGGTTTAAAAAATTGGTAAATTTAGTCTTGAGAAAAGAAGTCCTAGGGGGTGACCTGATAAATCTTTCAATATGGTAAGAGCTGTTTCAAAGAGGACTGTGATCAGTTGTTCTTCTTGTCCACTGAAGGTAGAACAAGAAGTAATAGGCTTAATTTGCAGCCAGGCAAATTTAGGTTAGATATTAGGAAAACTTTCAAAGGGCATGTCTACACTAGGAAATTAATTTGAAAAAACTAAATTTGACTTAATAACTCCCAATTTAACAAAATCAAAATAGTGTGCCCGCACTACAGGGAAGCCTCCAAATTAGTTAGAGGTAGGCTCCATTAATATGGATGCGCTACCTCAACTTAGAGCTCTAGGAAGCACTGGGGAGTAGTTATTTCAAAATAACGACACCAGAGCATCCACACTAACACTATTTTGAAATAACTATTTCAAAATTAGTGTTATGCCCCAAGAAAAGCAAGAGTACAGATTTCTAAATAAGAGGCCCCTTATTTCAAAATAACAGGCTTGGTTGTGAGGACACTCCATTTATAAATTCGACCTAAGGCTGTTATTTCAAAATTTTTCCGTTAAAAGTATTTGCGCAAAATCATGCCAGTCTAGACGCAGCCCTAGTGTAGACCAGGGCTAATTAAAAGAGTAGTTAAGTAATAGGTTTCTAAGGGAGGTTAAAGAAACATGTAGAAACAAGTTGAGTAAATGCATGTCAGGAATGGACTTGGTTTACGTTGTCCTGCCACAGTGCTAGGGGCTATACTTAATGACGTCTCAAGATCCCTTTCCAGACCATGATTTCTATGATTTTATGACAGGCAGTTTGACGTTCCCCAGAGGACATGGCCTGTGAGTATGCACAAAGAGTCATGTTACCCTGTATGCACACCTGCCGGTGCAAGCACTCTAGCAGCAAGTACTGTATGAGGCTATGTCTACACTACACTTTTTGCCGGAAGAGGTAATGAAAATGAAGCACAGAGTAACATTTTCTCGTGCTTCATTTGCATAATCTCTTCCAATCCGTTTTTGCACAAGGGGCTTTTGTGCAAAAACAAGCAGTGTGGATGTTTCCTTTTTGCACAAAAGCCCCTTTTGGCACAAAATCTGGGGAGGCATAAGGATCTTGCGCAAAAAGGGGGTTTTGTGCAAAAAGGAAACATCCACACTGCTTGGTTTTGCACAAAAACCCCTTGCACAAAAATGGATTGGAAGAGATTATGCAAATGAAGCACGAAAAAAATGCTAATCCGCACTTCATTTGCATTGCCTATTCCGGCAAAACGTGTAGTGTAGACATAGCCTGAGAGTGCATTGCTCTCGCACAGACAGAATGGTCAAGAGAATCTTTTCTCTGATGCTGCAACTCCCCTCTTTTACTCTTCAGTGCAGCTTAGGGTACACCTAGACTGCGAGGATCTATTGGAAAAAGATACACAAAATGCGCTCCACATTTTGCATATCTTTTTCTGATACTTTTGTCGAAAAAGGTTTTTCCAAAATTTGGCCCATCTAGACAGGGCAAAATTTCAAAAAAAACCCTCTTTCGAAAGCCCCCTTCTTCCTCGTAGAACAAGGAATACAGGGGCTTCTGAAAGAGCGCATTTACTCTTCTGCAAAAAAAAGCGGAAGAGCAAACGTGTTCCCTGGAGTGATGGAGTTTTTTCAGGATTCTGAAGGTATCTGAAAACCCCCCACAGTCTCGCCATACCCTTAGAGAGAAAAGTAGATTTTAGTTCCGGGGAAATGGTAAAGTACATTGTAAATTTCAATAAAGTATTGGGCAAGGATGTTACTGAATAGAAAGATCCCCTACAACTACACTAACTAGGATGAAATTACAAGGGTACCAATTTTCATGCTTCAGGCCATAAAGTGATAATAAATTTTGATATTTTTAAGACTGACATTAGTATGACAAGCGTTCTCACTCTTTGCTCCATTAAGCCAGATTTACACTGACATAACACAGAGCTGTCAGGAATTGTGTGGCCAAGTAGTTTTACATGAAATCTGAAACTTTTTGTGGAAACGTATCGTTTTTGACAGAAAATATGTCAGGTCCAAGATGAAATTACTGGTCAATATTAGAGGAAGCTATATTTTGGAATAGTTAATGGCCTAGTGGGTAGAGCATTTATGTGGGCTGTAGGAGACTCAGGTTTAAGGCACTGGCATGCCTGTTTTATCCAAGTGAGTGCCTTAAACACGAGTCTACTTTGGTGTGTCTCTCCGGTTTTTGCAAACATCCTCGTGTGGAACAGGATTGATTGATTTATTCTAAGGCCATGTCTCTACTTGCAGGAAGATCAGTGCTGTTGCAGCCAATCTGTCTATGTTCAATTTAGTGGGACTATTAAAGACCTGCTAAATTGAATGCTAATCATATCCCCTTCAGCACCAGTACTCTCACTCCTCATGAGAAGTAAGGGAAGTTGATGGGAGCATTTCTCTCATTGACCCCCTGCTGTGAGGATGGTGCCAAAGCTTGGCTTAAGGTACATCAGCTCCAGTTATGCTTTTTACGTAGCTGGAATTGCATACCTTAAGCCGACCTTCACCCATAGTGAGTACCTGGCCTAAATCTCAATCTAGGATATGAGAGGCAGATTCCTGTCCAGCAAGCGAGACAGGAGCTACAACAACCATTATGGGTGGTTAGAAAAGACTGGGCGGGGGGGGGGGAGGAGAGGGAAGGCAGCAGTCGTATATATGCACTGCTATAGCGGCGCCACTCTAGGTGGCTCCCCTGCTGGCCTGATGGGTCCTGCTAAGGGAAAAGTCTCTGACAATCTGTGCACGTGGTGCACGCACACTTACATGAGCAAGCACCTGAAGAATAATGCCAACTTCCATCTTCAAGTGGGTATTAACTGTTTTCCATTCCATCTCACACCGTCCTACTCATCACAAACCATAAATTCATAACCTCTTTTCTTAATAATTATTAAAGCTTCATGCCCTGAAAAACTACAACTGGTATAAAAGGCAGCCATCCATCTATTTAGCCATTCGAGTCGCCATGAACACATCAGGCAAAGCTCTGTTCTCCACACTGGTTCTCCATCAACTGCAAAGTACAGTTGAAAAACCTAGTTTCCTGACAGATCACATCTCCCTGTGAAACCATGAGCTTCCATGACAGCTGTATGAACCTGAAAAAATGAAAATGTCAGCCACTTGCAGGAGGTTAATGAGTGTGAGACACAAAACTTTCACAGGAGCAGAAACTACACTGGAATTCACCCATTTTCAGAACTAAATGAAAAACCAATTTCTTTGTTTTAGCAGTCCCTCAATTTCTTCTCTCAGACACTCACATTGACATACAGATGCACAACACACTTGCTTACACAAAACCCAACATGAGCTATTAAGTAATTATGCTACTTCTCCTTCCGGATTGGAAGGAAGAAAGTGTGTGTGTTATTTTTAAATGCTCGGAAGGTATTCAGATACCATGGTGACATGGGAGTGGAGGAATAAAGCTAAATATGTAGACAAATCAAACAAAAACTGCTGTAAAACAAAAAAGAAGGCATTTGAAGTAAAGTTATGTTGGACTGGCACCTTTATTTTAACTAGCCGAGCCCTGCCTCACAGCTGCGGTGTAACTGACTGAGCGGCGGCAGAGATGGGAGGATGTGTCAGTGAGGTGGGGTGGGTGAGCAAGAGGCACCGGGGGAGGCAGGCACAGGGGAGGGCAGGATGCGAGAAGACCCAGGGTACACTGATGTGGGGGGATGAGTGAGGGACAGGTGGGTGGGCAGGGTACTGCCAGCCCTACTGCTTGCAGCATCTCCTGCTTCTCTTTGTCCCCGGGCCCAATGTACTGCTTGGAGAAGTCATTGTGCTGTGACAGCAGCTGCTCAATGGACTGCAAGGCACTGCCTCCTGCCATGCTCTGTTGCCCCCGCCAACCCCACCTGCTGGACAGATCACCCCTAGGGGGCAGTGCAGGACCCCGGCCCACAAACCGCCTGCCCCAGCAGTCACAGGCCACACCTGCCAGCCACTTGCTAGGGAAGTGCCAAGTCCTGGTCCGAGCTCCCACCAATTGTAGCTTGAGGGGAGGGGTCCCGGCCATGCTATGCTCAACTGGGCCTGCTGGACCAGCTGCCACTGCGCCTGCTCCCACCACAGAGCAGGGTTCCCTTCATCATTTCTTACTCATTATGGAATTTTCTAGAAACTTCTCAAATCGTCCAGTGTATTCTCAAATGTTTGCTGTAACAGACGACATGATGGACACTTCTCCTTTTATAATAGTTTAGATTTATCCCAACCTGCTCAGATAATGAAATATATAGTTAATCCAATTTTGTTTGCAAAACCAAAACCCAATTAACAATTGTTTGCAAAACCAGTAGCAAGGTAAAGAAACATTTAGGTAAGTTGACATTTAGGTAAGATGCTTCATACATATTGGGTTGGAGGAAAATGTATTTGTGTGTAACAAATACTATAGTTATGGTATATTTTGAATTACTGCTTCCATTTTTAACTCCAATTTTCATTATTTTGTCAGATA
Source organism: Pelodiscus sinensis (assembly GCF_049634645.1). Classification (NCBI taxonomy): domain Eukaryota; kingdom Metazoa; phylum Chordata; order Testudines; family Trionychidae; genus Pelodiscus; species Pelodiscus sinensis. The sequence continues at coordinate 35,293,717 of NC_134717.1, forward strand.
AGTCACTTTATGACAGAAATGTATGATTTTTGATTTCAGGGGAAAGGTAATCATTTTGGATAATGTGAACAAAATTTATGCAGCTATTCTTGCCTGAGAGGAGTGGAGCTAAAGAACAAGTTCCAACTGAAATACAATGCTGAATGGCTGATGGTACAAAATTCATAAGTGACTTCTTTTTATCATCCTTATTACTGATCATAGAAAAGCATCTCCAAAGTGAAAAAAAGTTGGTTCAGTGCTTCTAAAATAAGAACATTTAAATTTGGTAATATCCCTCTAGGTCTGTAAGAATGTTTATTTGTTTTCTGTTTATTGCCTTTCTCTTGGAGTGCTTTAGAATCTTCTCTCTGTACAGTTAATGATTTGCTAATGATGCTGCTAATCAAGAATCCTCCCCCAAGGGATTTTTAAATGAAGGCCTCCTGATCTAAGGATGATTTGGCAGGGAATGCAGCTTGAAGTCAAATCTAACCCCTGCATTTGCTGAGAACCCTTTCACAGTGGAAGAGTTCCATTATGAAAGGGGAGTAAGGGAGAAATAAAGACTTTCTGGATTTGGGACTCTTCACAGTACCTTAAAAGTTCTCAAACCACATCTTCAGTTGCTAGAGATTTGGGCTATGTCTACACTGCTGGCTTCTTGCGCAAGAAAGAACATGTTTTGCGCAAGAGTTCTTGTGCAAGAGCGCGTCCACACTGCCATGTGCTTTTGCGCAAGAGATGTGCTTTTGCACAAGAGCATCCATGGCAGTGTGACACTCTCTTGTGCAAGAAAGCTTTGATGGCCATGTTAGCCATAGGGGTTTCTTGCACAGGACTGGCCCTATAAAGATTTAGAACATGTTTATTTAAGACCATACAGTATTTCTAATCTTTGTTTGCAAAAACGATATTTCTGAGATCTCTCTATTTTCATTTGGATTCTAGGATGCAGAATCAAACTATACCTTCATATGTGAGCATTTCTAATACTCATAGCAATCTCTGTGTAGAACTCAAAATAGTCACCCTTTATCACAAACAGAACAATTACATTTCAGTGATACCATTAACCATAAACAACAACTGAAGTCCAAAGAAATAGAGTAGTTATGCCATCCACATGAATGTTTAGTTTTTGAGGAACACAACTATATTTTACAAGAACTACTAAATTAAATATTACAACTATAACTAAATTAATGTAATTAGCAACTCTTTACCTTCATGGGGCTGATTCTCCTGTCATACATATTTATTTAGGTAAAAAATAATCCAACAACCAGAATAAAGATAATGTGAGTCAAAACAAAATCAAGTCCAAATTCTGTACCTTGTATGATATTGAAATATAAAAAATTGAAATTTAAGAGTATAGTTACTATAATTTAAGTATCTTTTATTATTATCCATTGATTATAAATATATTTTGGTGATTAATTATTTTGTAATCATATGAATTCTACCGCATATCTAGTGGCATAACATGACATATTTATGGTTCAGTTCATATGATTCTTGTGTCTAGACCAGGTAATTATGAGTTCAAGACCAGGCAAAAACTCAAAACTGGTACTGCAATGCAGTACTAGAAAAGAGCAGTCCTTTCAGAGGTATGGTCCTTCAGCTGAGGATTAAGATGATGACCCATCTCTTGTGGCTGTTCAGCAGATGTGCTCCCAAATAGCACTGTGTGTGATAGCCCCATGTCCTGATCCCTTTTCTCTCTCCCTTCATCAACAATCACATCGAGCTACATGGCGCCTCAGAGGCACAATCGTGGGTTGGAGGACATATGGAGATGTGCTTTTGCAACACGATAAAGAGTTTTGACTTATCTGGGCAGTATACACTGCACCATCACATGTACAGTCTTCTAAAAGGGTGCAGCATATTTGCTTCTACTCAGCCTTGCAGGTATATTGTCCTATTCATCTTACTTCCTCCTCCCCCCTCCCCCCCCGCAACTGGTTTAATGATACTACAAAATAGTAAAGATACCTGGATCCCCTCCCTGTACCAATGTTAAATCAGTGCAATACCAGACAGCATTTTATTATTCAGTCTATCTAGGTGCCTGTTGCTATAGTGTCTGAGTACTATAGCATGTTCTATGGTGTCGTGGTTAAAAAAATAACCTTAAATAAATTCCATATTACCCATGTGAGAATTGGTAAACTTTTTTCACTCTCAAGTACTCTACTAATCATATTGATTCTATTTTTTAAATACGCCTCTATGTGGTCTCCAATACTGCATGCATGATCTATGCCTCCAGTTAATGCTCTTATTAAATTAAATAATTTTTTCAACCAAAATATTTTTGATGCAACAAGATATTTGGTTTCCTACTGGTGTAGCTGTGGAAACTTGTGATTATGCCTCTGTTTAAACTGTAGGGCCAAAAATTGTGCTGAAGCAAATGTATATTAAGGAATTTGAATGTAAACATTATCTCAATTACTTCACTCAGTTCAAAGAAGAGACCTTTTTCTTAGGCCCTACTGGAAGAATTATCAGCATAAAGCATTGTGTTTTATAGCTTTGTTTTCACAGCTCTCCTTGAATCAAATATCTCACTTGAGTATGATTTTACTGCTCACCTTAAGGTTCTCTGCTTCATTAATTCATAGGTAAAAATTAAGCAATTGCCAGTTGTTGTCTTTAATATTAATAAAAAACTAGACATCTTTCCTTTCAGCCCTTACTTTCCACTATCAAATAAATCCATTTACATGTCAGTAAAGGCAGATAGTGGAAGAAGCATTAGTAGATTTACTATTTAAACAGTAATTGTTGCCTTTACCATAGAAGTGATAATCTAACTTCTTATTTTATAGTCAGTTACATAACTGTCATTTATCCTATTTTAGAGAGGGAATTTGCATATGCAGGAAAAATTTATAGTTCTGGAGTGTCTAAGTTTGTTTCTGGAATAGAAACTTGACAGACCACAAATTTCATCTCCTAAAGAATCAAAAGTGTAAAATTTGCACCTAGTGTAAATAAAGAAACAAAGTTCAACAAAGAAAAAAGGAAAGTGAAGTATTAATGGAACACTTTATCTAAAATTTCTGAACCACTTTGCTACTCTAAAAATACTTTCAGGTACTGTAGAATGTTTTGCTGGAGCAAGCAGATATATATATATATATATATATATATATATATATATATATAAAGTGCATAATGTGCTGGCTGTGGGTGAAGAGACAGGAAATGAAAGGATGTTTAATTTTTCATTTATTTCCCAAAGAGCATTATACATTTTTCACAATAAAACTTGCCTCTTGTTAAATTATAGTTTTTGCTAGCTAAAGAAAAAAAAGAAATTGGTAGTTCTAAAGAAAGTAGTTCTAAATCCATTGCACATTTTAAAATACTAAACAAAAACAAAGTAGAATCAATGTGGTCTAAATGCTTATAGAACATGAAAGACCTTAGGAATATTTTGTAATATAGTGTATCATAGCTAACCTTTTATCTTATAGTTCTATGTACTCCTAGTAATAAATATTTTCATGAATTATAATATTAAAAACGCAAATTAGCATATGACATCGTGTCTAATCAAATAAAGGAAACAAAACAATATTGAGATCTATCCTTTAAAGTCTGTATTAGATACTGCAAATCATTAATTTGCAAACAATCTTAGATGGGGAAACCTGTTATATCCTCAAGGTTTATCTTCACTACCGTGCTAAATCGACACCACTGCCATTGTTGCTGAAGTTTTTATTTAGTCAGTCTAGTAAAGATGTGCTAAGTTACAGGAGCGCACTCTCCCATAAATATCAGTATTCCACCTCAACAAAGGCATCTCCCATTGACCTTAAGAGGAATAGACACTGCTTTAAATTGCTGTAAGGTACATCGACTTAAATTACATAATTTACATAATTTAACTGGAATAATTTAGATAAACTTAGTGCAGACAGGGTCTTAGAAACTAGTTTCTTTCTTGTGGCTGCATTGTTATTTATTACTCACAAAGCTGATTCGAGCACACCCATTAGGTTCACAATGAAAGAAGAACCAGAAAAGTTTAAAATTGTGATACAGATATAATAATAAATTGAAATTTTGCTTTCAGATATATAAACTTTCAGAAACTGCTAAAATCCAAGATAATTTTTAAAAGTAAAAGAAAAATGTGGCACTGGGCTCTGGTGTGTGTGTGTATAAGAAAGAGAGAGAGAGTGTTTTCTTGATGACTGATTATGTGAGGTCAGTACCTGTGTCCAAATGATCTCTGTTCTCCTCTGCCTACATGCACATACTTCCTGTTGACATTAGTGGGAATCACACAATTGGGCTGGCTGAAAGTTTTTGATTAAAACTCTCTTTCTGTGATATTGTATTTTTGAGGAAATTAAAATTATTGCAGAAGTATTGCAGAAGTATAGTATATTCTTTAAAAATTATTGGAAGACTGAACATTTTGAGTAAAAACTGAAAATGTTTTTGTTTTCATCAATCTTTGAATTATTTTTTTCAGAAGTTTGGAGTAAAACATTTTGTGTTTTCTGAGTTTTCATTTATTTTCACACACAGGTCACGTTTGCTGCTGAAAATATTTGAGAATATTTTTTGTATATTTTATTTAAATTTTCTGGGGAGGAAAATATTTTCTAACCAGCTCTATCTTGCATGAAAATGACGGACTTTTCCCTGTTTGGACACAAAAGGAAGGTCATAAGAACAGTCATACTGGGTTAGACTAAAGGTCCATCTAACCCAGTATTTTTCTTCACAATGGTGGCCAATGTCAGGTGCTCCAGAGGGTATGAACAGAACAAATAATCATTAAATCATCCATCCCCTATTGCCCATTCTCAGCTTCTGACAAACAAAGCCAGAGACACCATTCCCGTCCACCCGGCTAATAGCCATTGATGGATCTATCCTCCATGAATTTACCTGGCTCTTTTTTGAACCCTGACATAGTTTTATACTTCACTACATCCTCTGGCATTTACCAGTTGACTATCAATATCAATAAAGACTGAAGCCTTAATTAAGATGCCCAAGTGAGATCTGGATTTCATTTTCCCCTTTGAAGAGTGGTGATAAACTTGTTACGTGCACCTCTTTCTTTTTTTAAGGATCATAATTATTTGTGAACGTGCTCATTTAAAAATTCCTAATTTTTCAATTAGTTTTAGTCATCAGTTATCACTTCAAGCACAGGCAGAAAAGCCTACCTAACAGAAATCTAATACAGTAATAAACCATGGTCGTTTATGAGTATACATTTCCCAAACCCAGGAAAGCCTCAGATTTGTAATGGGTGCATCTGATGCCAAAATTCCTGATCCTCAGAGATGGAAGCAGCTCAAGGTAATCAGCATTCCACATACAAAACCACAGGGGAATTCCATTCATCTTGTTTGTTCCCTAACTTCCAACTTCTATCACTTCAGCTGCTGGAATTCTACAGTTTGGCATCACTTGTTTAAGCAGATCTTTCTTGGCTTGTTCTTCTTTAGTAAAAGTCCCTTTATATCTTAGACAGACAGCCATTATAGTCCTACTAAGTGCATCTCCCTCCCAGCTTGTGAGTATTTTGACTTCTGTTTTCTAGTTTGGTTCTGTCCCTTTTGAGGAGATACCCTCAAAGTGATAATAGGATATTCATTTTTATATAATCTGATGTAGGTATTTCTATAGCACTCATCATTGTAGTTTAAGGTCTTGATCCCATATCCAGGTGAATGGACCCCTACTGACTTTGGAGAGGGAGGTGCCAATCAGTAGCAAAGGGTCTATCTGCATGTTTGCAGAATTGGTCTGAATTGATTACTTACTTGTGAGATTATAAAGTTAAATTAGGTAATATCTGTTCCTGTCTTGAGAGACTCTGAAGAAAAATTATTAAATAGTTACTATAAAATATACCCAAAAGGCACAGGAAGTCAGAGAAAAGTCCCCAAGACAGTAAATTTAATGGAGTGGCTGAGAGGATGTTTTGTTTAGGTTGGTGATTTTATTAATATTTATTGTTTACTTTGCACCTGGGAACAATCAAGAAGAAGAGAGGCTCTTAATTTTGCATCTGGAATAAAACATTATTAGCCTGATGCAACAAAGGGATAATAAGAAAATATTTTTAATTTAAAAATGAATAAATAAATGACATCAGGAGGCATATATATATTCTCAGTGCATTTACTTAATACAGTAATAAACCATGGTAGTTTATGAGTAGCTCCTTTTCCATAACTGTTGCGGATAGGAGAAATGGAAAATCTAGGAGACTCTTATTGCAAAGGAGTAGTGGGGCAGAGATTACCCCTGCTGCCTGTGGTGTAGACTGTGGTTCTGAGTACAACACTGCTGACTCCCAGCAGGTTCAGTACCATCACACTAACTCTGGGACCTTCAAGGATGTGAGGCAGGGCTTGCCTCTGCCCCGCTAAATCCTGTCTTATCCACTCCCTGAACTACTCTGGACAGTGAGTCTCCTCAATGCAAAATGGAGCATTGGAGAAATATGTTAGCCTGGGCTTCAATAAACCTCTGCAGGCTTCTCTTGGTGAAACCCAGCCTCACGTCCTCCCCAGCCTGCTTCTAGTTCATTCTTTCCCTGGATGTGGATCCCTGAGAAGACGTGATGATGGGTGGGGGAGGATAGACAGAATCTAAGACAAAGTAGCACCTGTGGGCAATAGAGAGCATTGTCCTGGGTCTTTGCCTTCCATACAAAAAGTACTGATCTGTATAGATGGAACATACTGAATGGATAATATTGCCCAGGCAAGCTGGCTCACTGAAGTTAAAATTCAAAACTTGGTAAATAATGAACAGTAATGGGGCTAATTATAGTACCTCTGTGTTGTACCTGAAGTAAATCCGCCCTTCATAAATATCTAATTTTGCTAGCTACCATCAAAATGTACTGGGTTTCTTTTATTCTTTTGTAATTACCTTCTCCAGTTGACTTACTTTTTAAAAAAGGAGATTAAATGGGTTAAACAACAGTACGTCAGGAAACCACAGCATCCAAATGATTCATATACAGTGAAGTCTCATTGCACCACTTCAGAGTTTACATTTTCACGCCAGTGCTGAAAAATCATTTCTGACATTTTGTTATGCCTGCAAATATGGAGGATTTCTGAAGATTAAATGGGAAGAAAATTAGAGTTTAGAATGTTTTAAAGGGGGGAACCTTGTATTACATCTTCAACTCTGCCTATTTCATGCTTGGCTCAGTTGAGGAGCGTGAACAGGAATTGTGGCTCGATGCCATCTTTCCCTTTCCAGTGCTGATCTGAGATAGAAACAACCGGTGGTGTAATGTAAAGCAACCTGAGTTATATTGATTGCACCAGTTACAGGAGCTCAGTGCACTAGTTCAAGATCAGCTGGAGTACAATCTGCTGCCCCTCCTTTTCCTATACTTTCTCTTCACTTGGAAATGGCTCTATACCACTCTAGGATTCACCTGTGCTTTCACTTTAGATTTAGTTTCTGTGGCTATGTCTACACTACGAGTTTTCTTGGCATAGAAATTTGAAAATGAGGGTCTCATTTGCATGAGTCACGATCTCATTTGCACATTTTCTTCTGAACCGTTTTTGCTTTTGGTTTTTTGCGCAAAGGTATACCGATCTTGTGGAAAGGTATGCCCCAGGTATACCGATCTTGCGGAAAAAGGGTTTTTTGCGCAAAAAGAAAATGTCCACGCTGCTTGTTTTTGCGCAAAACCCCAGCATGAAAACGGGTCAGCGGAAAATATGTAAATGATATTGCAACTCATGCAAATGAGTCCCTCAATTTCATATTTTTGCTGAGAACTCATAGTGTAGACATAGCCTGTCATACTAAGCAGCCAGATCAGTGACTGAGGATCAAGCTCCATGGATCTAAATCACTCAAATGGAGAAGGCATTATATTAGAGAGAGGCTCAAACCAAGCCACCAGATTCAAACATACAGCTTATTCAGGTAATAGATGTGAATTCTGAAAATAGTCCACTTGAATGGGCTAATCCCAAAGTCCCTCTACTCTTCCTGGCCAACCTCCCCAAATCTGGGCTATTTCCAATTCTGACCTAAGTCTTTTGAAAGGAGCACATGTCTAAATATTAGACTTACCATTTGTAAATAGAGCTTGACAAAAAAGATATGTTTTTAGACAGAAATTGAGGAAATGCTTTTTTATGAAAATTGAGCAAAGTTCCTCAGATTTGAATAGTTCTAATTATAGACTAATAATGCCTAGCTTCCCGTGTCTGTACCATGCAAATATAGAATACAATTCCAAATGCAATGATTAATGCTAATTTCTTAATACTTAAATTCCTGTAAGAAATTCTTCCTATATTTGCCTACTAATCTAAAGACTCAGCTCTCCTTTCTTATGGAGATTTGGGCCTCTAGTTGTAGGAAGGACCCAGACCTATTCACTGACAATTTATGTGTGTCCAAGCTAAAAAGTTTACATATTCAGTTGTAAATGAGAGGGAGGGTCTATTTTTATTTTTATATGTCCTACTAGAAGGGTTGAACTGTGAAAGGACCCTCAGGATTCCACTTCTGTAATTTATTCAAAGTTTAATAACACTATATTATATAATACATTCAGATTGTTGTCAAGGGCATTCTCTGCCATTCTTTAAGTTGTATTGCTGAAACTTTCAATCTACGGGCACTTTCTGAGTGATTTTACAGAGGAAAGAGATGTGATCTAAACACAGGGCTAAGAGCCAAGAATTCCTGAGTTCTAATCCTGATTCTGATACAGTGAGTTTAGCTATGACATTTGAAGGTCTAGGCTGCTCTTCACATCCATGCATAGAGGGAATTTGCATTTGCAGAAGGCTGCTCCCTTCCTCCAATGTTATAGTGACTATTGAGTATTCCCTATACACAGTTGCTGGAGCAGGGCTGAGGGAGAAATATTCACTGTTGTTGTCTAACAATTTAAGCAGGGAGCTGAATACTTGTTAACACAGCCTCAGGGAGTGTTAGCTTGTGCCGCTTTGCCTTTCTGCAGTGGGAGTCTTCTTGCTGTCTTTGTGGTTTGTGTCTGTGCCTAGCAGAGTGCGCTCCTTGTTCAGAACTGGGGCTTCTAGGTGCTACAATAAGACAAATAATTTATAATAGGATGTGCTCCATGGATAGCTGTAGTTAGGGCACCCTCGAACCACAGCCAGTCAAAAGTGTTGCATCCAATTTTTTGATCAATTTGTTCTGATTTGAGTTTGCACACACTCCTGATACCTAGAGTGCTACTTAAATCTAATTACTATAAGCATGTACAATTACATGCACGATAGATTTATGTGTATTTGCCCTGTTACTTGCTGAAATTTCCTTAAGCCCGGAAGCTGATATTGGTGCATTTAAGAGGGATACCATCATAATGTATTCACTAACAAATGCTGGCGATTGTTCTAATGAGGAAACCAGCAGAGATTTTGCAGAACAGTAACACTCTCTGCGCTGCTGCTTTCCTGAGCCATGTTCTGAATCCAAGTATATACATCATAGAGCTAGCAATGGGAAGGTATGCAGCAAATGATAAAAAATCAGTTCTTGTTCAAAGCCCTCAGACCAACTCCCATTCCTTCAAAAATGATTAGTCACCCAATCTGGGATTTAAGAATAAAAGATAACAATGCTAAATGACGATCATAAAAGCTAATGTACCACTGAATTTCAGGTATGCTTAGACGACTAAATTTTCAACAGCTCAGAACCTGTAATGAGGCCAGACTTTCAAAACTGCTCTTGCATTTAAGCAGTTAAATGCAGGCCAGATTTCACACCCAGCAGCTTCCACCAAAACAAATGTGGGCAGATTTTGAAAAGAGTTCAGCCATATTATCCTGAACTTTTTAGAAAATATGGCCACAAATTTTACATGAGTAAACACCTATTTGTCAGGTATGCCCAACTGATTCATGCACAGCAAAAGCATCATGCCAGTTGTTCCTCTAATGCTGAGTTAGAAGAGAGAATCCACATGCTTCCTTCCCTGTCTTTTTCTCTCTCCCTTTACATTTTCTAGCCTGTTAAGAAAGCTTAAGCTGCTCTTGCATGCTGGGCCAACTTGGAACCTCACAAGGCAGGTTTTCTCATGCTTATCTAGCTCTTATTTTCACTTGATGCATTGTACTGAGCAAAATGTGAGCATGGCTATCACTATTTGATGTATTGCATATTAGCAACATGCAAAACAGTTTGCAAATCAGTACAATAATGTTTGTTCTTTTACAAATCAAAAAGTCTATATCAATGTTAAGTGCCTTCTTTTTCATGCACTGTACTACAGATGGAAAAATAATAATATGGAGATATACCTATCTCATAGAACTGTAAGGGACCTTGAGAGGTCATTGAGTCCAGTCCCCTGCCCTCATGGCAGGACCAAGTGCCATCCCTGACAGATTTACCCCAGATCCCTAAGTGGTCCTCTTAAGAATTGAGCTCACAATCCTGGGTTTAGCAGGCCAATACACAAACCACTGAGCTATCCCTTCCCCCTGAAGCTGTTGCTGAAAGGATTGAAAATATAATAGAAAAGGCTGGAATAAGAGCTTGGCCAAAAAAAAAAAAAAAAAAAGTTCTTTACTGCAATTCCTTTATTCTTTCCTTCCACATTTAGTAATTATTTTTCTTATAACCTTTGCATGGACAATCACCATGGTAGCTGGTAATAAACTTGCTAGGAGACTAACCAATTTGTGAAGTTCCCTGTTTAGCTGTGCAAGAATGAAAAAAATGGACATAAGGAGTCTGCATCAAATAGAGTCCAATTACTGTCCTAGTTCTCCAGGTCCCTAGGTGAATATTTTTCCTAGCTAAAAGAATCTTTCAGTTATGCAGGTGGGCCAGCAATTGTTACAGATGCACACAGAGGTCTTTGTACCACCTGAACACTGCAGGGATGGCTTCTGAATCAGGTCTCTTATGGCCAAAACAGAGGGTAAAGTTGGGTATGGGCTGAGAGATGGTTTACCAAGATCTAATAACTTCTGTAGCCTATGAACTGGAGTACCAGATGTAAAGGCTACATCATAGCCCTTAGCATGACTTGAAAGCCTTTTTTTTTCTGTCTGCCTAAATCTTTTTTCTTTCCTTCACCCCAGAAATCATGCTCTTATTAACCACAGAGTCCAGATATAGGGAGTTCTAGCCACAGGGTAGGAGTGTGGCAGGGCGGGCCAGCGACTCAGCAGGGAGCTCCATGTGTGGAGGGAGATGCCACAGTGGGGAAATCTGGCCCCAGGATCTGGGCAGTAGCAGGGGGCTGGCAGCAGCCTTGGAGCTCCAGCCATGGCGGTATCTAGGGAGCTCTGGACCCGGCCACAGAGCTTTGGCCCCGGCCGCAGCTGCAGAGCTCCAGCCCCAGTGGCAGCCAGGGAGCTCCAGCCACGCAGCTGTGTTGTGGCTACAGGGGACATTACAATTCAGCAATTTGGTGTGCTGTAGATTCTAGCTCTGGTTTGCTGTGTAGTAATGTGCCATGCAGATAAGCCATAATAATTAAAAAAAAACGCAAACAAATGCATACTTTCCAAATACTGAAGAGTAAACTTCTAGATTTGGACCTGGCGCATCACCAAGTGAATTGAATTTGAGAGATAGCTGACTTGCCACCAGTCTTGGAAAGTTCAAATACTGCTAGGTCATCCCAGCTGCTCTTACTTGACATGATGGGAACAGTGTGAGAAGCAGTGTCTCAGTAAATCAGCAAGCAGATTGTGTAGTAGAATCTTACAACAACCAACTGGGATCGCTAAAAATAAAATTCAGAAAGAATGAAATAGTCCTTAGTTTAAAATGTCAAAGGGTGTGTCTACACTACAAAGTTAATTCGAACTAACAGACGTTAGTTCAAATTAACTTTAATAGGCGCTACACTAGCGCTCCGCTAGTTCGAACTTAATTCGAACTAGTGGAGCGCTTAATTCGAACTAGGTAAACCTCATTCTACGAGGACTAACGCCTAGTTCGAATTAACTAGTTCGAATTAAGGGCTGTGTAGCCACTTAATTCGAACTAGTGGGAGGCTAGCCCTCCCCAGCTTGCCCTGGTGGTCACTCTGGGCACCACAAGGGAAACTCTTCTGCCTCCCTCCTGGCCCTGAAGCCCTTAAAGGGGCATGGTCTGGCTACGGTGCCCGTGCCAGGTGCAAGCCTTCCAGCACCCAGCCAGCAGACCCTGCACCTGGCACGGCATGAACCAGCCAGCCACTGCCACCCAGCCCTCCGCCTCTTCCCAGGATCACACTGGTGGCTCCCAGGAGCCTGCTCGGGGCCGCAAGAGGCGGGCGCCCGCCTGGTCTAGTGAGGACATCGTGGACCTCATCCACAACCTCCGCACTAGGCACAGGAAAGTGGCCGTCTAGGGCAGGATAGCTGCCAGCCTGGCCACCCAGGAGCAGGTTTGCATGAAAATCAAGGTGGTCCAGTGAGACCCCGGACCCTGAGCCCTGAGCTTAGAACGGCTGTACTGGGTCAGACCAAAGGTCCATCTAGCCCAGTAGCCTGTCTGCCGACAGTGGCCAATGCCAGCTACCCCAGAGGGGATGGACCGAAGACAATGACCAAGCCATTTGTCTTGTGTCATCCATCTCCAGCCTTCCAAAACAGAGGCCAGGGACACCATTTCTATCCCTTGGCTAATACCACTCTATGGACCCAGCCTCCATGAATTTATCTATGAATTTAACTTCTCTTTAAACTCTGTTCTAGTTCTAGCCTTCACAGCCTCCTGCAGCAAGGAGTTCCACAGGTTGACTCTTTGCTTTGTGAAGAACTTTCTGTTATTAGTTTGAAGCCTGCTACCCATTCATTTCATTTGGTGTCCTCTAGTCCTTCTATTATGGGAACTAATGAAGAACTTTTCTTTATGCACCCTCCCCACACCACTCGTGCTTTTATAGACCTCTATCATATCCCCCCCTCAGTCTCCTCTTTTCTAAGCTGAGAAGTCCCAGTCTCTTTAGCCTCTCTTCATATGGGAGCTGTTCCAAACCCCTCATCATTTTAGTTGCCCTCCCCTCTCCCACCCTCTCTCTTCCCCTCTCCCACCTCCTTTTCCCAGTCTCCCCGAGTTTTGTTCAGTAAAGAGAGTTTCTATTTTTGAACACACGTGTCCGTTATTTTGTACATCGGGAAGGGGGGCTAGAGAGGGGTAAGTGGAAGGAGGTGAGGGAGTAATGGGGTATGAGCCCCCGATGGCGAGGACTGGGGTGGCTCTGCGGGCTCCTCAGGGTGGAAGCTCTCCTGCAGCTCTCCATTGACTCCCCTCGGGATGGCAGCCTGCGGCAAGTGCAGCCGGGATGATGGCCGAGGGCTGTGATGTGCCGAGTGTGGGCATTCAGGGCACTCCAAGCCAGGACTGCTTTGCTGTCCCTCATCGAGTTAGACGAGCGAGCGGGAAACCCCTGAGAACTGTCTGTCTGGGGTGGGGGTCGGGTCCCTTTAACCACAGCCCTCGGCTAGCCTGAAACAGCAGCTCCATGCTCTAAGTCCTAATCTGATGCCCTGCCGGCACTGCTTCCGGCCATCCTTAACCTCGGTTCAGGGTCCACTCAATGTGGACATGCTAGTTCGACTTAGCAAAATGCTAATTCAAACTAGTTTCTAGGTCTAGATGCACTAGTTCGAATTAGCTTAGTTCGAATTAACTAATTCAAATTAAGTTAGTTCGAATTAGTACTGTAGTGTAGACATACCCCAATATATCAAGAATGAGGAGACACAGCTATTAATAATATGAAAATATACCTTTAAAATCCTTTGAATTAGTGAACATATACTTCATAGAGCTTATGGACCCCTTCAGACAGTTAAGAAATTTACCATTGCTAATGTTCTTTAAATATGCTTTAATAGTCATGTTGCATTTATTTAACAGCCATTGTTCATATAAAGGTTTGAACAAAAGGAATAATATCCCCTAACTGCATGTGATATGGCTGACATCTCATGGACATTGAGGGTGCGTCTACACAGCAGCATTATTTTGGAATAACAGCCATTATTCCGAAATAACAATGTGAGAATCTACACAGCAATTCCGTTATTTCAAAATAAATTCGAAATAATGGATGGCTTATTCCAACTTCGGTAAGCCTCATTCCATGAGGAATAATGCCTATTCCAAAATAGCTTTTCTTGAATAGCAGGATGTGGACACTCCACTGCTGCTATTTCAAAATAGCTCCTCCCCAGGGCCATTCAAAGTAATTACTCCCCAGTGCCTCCTAGTACACCCACACTAGGGAAGCCTGCCTCGGACTAATTTTGTAGCATGGATCAGGAGTGATATTGACCAGCAATAATGAATGGATGTAAGGGTGCTCCCTTTGGCAGGTGGAATCCAGAGGGATTTTTCACATGGGATTCTCCAGGGTTCCATCTTGTCTCATTTCTGTTCCTCTGTGAGGAGTCAGGCAACAGTTTCTTCAATATCCTTCAGCACCTCAATCTATGGGCTTGATCCAAAGCTCATTGAAACAAGCAGAAAGATTTTTCACTGATTTAGTTATGGAGGATTGGGGGCAGAAGTGGGATGTTGTGAGTGATTCTGCTTCATGTAGTACTGCATAGTTTCAGGGTGGTATTGGGGTCCATTGAGCAGACCCAGAAAGCTGCCTACTTAGACAGGTCCCCAGGGCTGTCTTAATACATTGGAGACCCTGCAGCAGCTCAACCTCTGCAGGTTGGCTCAGAGCCACCTTAGCCCTAACCTCACCTGGGGTGTCTAGCAGATACATACTGGTCTGTTTATAAATATACTTTTTCCATGCCGTGCATAGTAGGATGGCACAAAACCTTTTTGCCTTATGGGATATTTCAACAGGGATTGTGGCACAAGAGTCAGTTCTTCCCAAAGCACCCCAAAGTATGAGTATACCTTGTTTTAACTGGTAAGCAGGTACAGCCTGCTCCCCCAGGCACATCTAGCCTGTTCTACTGGCAAAGTCAGGTTGTAAACATGAAGGGAAAATTGTTTTGGATCTGGTTTAATTGCCGGCTGGACTAGGAAGGAACAATCTCTGCCTGCATGATTGAGAGGACTGTGTGTCTCCCCAGCCTTGTGTGTGGAATATGGCAAATTGAAGGAGAGACTTGGGAACTTCCATTTAAAAACTAAAATGGTGCAATTTAATTTGGTTACTAAAGTCCCTCTCCTTTCCTAGGAAGAAGCCTTTCCCTTTGCTGGGACTTGCTTCTTACAGGCAGGCTCCTGGTAGAGGTTGAATGCCTTCAGCTCTGGCAGCTGGAGGTGCAGAGCTCTTGTGAGGAGGCATTAAGTACCCTGAAAGACAGACTGCATTGTTATCTGCATGGTCTGGAGAGAAGGGCTACAAGTCAGTGCCTGTAGACTAGAGCAGCAGCACCCTAAGAGGATACAAATGAAGGGCACCTGCCATTCCACTGAAGAGAGTAACATGAAAGGGGTTCTGTGATTGGCAAAGATCAGAGGGACAGGGGAAGTGAGCCATAGGAGATGGTAGCAGGAAGGGAGAACAGAAATAAATAGGTGTGTGTGTGTTGTTACAATGAAAGAAGTTAGAGCAGAAGAGAAATAGAGAACAAAGATCTTCCTTTCTCCCTGGGCCCTAGATAAAGAAATCTTGGCAGTGAACTTTTCTGCTCAGACAAGAAAGTGTCTTAGTGGGGTTCTCTCTCTCCTGACACTCTGATACTGGTAAGAGAATTCCTCATGGTGTGAAGAATATTGCTTTCTTGGAAGATCTGTTTTCAGTACAGCATCAACTGTGTTGATAGATTGATGAATAATGGATATCAGGGACACCATCATTGTATGTCAGCAGCAATTGTGTTTATCTCCAAATATGAGGAGACAATTGATTAGCTGCATCTGAGATGTACAAGAAAATACACATCACAGTTAGCTTTACTATGCACCAAGCTACCCAAATAATTTTTATATTTTAGGAATTATATTTTAGGAATACACACTAGGATATCTCTTTTCCACTTGATAGAGACATAGATTTGGATGAAAAACTGCCAAAGGAAAACCTATATGTTGCAAGAAGTTTGATCCAAAGACAGAAATCTTTAGTTATCCACGGAAAAAGTAACAGGTGTCTCTAAACATCCTGCAGGATGTATGATGTCTGAACTATAGGAAACTTCGTTCAATGTCAAAGGGAAGGTTAGTTTACATAGCCATTCTGTCCTTGGCTTCCAGTGGAGGTGCCAGTAACAGGACCAGTTAGTGCAACTTGTGATAGCCACTATCTGTGTGGGACTGATATCACTAGCTAGGGGTGTTGGGTACAATAAGTGAGAGAATGCATCGCCTTCCCAAACTGCCAGCCTGGCCCCACCCATACACTGCCTCATAATGCCAATTGTAGGTGTCTTGGGGGGGTGGATTGTTGTTGCTCCTGAGTGCCCATCCTTCCTGTGCTCCAGGGCCATAGAGGATGAAACCATGCATTGCTCACCCTCCCTATACCCCGGGCCAGGAAGGCTCTGGCTATGCACCACCTGCCCTCCCTGTGCTCTGGGGTCTGGGAGGTTGGGGCCGTGATTCTGCGGGAGGAGAGCTTGGCTCCCATGGGTAATGGGGCATGGGCAAAAGAGGTAGGGCTGGGGGCTTGTCTCCCCCAGCCCTACCTTCACCCACCACCCATGTTAAAAGTTCATTTAATGGAATCTATAGAACACCCACTAGTTGGATAGTAGTCATGATGTCAGAATGGCCCATTTGCAACCTATACATGAGAAATATGGTTGAAATCTCAACCAACTTTCATGTAAAGTACCATAAGATTACAAAAGGCATGAGTGTGTAAGTACAAGTCATATGAAATCCTGTGTATATAATACGAGAAAGCTAGTTGAGATTTTAAATACTTTGAACCTAGTTGGTAGCAAATGATTCATTCTGTTAGTTTTGACAACATTTAGTAAATATACACATGCACACTCACACATACTATGCAAAAACTTTAACTATATTTTGAAATAACTTACACAATTTCAGCAAGAGAAATTTGGTAAAATAATATTAAATTCCAAATAGTGTATTTAAAAATGTAAGCAAGCATCCATAATTGTGCTGCTAACTTAAAAATGTATCCAGGAAGCAACTGATCTATTTGAAGTCTTTCTGCAGACACACAGATAAAAGACTGGGTTACAAAAGACTAATGCATCACTTTTACGAGCTGACTTTGCTGTAGAAAAGTGACAGACATGTCCCAGGCTTGCAAGAAAGCCCTCAGAAGTCAAAGGTAAACTGACTGATACTTATAGGCAGAGTCTCATTTGAACCAAGGAATTAAGTTTTGTGAGGCTATAGCAACATGACAATTATTTAAAAAGTGGGGTATAAATGGAGGAAGATATCTGAAAAGGAAAACAAATTACAATGTACGACTATCCTACCAGAACATTATCTGTCAGTATATTAGAACTAGAGATAATCCAGTCAGAAAGACTATATCAAATCAGGCAATAAGGATCTGTTTTCCCACTGATACCCATTAACATTCAGAATTTTAGTGAAACATGCTAAGTGAGACAGTGTTATACAAATTTGTAAAAGGAACAACATACTAGTAATTCATATAACTTCTTTTATTCTTTATGGTCTTTTTCATCTATCAGGAAAAAATAAACCTCGCACATAATGAGACACATTCAAAATCAACTGAAGGCAAATAATATACAATAAAACAAAGTTGTTTTTGTTTTTTTAATGTAGTGTAAGACCGAGTCTCAGCTACTATTTGCCTGATTCATGACTTTCTTTAGATAGCAGCAGTATAACCTTTACAATAATTTGCAAACCAAAGGTTTGCAAATGACAAAGCTATTTTGTTTCACTTTCAAAAGAGCTGAGAATGTGTATTGTGGGAGTCAGGTAGCTACAGAGCTTTTTTCTTATCTGTTTTCACTAGAAATAGTTGTATTGTTCAACTGGGGATTCTATTCTCTGTGTGCAATTCTGAAAGCATAAAGGCTGGATCTTCCAGTGCACCTGTGCTGTGCTTGGTACAGGACAAACAATAGGAAGAGATGAAGGTGGCCTTTGCATTGCCACCTTTGAATTGCCATTGATTCTGTGTTGGCCAAAGACTGGTTTTGTTTATGTATTTTACAGAAGCCTTGGAGTATACTAATTTAGTTTCAATTACAGGTAGATTTTGACTCTTGCAGATATAAAACCAACACCCTGCTCCTCCCTCATAAAAAATGTTCTATGACTAGAGCCCTGTGTGAGACAACTTTATATCCATGGACACATCTGTCTACAGATAGAAATTGGTATATTTTAAACTTCAGGGTTCTCCCAGAAACCACAGTGGCAAATGGAGCAGAACTTTAGGCTGCCACTCCCAGGAGACAATGCCTCACACCAGCAGTTGCTTCAGTGTGGCTGTACAACCCCATTCTGGTTACTACAAGGGCTATGCAGACTCTAGAAAGGAGAGACAGCTGCATGTAAGGATTGGGGGTGGTACAGCTAAGCCAGAGGAACTGCCAGCATGGGACACTGCCTCCTGGGAGCAGTAGCCCCATGTTCTGTGTCCTTTTGACATTGCAGTTCCCAGGAGAGCCCTGCAGTTCTCAAAATGTGTCTTTCTGGTACACCGTATTGGCAATAAATGTCTGAATGCAAGGTGTACCACACTGTACTGCCTTCTTGCATCACTTTTGCTCTAGACTCAAAAGTTAGGAGTGGGAGCAATATGCAAGTGCATCCCCCCAGGATTTCTTCACCTGAGAGGGAATCTCCAGATAGCTAGATAAACTAGTTCTATGGCCCTAGTGAAGCATCAAAAATTTGGCACTAAATTCCTAAATGTTGCATTAAACTATTCCAGTTACACTCTCTGATAAATTGTAATTTTGCAGCATTAGTTACGCTTGACTATCTTGTTATATTCTGTTTTTGATCATCATTCCTGGGACCCACTCATTCCCAGCAAGTAGCTTTAGAGATATTTAAAATACACACACAGTTCAATGCTATCAACTTAGGGTATGTCTAGACTACAGAGTTTTGTTGACAAAAGTGGACTTTTGTCGACAAAACTATACCTGCGTCTATACTATCACTGAGTTCTGTTGACATAACGTCGACAGAACTCAGCAGTTTTGTCGACGCTGGTAAACCTCATTTTACGAGGAATAACGTCTTCTGTCGACAGAGTTCTGTTGACAGAAGGTGTCATTGCATGTAGGGTTGTGTCCATACTACAGGGTTTTGTCGACAAAGCAGCTTGCTTTGTCAACAGAACTGAATGTAGTCTAGACGCTCTTTGTCGACAGAAGCTTTGTCGACAGTATCTGTCGACAAAACTTCTGTCGACAAAACCCTGTAGTCTAGATGTACCCTTAGACTTGAATAAAGATCTTAACTGGTTAACGCACTACTTCTTCACACCAAATACTGTGAATGAGGCATATTCACCCTGTTAATTAGCTTCATAAGTGATGGTCCTACAAATGACAGTAACTTCTTTGCTGTTATATATACCCCAAATTCTGTAATTTCTACTTCAACTCATCTTATGAAGTGGGTTTTACCCATGAAAGCTCATGTCCTAATAAATTTGTTAGTATCTATGGGTACGTCTAGACTATCTATGGGTATGTCCAGAGGCATGTAGATTAGGCTACCAGACATAGTAAAATGAAGCGGCGATTTAAATAATCGCCGCTTCATTTAAATTTACATGGCTGCCACGCTGAGCCGACAAACGGCTAATCAGCTGTTTGTCGGCTCAGCGTGATAGTCTGGACGCGCGGGTGTCGACAACAAAGGTATTTGTCGACCACCCAGGTAAGCCTCCTGGGATGAGGTTTACCTGGGTGGTCGACAAATACCTTTGATGTCGACACCCGCGCATCCAGACTATCGCGCTGAGCTGACAAACAGCTGATCAGCCGTTTGTCGGCTCAGCGCGGCAGCCATGTAAATTTAAATGAAGCGGCGATTATTTAAATTGCCACTTCATTTTGCTATGTCTGGTAGCCTAATCTACATGCCTCTGGCGACAGAGGCATGTAGTCTAGAAGTACCCTAAGGTGCCACAGAACTGCTCATTGTTTTTACACAGTACTACTGTTCATCTATGGGAGGATTGCAGTACATTGTAAATCTGCAGTCCTAGGAATAGGGATGGGGAGCAAGCAGGTAACAGTGCAGAAATGCTGCAGAAAATGCCAGTTTTAAATTATAAATTCACATTGTGTTTCAAAGTAACCAGTAAGACACTTACTGCTTTAATCAATGAACTCAATATGTGTCCATTTAATTCACTGTTAGACTCCTGATTTCTTGGGATTTGATGATGATGAAAATTTCTTAGAAAGGACCATAGAAATTATAGTATATCTCGATTCATTTATCATCTATTTGCACTGGAGCAGATGGAATTTTGGTAGTTACACAAAGGAGATATCTCAAAGAGCCTCCTAGATCCTAAGAGAGTGAAATACCTTTTATATATCTATAACTGCAGCTCATATTCCATTGGAAGTCTGTTTTCAAATCTGGATCGTATTGTCAGTTATCTTTTCAATCAAAATAACTCTCTTAGATGAATCCCATGATATTTCTACATACACCTAGTACTCCAGTTTAGATATCATTGGTCCTTAATCAAAAGAAGATTTTTGGACATGCAAACATCCACGATCACTAAGTCGGTAATAAGTTTTCTGAATCACTACACCTGCCTTTCTCAATCATAGAATACTAGAACAGGAAGGGACCTTAAGAGTCATCGAGTCCAGTATCTTGCCCTCACAGCAGGACCAAGCACCATCTAGATCGTCCCTAATAGATGTTTGTCTAACCTGCTCTTAAATATCTCCAGAGATGGAGATTCTACAACCGCCCAAGGCAATTTATTCCAGTGTTTAATCACCCTGACATTTAGGACATTTTTCCTAATGTCCAACCCTAAATATCCCTTGCTTCAATTTAAGCCCATTGCTTCTTGACCATAAAAGG
This sequence comes from Pelodiscus sinensis, assembly GCF_049634645.1. Lineage (NCBI taxonomy): Eukaryota > Metazoa > Chordata > Testudines > Trionychidae > Pelodiscus > Pelodiscus sinensis. Next base: position 35,314,672 of record NC_134717.1, read on the forward strand.
AGAACAATTCCCCCCCACCACCTCCCACTGTGACACCCTTTTAGATACCTGAAAACCACTATCATGTTCCCTCTCAGCCTTCTCTTTTCCAAAGTAAACAATCTCAATTCCTTCAGCCTTCCCTCATAGCTCATGTTTTCCAGACCTTTAACCATTTTTGTTGTTTTTCTTCTGGACCTTCTCTAGTTTCTCCACATCTTTCTTGAAATGTGGTACCCAGAATGGGACACAATACTCCAACTGAGGACTAAACAGTGCAGAGTAGAGCAGAAGAATGACTTCTCATGTCTTGCTCACAACACTCATTTTATTGCATCCAAGAATCATGTTTGCTTTTTATGTAACAGCAAAAAAAGGCACACTGTTGACTCATATTTAGCTTGTGGTCCACTGACTCCTAGATCCCTTTCTGAGGTACTCCTTCAACAGTCACTTCTCATTCTGTATGTGTGAAATGGATTGTTCCTTCCTAAGTGGAGCACTTTGCATTTGTCTGTATTAAACTTCATCCTATTTATCTCAAACCATTTCTCCAGTTTGTCCAGATCATTTCGAATTTTGATCCTATCCTCCAAAGCATTTGTGAACCCTCCCTACTTGGTATCATCTGCAAACTTAACAAGTGTACTGTCTATGCTGTTCTGTCTGTGCCATCATCTAAATCGTTGATGAAGATATTGAACAGAACCAGTCCCAAAACAGACCCCTGTGGAACCCCACCTGTTATGCCCTTCCAGCCTGACTGTGAACTGTTAATAACTACTCTCTGAGAATGGTTATCCAGCCAGGTATGCACCCACCTTATAGTAGCCTCATTTAAGCTATATTTGCCTAGTTTATTGATAAGAAAGGCACGCGAGACCATGTCAAATGCCTTATTAAAGTCTAGGTATACCATGTCTGCCACTTCTCCCTTATCCACATGACTGTTATCCTATCAAAGAAAGCTATCACACTGGTTTGAAATGATTTGTTCTTTACAAATCCATGCTGGCTGTTACTTATCACCCTATTTTCTTCCAGATGTACTATTATATACTTCTAGCAATGCTGGAATTCAGCCTTCTGAACTAGGAAGCTCCAGAAGATCTCCCTTACATAAAAGGAACCTTGGGTTATATTAAAACTTTTAACCCACTAATGTGTCCCTGTTTAAGTACAACTTAAAGCAAGCTTTTTGCGCAAAAGCATCCGTGCCAATCTAGATGTGCTTTTGTGGAAATACTTTTAACGGAAAAACTTTTCCGTTAAAAGTATTTCCGCAAAATCATGCCAGTCTAGACGTAGCCTTGTAGATTTCAGAGACTGCTTTTCTTTGCTGACAATACCTTGGCCCCTATATTCTTTTGCTAGATAATACAGCAGTGCTATAGTACAGTGCATCAGCAGGACAAATGATAATATGGCTCTCTACTCTGTCTGGTTAATGAAATAGTAGAACATACAAAGCTGCTTACTAATTTTCCCCTTTGTGAACTTTAATCTATCATTATTTTAACATTTTTTACACTGAGTTTTGTTTCACACCGTTAACTGGGAGATGAGCTTAGGTGATGAGACTTCACTGTAGTTACAGAATGCAAAATGGTGTGAGAATAGAAATGAAAAGGAGGTGCTGTACTGGTAACTTATTGGGGTAGCTTTAACTTGGTTGCCCCTAGAAATGCAAGGAATCAAGCAGATTTTCATGGCAGGCACCGGGTGGAATTCTGGTTTCCAGTTTATACAATTTCCATTTAACATTTAAACATGTTTACGTATATTATATATATATATATTAAAATATATATTTAAAATGATCAGTTATGTTACTTTTAGGAAATAGAAACCAGCTTCAAAAATAAAACAAACAACTTTTGCAGCTGTAATTTCACAAATATAGTCACCCCAAAATGAACTTTATAATTAAGGACCAACAATGAAATATTGTACTGAGACTAGCTGTAATGGCAGCTGTGGACCTTCCAAAAAGGAGCTACAGTGTAGTACTTCTGGTTCAAATAGGCCATTTTGCGGGGACTAAATCCAACTTCAAATGTACAGCCGTCCATAAGTTACTTTGACTGTACAGAAAGCATAAAAGTCACGTGTATATTATGCTGAAGATCGATGCTGCCACAGTTGATCTTCCGGGGTTCCATTTAGTGCATCTAATCAAGATCTGCTAATTCGATTGAGATGGTGCCGGTACTCCTGTTCCTCAAGAGTGTTAAGGGAGGCTAATGGAAACATTTGCTCCCATCGACCTCTGGCTATGTAGTCAGTGGTTTAAGATACATCAATTCCAGCTACATAAATAATGTAGCTGGAGTTGCGTATCCTAAGTCGGCCTTCTCCTTTAGTATAGATAAGGCCAAAGAGTATATCCAGGATTTCTACCGTTTACTTCACAACTTACTCCAATGCATTATTCTTCAAAGATGAAGTCAGAACAAGACATTACTCCATTCTCAGAGCCACACTGAAAGCTAAAGTAACAAACAACATACAGCAGCATGCTCAAAGACATCTGATACATCAATTCTTCTATGTTCACTAAAACTGCATTGTGGTGTATACATGTGTCCAGGAAGAAAAACAAGTGATATAATGCATGCTCTTGGTAGACATGGATCAGTTCTTGGACAATGCATTGTGTAGTAATTTACAGCTCATGAAGCTGTTGAAGCTGGGAAGACCTGTTCATATGTTCTCTTGTCATAAGATAAATGTGCAGCTATTGTAAGGTGCCAGTGTGTACAATGTGATCCAATTGCCTAATATTTTCCATCCCACTCTTGTGTATTTCTGTTGTTTAGTTGGCTTCCTACTATGGCCAGTCAAAGTCATATATATGTGTGTACCCACTCCGCACTCAGTTGCTCAGATCTGGGTTCACAATTGCACTTCTGATTGGTTTGGTGTGTATTATTTTGAGGGTGAGCTGGCCACTCCCAGAACCTGCACTGTCCCCTTTCCTGTGTATGAGATCACATATGGCAGAATGATAAAATTATAAATATATACTATCCAAGCTGTCATTCTAAAGATTATGTAATAACATTCAATGCTTAAGGTCTCTGCTATAAGCTTCCAAAGCAATGGCTCTATTCCAATTTCTCTCTTTGAATCTGCTACACTGTTTGCCCACTCTATGCCTCTTTTTGGAGTATGTACCCATATAAGGTGCAGAACCCAGGGTCTGTCCCCAGCCTATCCAACATCATCTTGATAAACAGTAGTGCAGTTTCTTAATCTAGAGTGTACTGGGATGAAAAAGACTCCTCTATGATCAATCTGCCTGAAATTCCCCCATTCACACTTGAGTGGCATATAACTGGTAAACAGGATATTACACCAACTAGTAGCATCACCAGTGAATTTACCCACCCAGAAAACACTACTGGTGGTGCTTTTCTCTATATCTTAATATCAGATATATATACACACAACAGGTTCAGAATTCTGACAAAGACTAATTTTAATTTTTGTTCCCCTTTTCCCTCATTGAAACATCCAGTTAGCAGGAGTGCATGGAAAGTAGAAAGAAACTTTTCTTCCACACAAAAACTCATAATAAACTCACTTTAACTAACATTTTAAAAACAATTTGTTTTGTAAAAGCTGAGGAAGTCAATAATTCAGGGGAGTAAAAATTATATGAATCATCACCTCTAAATAGTTGGTTTGACACCAGTGCAGCACAGTAGGATGGAAAGTTTATGTTCTGACCATTTTGTGTCCTATGTGAAATAAGTTAGAAATTTCAGTCCCATTCTTAGTGAATTACTGTAAACAGACCAAAAAAAAACCAGTCAAACCACAGAAAAGGAGATGAAAGAGAAGAAGCAAAAGAAAGAGGGAACGCCCACTCCCATCTTAATAAGAACTAACAAAGGTGCAGAATATTGATTGTGGATACTGAGCTACAGCTGATCCTTCTAGCTCAAGGCTCAGTGACATGGGGGCTATGTCTAGACTGCAAGCCTCTTTCGAAAGAGCCTCTTTCGAAAGATACTTTCGAAAGAGGCTCTTTCGAAAGAGAGCGTCTAGACTGCACGCGGAACTTTCGAAAGAGCAAGCCGCTTTTTCGAAAGAAAGCACCCAGTGAGTCTGGATGCTCTCTTTCGAAGAAGCCCTATTTACATTCAAGAACGCCTTCTTTCGAAAGAAGCACTTTCGAAAGAAGGCGTTCTTCCTCGTGAAATGAGGTTTACCGCCGTCGAAAGAAAAGCCGCGTTCTTTCGATTTAATTTCGAAAGAACGTGGCTGCAGTCTAGACGCAGGTGAAGTTTTTTCGGAAAAAGGCTACTTTTCCCGAAAAAACCCCTGAGTCTGGACACAGCCGGGGAGAGTAACACATTGAGTCACCAGGAAGTGGGGTAGTCTGGAGTCTGAAGTACAAGTGATGGTGCTGTATCTGTTCCATGGAGAAAGGTTGCTTATTTCCTTGCTTTCAATCCATAACATTTCATGATTATTCTAACGTAGACACATTCATATGTGGCTTTTTAAAATGTTTTTGAAAAACTCATCGTTACAGAAGGGCTTTCTTGCTTTTTCTGTGACTATGAGAGTGGGCTTGTCAAGTCTACCTTGTATATTGTGAATGATCAATTCAGGGCATATAAGAAATGCTAAGGTGATAAAAATGTTGCTGTAGCTGAAGCAGAATGCATATACCTATTATTCAAATATGTATTGACATTTCTGACTAGGCTCAGGACACTAGTACTTAACTTAAGCAATATTTTGGTGCATTTTATTTTTCTTAGTTTGAAAAGCAGCAATTAAAAAACTTAGAGATTAGGCAACCATTCATTTGAAACCTCAGTGACTTTTCAAAGAAAAATATTTGTATTCTACAATCATCTCTTGCACACTGGACAACTCAAATTAGATGAATGACAAGTACTTCTTGCTGTTTACATGACAACTGTCTGAAACCACACTTTTCTCCTATCATCTTTTTAATCATTGTTATATCCTTCATAGGTACTTTCTAAACATAAATAACTACATCTATGTAAAGTGGTTAAAGAACTCCAGTACTTCATATGAATAAGCAGATAATTAGGCTATTATATTAGTTATATCATACTGTTGTCTGCTGAGCACATGCCAAAAAAGTATACAATGGCAATATACTTAGATTAACATATGCCCATCCTTAATTTCTGTATAATTTATATTTTCATGTCAAAACTTTACAGCTTTCTCAAGTATTATTTTACTGCTGTCAAGGATGTTTTATGTAATAATTAAACTGTAATATCCAGTCCTCAAAGGAAGAGCTGTCAAACACTTCTACAAATAACTTTATTAAACCAAAAACTGATATCCTATATAAACAATATCTTACCTTGTAAGGTATGTATTACAGATCTAGCTCTCTAGATGACCAGTTGGGGAGAGGAAATTATTAACAGACAGGAACACACTGTATTAGAATAATTAATTTAAACAACTGCTAATGACTCATAGGCAACTTTGAAAAACATTCTATTTGGAAATGATGCCACTTGTGACTTTTTTCTGCATTTCTCTAAGGCTGTGTCTAGACTGCATCCCTTTTCCGTAAAAGGGATGCAAGGGTATGTCTACACTACCACCCTAGTTCGAACTAGGGTGGTTAATGTAGGCAACCGGAGTTGCAAATGAAGCCCGGGATTTGAATTTCCCGGGATTCATTTGCATGTTGCCGGGCGCCGCCATTTTTAAATGTCCGCTAGTTCGGAAGAACATGTGTGTAGTGTAGACGCTCCACAAGCTTTTGTGCAAGAATGGCCGTTCTTGCGCAAAAAGCCTACAGTGTAGATGTAGCTTAAGGCTTTGTCTACACTCCAGGGTTTTTGTGCAAGAAAGTTTTTGTGGAAGACATCTTCCGCAAAAACTTCTTGCACAAAAGTGCGTCCACTCCTCAAAAGTGCATTGCAAAAGCAATGTGCTTTTGCTCAAGAGAGCATCCACACTGCATGGACACTCTTGTGCAAGAAAACTCGGATAACCATTAATAGAATGGACATCAGAGCACCTGTTTCTTTTTGAACAAGAAACCCCTGCAGAGCATCCACACATGCCTTTTTGCACAAGAGCTGTAGCGCAAAAAGGAATTTTTCCTCATAGGGAGAGGAATAACTCTATTGGCAAAAGCCATCTGTCATGTCAATTTCCTGGGTTTTTGTTTGTTTGTTTGTTTGTTTTGTTTGCACAAAAACAGCCTTGAGGTGTGGACACTCTGGCTGTTTTTGTGAAAAAAATGGACGTTGTTGTGCAAAAACCATGTAGTGTAGACATAGACTCATTCTTTTGGTGACCTCATAATTGCCTCTTTTGGAACAGGCTTTATAGGTAAAGGGTGTGTGTGTGTGTGTGTGCACACACACACACACACACACACACACCTACCTCACCCATGTTATAAATAATATTATAAAATAACATTTTGGACCAATTTCTGTTGGTGAAAGAAAAAAAAACTTTTGAGCTCTTCTTCATGTTTTTGGAACAAATGATTAGGGATTCAGAAACAATAACTGTATTATACAAAGACCCGTATTAACAAAGAATGAAGAAAGGGAAATGAAGAAAATGTCATCTATACAAGGAGAATTGTTTCTGATAAAAAATATATTTCAGATTTATATGAGATGTAAGCAGAGCTTTTACAAGTACATTTTCAAAAACCTTTGAGGTTTTTGTTGCCCATATCATTGGAATAAACCCTGCTGGCTTGATTAATCATCCCAAATTCATGTCATTTAATTTGTTTCAACACAGTTACGTATATTCTCTTCCCTCATCATATATACTGTAGTGGGAAGCGTACATGGTGGTGATATTTTGAAATAATGAGAGGTGCGTCCATGCTACCAAACCCATTATTTCAAAACAACAGGCTGGTTATTTTGAAATAATAACTCCTGCTTTCCACAAGGAATAACACTAATTTCAAAATAGTTATTTTGAAATAGCAGTAGTGTGGATGCTCTGATTTCCCTATTTCAAAATAACTACTCCACAGAGTAATGCAAACTAATTACTTTCCTGTGTTTCAGGGGCTCTAAATCAAAGTAGCACATCCGCATTAATGAAGCCTGCCTCGGACTAATTTCGAGGTTTCCCCAGAGTGTGGACATGCTATTTAAAAAGTATTATTTCAGGAGTTATTATTTCAAAATAAGTTATTTCTAAATGATTTCCTAGTGTAGACATGCCCTATCTGATTAATGGAACTTATTTAATTATTTATTAATGGGATTTATTTAAATATTCAGAACCTCTGTTCAGCTTCAGAAAGTGATCATTTTTCTAAAATCAGACTGCTACAAAAGTGACCTTTTCTCAAAATTTAAGTCTTGTTTCATTGACAGGCATAAAGTCAAAACTCTTGCAGCTCTTCTGAACTGGAAGTATGGGCTTCATAACTATGGAAACTAGTGAATCTCCAAAATATCGTGTTTGTAAGAATATTTTGGTGTGTATGGCTATATAGCACGAATGCATTTTCTTAATTAGTGCACAGATTAAATCAAACCTTTAAGCACTAAGTATTTCATTGGTACTACTCAGATGAATAAGTTATATGCATAACTGTTCACTTGATTGAGCACTTTAAAATAAAAATAGTCCTTGAAAAATACAAAATGAGCAGTAATCATAGGCATCAATTGCCCATCATAAAATATTAGGGTTGGAAGAGATCTCAGGAGGTCATCTAGTCTACCACCCTCCTTCCCATCCTACCTTACTGCCCACTTCAGAAACTTGGAAAGTGTTCTAGAAAGATCTCACTGATATATATAGGCTAGAAAGAATTAGGTTTTTAACATTAAATATTGGTAAGGTTTGTAAATTATTGTACCCACAAGCCAACAAAAAATATTGCCCATAATTTTTAAAATTGTAAAACATTTAAATTGAAAGACATGATAACCATCAAATTATTTTTAAAAATTGTATTCTGCCAAGTTTGTTTATATATAAAATATATGCATATACTTTTTATGAAAACTAAAATAAAACCCCTCTTGCGCAATGCCACTACACCGATTATTTTCAGGAATAATGGCACTGCACAAGAGGTATGCAAAGGAGGCTCAGCGATATTTCACGTTTAGCCTCATTTGCATATTTCTCGCACATGAAGCCGCGAGTGTAGACATAGCCCTAGTGTGCTGTAGTAATCCCTTAATTCTCTGTATTTAAGTTTCAAAAGTTGGACCCAAATCTGCAAAGGCTTATTAAAATGTAGTGTTCATGATATGTTATTTTGCTCAATAGTAAATCTTTGAAGGATTTAAGTCCTAATTTGTGAAAATACACTATCTGTGGCTTTCTAAAGGGTTTGATTCTTCAAACCCCTGGCTGAAGGAGTAACTATAACAATGGTGGGTGACCTGCAGTCCACAGACTGCATGCAGCCCATCAGGGTTTTAAGCGTGACCTGCAAGACATTTTGTTTACCATTTCCCATATCAGGGTTGCCAGATTTTGCTGGTTTTTAATGCTGCATCATTTTTTCTACCAGTATTACTAAAAAGACACACCTGTCTTGAAGTGAAGTAATACATGAAGTGTGTGCTGATTGCACACAACATTGATTGTGAGAACAATGTGCTACCACTGTATCCAATCCAAGTGTTGCTATGGTTCAGTTGGTGCACCCCAAAAATTCTAAGTGTGCAAACACAGTAAGCAAAACTACTGTATCCTGGGAGACTGTCTGGGTTACGACAACCTCGAAGCCCACTGAGATGAAGGAGGGCCACTCATGCAGCTCACTCATTAGCTTAAGTTACCCATTGCTGAGCTACACATACATGGATTTTACCTTTAAGTTTAAATTGACTATTCATGAAAATATAGTTACTCTTGTGAATAACTGTTTACAGCATTTTCCCCTAAATGCTCAATAATTCAATAAATTATATATTGCAAACTGAAAAAAATAAGTAAGATGTGGAAAAAAAATAGACATTTGCCTTATTTGTATTTTACTCTCAGTGGTCTATAATGAGTCAGGTTGAATAATATTAGAATTCTGCATTTCAGAAATGTGTTATTTTAAAAAAAAGGTATCTGACAATTCATTGATTATTTACATAAACACCATTTTCCTCTTTCTCCCCCCACCATCTCTCCTTCAATAATTTTTGCATACTGGAGCAGGAAGCATACTTCTGAGTGATCGTACCCTGAAGCTAGCGCTTCGCTCTGACAGCTGTGATCTCCTCAAAATTAGTTTTGGTGTTTCACACTTCCAATTCTACTTTTATTTTATATTTCATGTTAACATACATAGATTAAAAAATTCCACAAGACAAAGAAGGCCAGATCCTTAGTGAAATCAACTGACCAAAGCAGCTTTACCCTACGTGAGGATCTCTACCAACTTTTAATTTCCCCAAAGTTAAGAATTGTTCTGATTCAGGGGTTGGGTCTCATGTGAAAGAGAATATGAGAATCTAAAGGATAAAGAGAATACCTTTAAAATATCAGATGGTGGAGGAGAGGTAACCTGTAAGATGTATTTTGCTCTCAATTTCTCCAGAATAATTCTGGAACAACACTATTTACTTCATTGGTGTCACTTTGGAATAACAATAACTGAGAATAGAATTAGGCTCTTTGACTTTAAAGCTTAAGAGCTTCTGTTGTTACAGTTCTGGAACTAATGCAAAGAGCATTCTGGCATGTCTCCAAAACTAAATTAAGCTCACCATTTGAATATATGAGTTTCCTTTGCTTTCTCTCTTGAGTATATACACAGTGAGGGACAGAATATTGTACATCATACTAATACATTACTCAGTCCTCTTTGAAGGTAGACATTCTTGTAAATAATGCTGAGTAATCAGAAACAGTTCTGAAACTTAACTATAAAGAATCATAATTATTTAGTTTTGTAGTATTCCCACGTGCAGATGCATCATTTTCAGAACACATGGACATTATATTCCTTTCATGCTTTCAGCAGTAAATATAGTTGTTTTACTCTTTTTTCCATGTGTCAATAATAATACAAATGATGTTAAGAACATAAGAATGGTGGTACCGTGTCAGACCAAAAGTCCATCTAGCCCAGTATCCTGTCTGCCGACAGTGGCCAATATCAGATGCCCCAGAGGGACAGAACACAACAGGTAATCCCCACATGATTTCTCTCCTCTCACACATTTCCAGACAAACAGAGGCTAGGGACACCATTCCTACCCATCCTGGCTAATAGCCATTGATGGACCTAACCTTCATGAATCTATCTAGCTCTTTTTTAAACCATGTTAAAGTCCTAGTTTTCATCATATCCTTTGGCAAGGAATTCCACAGGTTCACTGTGCGCTGAGTGAAGAAAAACTTCCTTTTGTTTATCTTAAACCTACTGCCTATTAATTTCATTTGGTGACCCCTAATACTTATATTGTGAGAATAAGTAAAAAATGTTTCCTTATTCACATTTTCCACACCAGTCATGATTTTAGAGACCTCTATCATATCACCCCCTTTGTCTCCTCTTTTCTAAGGTAGAAGTCTTTTAAATCTGTCTTCATAAGGGACCTTAATAATTTCTGTTGCCCTTTTCTGGAACTTTTCCAATGATAATATATCTTTTCTGAGATGAGGCGACCACATCTGTACACAGTGTTCAAGATGTGGGCATACCATGGTTTTCTATAGAGACAATAAGATATTCTCTGTCTTATTCTCTATTCCTTTTTTAAGGATTCCTAACTTTCTGTTTGCATTTTTGACTGCTGCTGCACACTGAGTGGATGTTTTCAGAGAACTATCCACAATGACTCCAAGATCTCTCCCTTGAGTATTCTGTTCAATTTGCATTCTTCCTCTTAGGCTGGGGAGAACAGAAGCAGACTGCATTCCCTTCAGTTTTGATGGGGCCCCAATCCTTTGTTATAACAGCATCATTCTGGATTTAATTTGTTACTTAGCACTTACAATAGCATGACTAGGAGAAGAATTTGTCTCTTTTTTCAATTACATTTCACTTAGCAAAGGTCATATTCTGTTACCCTTAACTCAGGGACTACGTCTACACTGGCCCCTTTTCCGAAAGGGGCATGCTAATTTTCAACTTCAGAATAGGGAAATCCGCGGGGGATTTAAATATCCCCCGCGGGATTTAAATAAAGATGTCTGCCGCTTTTTCCGGCTTGTAGATAAGTTCCTACTTTGAAGTAGGAATAAGAGATCCTCCGGAATAGGTCTTTATTCCGGAGGATCGGGCCAGTCTAGACGCTTTTTTCCGGCTAATCTACAAGCCGGAAAAAAGCAGCGGACATCTTTATTTAAATCCCGCGGGGGATATCTAAATCCCCCGCGGATTTCCCTATTCTGAAGTTGAAAATTAGCATGCCCCTTTCGGAAAAGGGGCCAGTGTAGACATAGCCAGGATGAGTAGCACTTTATTCAGATATCCCTTTTACATCAAGATACAGCTCAAGCTGAGCATGGGTTGCAGAGTTTAAACACATGGCACTTGTATGTAGAGCCCTGTATAGGTACAAAATTTGTAACCTCATCTGTATCTGCAAAAATGAGTCATGAATATCTACATTGACATCCATGGATGTGAAGACTCACAGATATAAAGCAGATATCCACAAATTTGCATGGTTCTTGGTACAAAATGTGTATAAAAATGAGCTGTGGATATCCTCATCCACATCCATGAAAGTGGATACCTGCAGATATAAAGTAAATATAAAGAGGATATCTGTGGATTTGCAGGGCTCTACTTATTAGTTGTTACTACAGTCTGATACAAAACTGTCCATAGAAACTAACAATCTAGGTTTGAGTCTCCTTTACTTACACCAGTTTTATACGAGTGCAATTCCCTTGACTTCAGTAGAGTTATTCCTGATTAATACCAGTGAACGTGAAAGAAGCAGCAGGCCCTTTATTTCAGTGCCTTTAAAAGTTGTTCATTGTTTTGTACATTGGTCATGCAATAAATAAAATAGTGATTTTTCTTCCAATTCTAAATAGATGGATGCATAGAAACGTATAATATCAAAATTGAATATATGCGGACCAATCTCCACATGGCGTAAATCCTCACCCACTGAGGATTTTGCCCAGAATGTCAAATCCTTTTACAAGATAACTTCTTATACCCTGCCCTCCTCCCCACCCCCCAGCACTAAAAATCTTTAAAACAGAGAAACTTTACCATCTTTGTGATAATATGTGACTTCCACTTTCCTCTCCTCTGACCCAAGCAGAGCCTGGGCAATTTGGGCAATGTGGTGCCTTTTGGTCTCTGGCCCATGGAGGAAATCACAAGTGCAGGGTTTCTGCATGACATCTGGTCTGGAGAATCCAGTCATTTCACAAAACCCATCATTGCAGTAGATGATAGCACAGTTCTGCACTCTTGCATTAGCAATGATGAATTTTTTATCTGCAATACAAGAAAGCAATGCATTTTTCAGTATTTTTTCAACATTCCATGAAGCGGTGGCTGCATGGACAGATATTGAAGAATTTATTTTTTGCATGTGATTTCTATGACATTGAGATCTTTAAACATCTTGACCCAGAGCTCTTAAAAAAAACTTCAGTAGACTTGTTATACATTAAATTAGAAGATGATAACTTTTACGAAAATATAATCAAACCAGATTCAGAACATCCTTTTGCTAATCTTTTGGTGAATTTCAAATTTATAATACCTTTTTCATGTCACTGAAACCCAGTTCAGTCCTGCAAGTCTTTATTGAGGAAAACTCCTGTGAAGAGTTAGTGGAAGCTTTATCTGCATGAGATCTTGTCAGGATCAGCTCCAAAGAGCTCCATCCTGCACTGTACAAGCCAATATGATTTTTTCCACTGATTGTATATGAAGAGGATCAAGCCTATGAACTAATTTTCCATTAAACTCCCGGGAAAATGAATGTAATATGATCAGTCACTTGTATAGTTGTTATAAGCTCTAGTTATTACACAAAGGTGAAATTACAGAATTCCATGATTAAAAATCACTATTTCAAACAAACCATGCACAGAAGCCAAATTCTAGTCTTAACAACACTTGTAAAGAAATGTGCTTAAGCCACACATATCTTTTTAAACTTTCACCTGAGAGCAATATATCTCAGTTGTTAACTTATTTGTGTTACAATTGCACTACATTCTATTCCCATTTTACAAATGTATATTCAACTTTGATACAATTGCCGTGTTATCACCACTGATGCCTTGTTCACACAAGCAGACCCCTTGACTTTAATAAAATGTATAATGGGTTAAGTGACAATTTTATGGCCCTAAATTAGTATTTTAAAATTAAATATATTATTTTCTAACACCAAAACCTTTGTAGAAAGTCAGTGCATTTACATGAACTTTCCCCACTGTCTTCATGTTATGCTGAATTTTCACAAAAACTTTGTATGAGTGATTTCAAGGATATTGTATTATTCACTAACTTTATTCACCACAACAGTAGTAAGTCACCCAATTTAATAACTGTGTCTGTAAAATCTTACTAACAAAAACAGTACCATTGATTTTTAATACTTACATAAATAAGACTTGTGGGATCTGGCCTTTATTTCTTACACCAGTTACACAAATATTAAATTTGCTGTAGATATATTTAGGGAAGGAACTGCAAAGTGTATAAGCTAAACTTAGTTTATTTTTGTAGTTGTCTTATATATTGTATGCATGCTAAATATTTAAATTAGAGCAGGTGTATCAAACATACTGTTCTCTGGGACCTGTTCTAAAATTCATTTTAAGTTTCAAGTGTTAGATGTACACTAAATTGGAATTCAAACAAAAGAAAAACATGAAAGCTGCAATCTACTTGACAGGTAATAAACTATTGCATTTTGAAGACTACCATAGACTATATGCATCCTCGCTTGGGATGTATTTGCATTGATTTAATAGATTCTGTAAGCTTCCATAGATTAATGATAAATAAAAATATCACTGATAAATATGTTGAAAATGCAGTGCAGAAGACAAGCTAATAAGTGCACTTTCCCCCCTAACAATTCCTCTGGGTGTTATTTGTTTCATCTAAATCAAAGACTGCCTGTTCTGATTTATGTTTTTTTTAAACAATGTTTTTATTGCATAAGCCCCTCCAATAGTCTGAATGACTGAAATATAGGTACATTAGCTACAAGACAAAATATAACACAGTCACTAATTAAAACTGCCCCTTAAGATGCAGGAGGGGGGGATCTGTAATCTAGATCAGTCATAACAACAGCAAGGCTCTTAGGGATCCCTTCCTTGCCTCTTATTTTCCTTTTTCAACCTACAAACTTAAAACAGTCTGGAGCTCCTATCCATCTAGTCCCGAGCAGATCCAGACTACTGTATCAAAATAGAGAGAAAGAGAGAGAGAACTTACTTTGCCCTTCAAATTTTCGTATGATTGTGCCCAAAAATGTATTTTGTGGTGCCACATGCCCTCTGCGAACAGGCATGTTTGTATAGATCTTCGGCTCACTGACTTCGGTGCACAATGACTTCTCCAATGATCTCCTACACGGCTCCAGCCCAAAGCATTGAGCCAGCTACCCTTTGTGACAAATCATCCTCCTTTGGATCACAGCATCTCTTCCCATTAGCACCACTTCTAGACACGCGCTTTTCCTACCGGAGTCAGATCCATCCCCGCTCCTTCCTCTGGGGGACCTCGGAGGCTATTGTCTGGGGTGGGTAAGGGTTGGGGAAGCTGGGACAGGAGCAGGGAGAATCACAAGGGTGATCGATCTGTTTCTCTAGCACCAAACATCGCCCATTTTCCCAATGCAAATGGATGTGACCCGGCAGTTTCCCAAGCTGTAGTGATGGTTAGAGGGTGGAAGACTAATGTTGCTCTGCTACCAGAGGGAGTGACGTCCCCCGCTTTCCAGCTCCCCCCTCCTCCTCCCCCCGCCTTGCGGGCTTCACCACAGCGCGCAGCAGCTCGGATTACTCAAGCGTGGCTTAGCAGGAGCCAGCCAATAAATCTCTCCAAAACTCAGCGACAAACAGCTACATCAGGCATGAGATCCACCTCGGTACCACTGCCACATTCCCCCCTCCCCCCAGCGCAGCAGCTGCAAGGAGCACAAGAACCTAGGGCCTGCCAGAGAAGGGAGGCTGGGTGGGAAAGCAGCTAGCTGCCTTCCCTGCCCGTGCGGGAGTCTCCGGTCCGGGCTTTGCCGCCTAAGCTCGGTGCACGGGCGGCGGGGTTCATCCCTGCCCATCCCCGCCGGCTGGGAGGGTGGATCTGGGGGAGCCCATCAGCCTCCCGCCTGCAGCCACCCACAGCCGAAGCAACGACAACTTCTTGCCGCGGCGGGGTGTAGCAGCCCCCAGCCAGCCCCATTGTGAAGCTCGCCGGGGTGGTTGTGGTGGGAGGGGAGGGGGACTACGTCACCGGCTGGACAAGCGCGCCCCCTCGCCCGCCCCCTCCCTCCGCTGCACCCCGGGAAAGCGGCACCTCCCTCCTTGTGCTTTCCCGCGTGCCCACCGCATGGCTGCTGGCGCGCCCGTGGGGGGAGGGGAGGCACAGAGGACCCCCCCTCGATCCCCCCTCCCGCAGGGACAAGGGCGAGGCCCTCAGCTCAGCGCCCAGAGCAGCGAGAAAGGAAACGGGGGCGCCTACTCCCCTGAGCCGGGCACCAGCGGCGGGCTCCGCTCGCTCCCCGGGGCGCTGGCGCCCTTGGGAGTGAGGGGCTGGGTGTCTGCCCGGAGGCAGCGTTAGGGGACGCGCTGAGCTGCAGCCAGGATCCCATCTTGGTGCTCGAAGCCGCTGGGCTCCGCCCCAGCCCCCCCGGTCCGGCCAACCGGGAGCGGGCGCCTGCCCGAAACCGCTGAGGCGGTGCAGGAGCCCCGTTAGCACGTGGGAGCCGGGGGCACCCTGGTGTCCCAGAGCGGCTTCGGGGAAGCGCGGGGCCGGCTGCTCTGTAAATGCTCGGAGCTGTCCGTGGTGCTGATGCCGCTGACCAAAGGCGACCAGCACCAGCCACCGTCTCCCGAGCAGCCCCTGGCGGGCTAGTAACAGGGGCAAGTAGGTTAGGGCAGGTTCCCCTTTGCCCACAGCCAGCCCCACACTTCTCCCGCCCCCTGGCCCCAGTGGCGGCGCAGGGGACGTGTCCAGGAAGAGCAGGCATCGCGACGCACCTCCGCGAGGACAGGGCAGGGCAGGGCAGGGCAGGCCAGCCGGGGCTGCCGTGCGCCAATGCAACGAGGCGGCTGGAGTCAGTCACGCGGTGCTGCCTGGGGCATCTCCACGGAAGCACAAAGCAGCTCGCTGGTATCGGTTCACCAGCAACATTCAATAAAGGCGTGGGGGGGTTTCAGGGAGGGCACCTGGAAACCACTCTTTGTAATGACAACACTAACCACAGGATATCGAGCCTGCAACGCTCTGCCTTCCACCTGTTCGTCAGCACTGCTAGCAGGTGTTCCCTTTCTCCCAGAGGCCTTTCTCAGGTGTGGCCTTTGTTACTACGCTTCAGCATAGAGATTTATCACCGGAGGGCCACATTATGCCTTTCCCTTTGAGGGTGTAATTCTGGAGTAATTCCATCTGATCACAGTCGAATCAGCCCAGTTTCTCATCAATGTAAAAATAAAGGCAAAATACGGCCTTGCTAGGTTTTTCTTGATTGTTGGTTTGTTTCCTAGCTTGTTATTTTTGCAACGTGGGATACCAGATACGGGAAATGATACCATTCAGCTATACAAGCAGTCTTTTTAAGGATTGAAAGCACGTTTGGAGAGCATTTTTATATAGCAAATGATTTATTTGAATGGAGAATTCCAAACCTAATGCTTCTCAATCACCACTGTAATTGTTTTTATGTATTACCCATTTACAGACACAAATGTTCCACTCTACTATTCTGTTTCCTATTTCTGAATATAATCATACAGGGCTCATTCCTATCCTCTGGGGGAGAAGTATGACATTTTTGTGGTTTTATGACCAGTACAACAGCAATGTAATTTATATGGCATTTTTCCTTGCTTTTAATATAGTTCACATTGGCAGATAATGCTGCCAACTGAATTTCTCACTCTGTCACTTTCTCTCCAACTGGTTCAAAAGGACATATACTGCCCCAGATGTACATGCAAAGTTCCCATTTGCATTAGTAGAATTTGTATGCACAGAACAAAAGCTGCATATTCATGTACATAACACCTAAAACCAGCTCCTCGTCCAGTTTTTTAACAGGAAAGGCTAAACTGTTTCTGCCATTTACATGAAGAAACACCAAAAAAAAAAAATCTTACCAGCAGTAGAAAATGACTATCTTTAATAATTCTTAATTACATTGTCCAACCCCACCCCCTCAATGACCTTTCCCATTTGCGGAGTCATAATATCTAATTGTAAATCATATTCACTGATAAACAATACTTGTCAATTTTGAAAAGAGGGCAAGCATATGAGTCTTGTCCAGTCTACCTCATCAGTCTAATATTAGCAGTTGGGATACTAGAGATTCATTTGCAGATGATTGTTTTGTCTCATTTTCATTGAATACAGTCAATAGTTCTATTTTTGCAGCATCTGATCAAGACAGGGATCAGAATTAAAGTATATTGACTGGTGCTCACTTCCTGTAGAAAAGAGTAGATGAAGATCCTAGCAGGACAGTGAGAGGTAGTTAACTGCATGATCTAGAGAAGGAATCTGTTCATCTTTCATAACAAAAATTATTCATACTCTCATAGTCTCATTGATCTACCTGGAAACCTTAATATTAGCAATGACATATAATTCTCTTATTTTCACAACAGGAGTAAATATATCAGCCTCTATGAATCCTTCTTGCTTGTTAAATTGTCAAAGACCTTTTATATACAATTCTGGCTGTGGCATTCTAGCTCAATGCCAAGAGAGATTATAAATGAAAAGGCTATAATTACTTAACTAACTTAACTAAATTTTATTAATTTGGTCTCATAGATTGAAAAATAAAGGTAGTCTCGCATGGCGGGCAAGTAAAATGCAAGCTGGTATAATTTTCTCTGGAATGCTCTACTGAGCATTAAAGGTTATTACTCTAGAGTATGCCAACAAATATTGTTCTTGCTGATTTGATACATTAGTAAAGCTAGGGATCTGAGACAAGTTTTTGAAGTCACAAGTCATCATGACTTGGGAGCACTGCTTAAGCAGTGTGGACAGATTATGGAAAGAAAATTATACAAGTAAAACAAATACATTTCAGGAGCTCATCTAGTTTGTTCCTGCCAGTGGATTGCTCCCTGTTTTGTTCTCAATTACTCAAGACCTGGAACTTCCACTACTTTGAGGAACTTTTCAACCATCTCCTTTATCTCACCATAGATTTTCATTCCCTCATTTTAAGATAAAATGTTTCTTTGCTCATTCTAGTCCCTAGCTCCCACTCTGACCTGTTTTTATTCCTTTGGATGCTCTCATTCTTTAAATGATTATTGTACTTTCCTAGGTGTTTGGCCAATGAGTGCCTCAAGTTACGTGATCCACTCTGGCAATTAAGAGGAGCAATGATGGCTTCCAGATGGTGTGTAGCTCTCTAGTCACTCATACACCAAGCACAATCATGGTTATCTGTAAGACATCCAAACAGAATGATGATAATAGAGGAAGATATGAAGAATTCCTTTCTATTAATTTCTTTTCCATAGCATGGTTTTAATACAACATACATGCAGTGTCTTGCTCCATAAGTTTTCTGGTTTCTCTATAGGTAGAAAGAAATGTAATCAAGGATATACATGTTTAGTCCTACACCTGTAGCCTTTGTAAGATGAGGGAGTGGCATTTTGGAAATGCAGTCTACTTATGCATAAAAAGCAGAATAGAACATGATTTATCTGACTCCCACGCACAACTAACCAGCATACCTTAGGGTTTGAATAGTGATTATTGAATACATGAAGCCAATCCATCATAAAAAAACCCATTAAAACCTTTGCAAACATTGAATAAACTAGGAAACAATACAAGGAAATTCTGCTCTGCTAGCAGAAAATCCAGGAGCAGAAAAAGGCTAAACTTACTGACTAAATTATTTGTTGTAGATCACCTAATCCATCTATATAAAATTCTTTTTCTACTAAGTTGTTACAGATTCTTATACTGACCTCATTACCATAGGCACCTTCCAATAGTTCATTAAGTGCATGTCTACACTACAGTGTTATTTCAAGATATCTTATTTCGAAATAGTTAATTTGAAATAAGTTATTTCGAAATAATGTGTCTACACACACAATTATTTTGTGTGGCTGCTGCTGGAGGCTCTCGGAGGCTTGTGCTTAAAGGGACCCTCCTGGACAGCCGGTTCTCAGCTTTCCCTGCTTGCTTGCCTACCTCACTGAGGGAAAGCAAAGCATTTTTGGCTCTGTCTGCTTTGGTTGCCCTGACTCGGGACATCACAGCACTCGGCGCCATGGAGCCGGAGCTGCCCCTGGGCACTCTGGTGCTTCTTTTGGACATGTTGCTGCAAGCTTGGCTGCGCTTTCTGCAGGCTGTCTTGCAGCATCTGCTGCAGACCAACCCCCATGCTGTCCTCTGGACCCTCCTGTGGGATGGGGAGCAGCAGCTGGAGCTCCTGGACACCAGCGTGCCCTGCCGCATCTGGCATCTGGACACCAGCACCGAATAGTGGGACCACATCACCCTGGAGCGCTGGGGAGACCAACAATGAATCCAGAACTTCAGGATGAAGGACACCTTCCTTGAGCTCTGTGAGTGGCTTGCCCCTGCTCTGCAGTGATGGGACACACACATGAGGCCCTCCATTCCCCTCCATAAGCATGTGGCCATCGCCCTCTGGAAGCTCTCTACACCAAATAGCTACCAATCCGTGGCAAAACAGTTCAGCATGGGGAGATCCACCATCAGAGTGGTGCTCATGCAGGTATGGCAATCTCTGGTCACTGTGACAGGAGGGGGAGTGCAAGGAGGGGATGGGTTGCCCTAGGGAAAAGGAGGGGAGGGGGTGCAACCCCAGGGGGGTTGTTCTGTCCCACCCGCACTATGGACTGCCCTCGGTGGCCAGGATTGCAGTGGGAGGTGCTCCTGGGAGTGGGGGCACGGGGCAGTGGCGGGGAAGGAGCACTCTCAGCCACCCTGGCATCCCAGTGACTCACACGGTATGTCTACACTACAGTGCTAATTCGAACAAAGCTAATTCGAACTAGTGAATCTAGAACTAAAAACTAGTTCGAATTAGCATTTTGCTAATTTGAACTAGCATGTCCACATTAAGTGGACTCTGAACTGGGGTTAAGGATGGCCGGAAGCAGTGCCGGCAGGGCATTAGATGAGGACTTAGAGCGTGGAGCTGCTGTCTCAGGCTAGCCAATGGCTGTACTTAAAGGGACCCAACCCCCACCCCAGACAGACAATTCTCAGGGGTGCCCCACTTGCAAAGCAGTCCTGGCTTGGAGTGCCCCGAGTGCTCATCACAGCACTCGGCCATCAGACCGGCTGCACTTGCCGCAGGTTGCCATCTGGGGAGATGGGGGAATTGGGGGGCTGCAGGAGAGCTTCCACCCCCAGAAGCCTGCAGAGCCACACCAGTCCTCCCCATCGGGGTCTCGTACCCCATTCCTCCCTCACCTCCTTCCACTTACCCCTCCCTAGCCCCCTTTCCTGATGTAAAAAATAAAGAAAACGTGTATTCAAAAATAGAATCTCTATTTATTGAACACAACTGGGGGAGACTGGGAAAAGGAGGTGGGAGAGGGGAAGAGAGAGGGTGGGGGAGGTGAGGGCAACTACAATGATCAGAGGTTTGGAAGAGGTCCCATATGAAAAGAGTCTAAAGAGACTGGGACTTTTCAGTTTAGAAAAGAGGAGACTGAGGGGGGATAGGATAGAGGTCTATAAAAGCATGAGTGGGGTGGAGAGGGTGCATCAAGAATAGTTCTTCATTAGTTCCCATAATAGAAGGACTAGAGGACACCAAAGGAAAGGAATGGGTAGCAGGCTTCAAACTAGTAACAGAAAGTTGTTCTTCACAAAGCAAAGAGTCAACCTGTGGAACTCCTTGCTGCAGGAGGCTGTGAAGGCTAGAACTAGAACAGAGTTTAAAGAGAAGTGAGATCAAGTCATGGAGGTTGGGTCCATGGAGTGGTATTAGCCGGGAGGTAGGAGTGGTGTCCCTGCCCAAAGTTTGTGGAAGTCTGGAGAGGGATGGCACGAGAAAAATGGCTTGGTCACTGTCTTCAGTCCATCCCCTCCAGGGTTCCTAGGGTTGGTCGCTGTCGGCAGACAGGCTACTGGGCTAGATGGACCTTTGGTCTAACCCAGTACAGCCATTGTAAGCTCAGGGCTCAGGGTCGGGGGTCTCAGTGGACCACCTTGATTTTCATGCATACCTGCTTCTGGGTCTCCAGGCTGGCAGCTCTCCTTCCCTAGACGGCCACTTTCCTGTGCCTAGTGCGGGGGTCGTGGACGAGGTCCATGATGTCCGCACTAGACCAGGCGGGTGCCCGCCTCTTGCGGTGCTGGGCAAGCTCCCGGGAGCCACCAGCCTGGTCCCGGGAAGAGGGGGAGGGCTGGGGGGCATCGGGTGGCTGGCTCGAGCCGTGCCAGGTGCAGGGTCTGCTAGCTGGGTGCTGGCAGGCTTGCACCTGGCATGGGCATCGTAGCCAGCCCATGCCCCTTTAAGGGGTCCGGGGCTGGGAGGGGGGCAATAGAGTTTCCCTGGTGTTGGCCAGGGTGGCCACCAGGGAAAGCTGGGGAGTGCTAGCTTCCCACTAGTTCAAATTAAGGGGCTACACAGCACTTAATTTGAACTAGTAAGTTCGAACTAGGCTTAGTCCTCGTAGAATGAGGTTTACCTAGTTCAAACTAAGCGCTCCGCTAGTTCGAATTAAATTCGAACTAGCGGAGCGCTAGCGGAGCGCCTATCAAAGTTAAATCGAACTAACGTCTGTTAGTTTGAATTAACTTTGTAGTGTAGACATACCCTCTGTGGTTTTGTGTGTCCCTCTGCAGGTGGTCAAGGCCATCAAAGAGTGCTGCTCCATAGAGTCATCCGTCTCACTGATGTGGACGCAGTGATTAAGGGGTTTGGCGCTCTTGGCTTCCCCAACTGTGGGCGGGGGAGCAATTGAGGGGACGCACATCCGCATCCATGCCCCAGACTACCAGGCCTCCTTGTACACAAACTGGAAGAGATACTTCTTGGTCATCCTGCAGGCTGTGTCTGACCACTGGGGTGAGTTCGTGGACATTAACGTGGGCTGGTCTGGGAAAGCACACGATGCGCGGGTTTACCATAACTCCTCCGTGTGCTAAAGGCTGCACGCCGGGACTTTCTTCCCTGACCACCACATCAGAGTAAGGAACGTGGACATGCCTGTGTGCCTGGTGGGGGATGCAGCCCATTCCACCCTGGCTGATGAAGCCCTACACAGGAAACCTCAATCCCTCCCGACAGGCCTTTAATGCCAAGCTCAACATGGCCCACATCATGATGGAGGGGGCATTTGGCTGGTTGAAGGCCCATTTTAGATGCCTTCTCACCTGCGTGGACCTATCTAAGCGGAATATTCTTCACGTGATGGCAGATTGTTGTGTGCTGCATAATTTGTGCGAGAAGAGGGGGGAGGTTTTCCTGCCAGGCTGGATGGCAGAGGCAACCACTTGGATGGTCTGAATGTGCAGCTCTGCACAGCTGCCAGCCAGGAGACCCATCGGGGGGCTGTCTGTATCCGGGAGGCTCTGCGGGAGAGCTTCCACCCAGAGGAGGACTAAAGTCTCCCTGGTGTGCCCCACTGGGGGATTGTACCTCATTTCACCCTTATATCCTTTCACTGACCCCTCCCTAACCCTCCTTCCCATTAAATAAAGACACATGTGTTGACAAAAACAAACTCGGTTTATTGAACATAACTGGGGTGGGGGGGATTAAGGGCGGGAGAGGGGAGGCGAGAGGGTGAGAGAGGAGAGGGGGAAACCTGGGAGGAGGGAGCTGGAAGGGGGAGGTGAGGGGAGGAAGCAGGAGGAGAATCTCAGGGTTGGGGGTCTTGCTGGCTCACCTGTCTCCCAGCACTGTGGGTGAGGGGGCCTTGGCATTCCCAGGGGGGAGTGGGTATGGAAGGTGGGGGGGGGAAGAAGTGGGGAGCAGTAGGAGTGGGAGGAGGAGCGATAGATGGGGTGGCAGCAGGGGCTAGAGTGGCAGGAGGCCCCAATCTCTGCACCAGGGTCTGCACGTGGTCGCAGATGGCATGGCCCTGGGCAAGCAGCTCCCGCCAGCTCTCCCACTGCAGCTGCAGGTCTTCATGCATTCCGTGGCTGAGGGTGTGGTGCTGGCCTTGCAGGATCCTCAGGTACTGCCGCTGGTTCTCCTCCTGGTTCCGGGTCACCCTGATGGCCTGCGTGCGGGAGGCTGTCCTGGGTGGGGTGGTGCACCCTGCACGCGCAGCTGCTGCATCTGTGGAGAAACAAGAGAAGTGGTCAGTTATCCCTGGGGACACAGTGGGTTAAGCCCAGCCCCCCTCTTCACTGCGAGGAAGGCAGGTCTCCGCACCATCAGAGCCGATGTGCTTGCACACAGGCCATGTTCCACATGTCCTGCTAGCCTCGGGAGTGTGAGCTGGCCTGCGACTGCACCTGTGCCCCTGTGATGTATCTAGTGTGGGGGTGGGAACGGTAGGGGAGATGTGCCCTGCCTTTGCATAGTGGGGGCTCGTGGAGAGAGGGCATCATTCAGTGTCCCTCCCCAGGTTCAGGAGCACATCATGTGCCTTCATACATACACGTGTGTGGGTAACAGGCCAGGGTCCCTGTGTGGCAGCCAGCCAGGGCCACATGCATGTTCTGTGGTCAGCAAAGCCCACATGCACAGTCCCTGGTCTCCCTCTCCCCCCACCCCACCCTGCATAAGGGGACAGTGATGGCACTCACATGTTGAGGACTCCCCGGCCTCGGATGACACCAGCAACAGGTTTGCTGGAACAGCTCGGGGGTCCTGGGTGTGGGGCATGCTCCCTCCAGGCTCCTGCGGCTCCTGAACATCCTCCTTCTCCATGTCATGGGCAGGGTCGATGACAACCTGGTGGGCACGGACCATCTGACCCCCCAGGATGCGGTCCAGGGTATCATAATAGGGGCAGGGGTCTGGGTCAGCCCCTGGTTGGGAGCTGCCCCCTGACATAGGCCTGTCACAGCTCTTTTATTTTCATGCACACCTGCTCCTGGGTGCGCATGTGGCCTTTGGTGGCCAGGCTGTCAGCCATCCGCCTGTAGACGGCTGCATTCCTGCATCTAGTGCTGAGATCGTGGACATTGGAGGCCTCCCCCCAAACCTCAATGAGGTCCATGATCTCTGCACTAGACCAGGAAGGCGCCCACCTTTTGTGGCCCCTGGCAGGCTCCTGGGAGCTGCCAGCTTGCTCCTGGGGAGTGGTGGAAGTCTGGGTGCCAGTGGGTTGCTGGCTCATTCTGGGCCAGGTACATGGACTGCTGGCTCTGTGCTGGCAGGCTTGTATCTGGCACAGGCATTGTGGCCATAGTCTACCCCTTTAAGGGCTTGGGGGGTGGGGAGGAAGCAGAAGAGTTTTCCTGGTTTGGCCCAGAGTGGCAACCAGGGCACCCTGAGAAGAGCTGGAGGCCCCCCATTTCAAAATAAGCATCTACACAGCGCTTATTTCGATTTAGCTATTTCAAATTTGGCATTATTCCTTGTGGAATGAGGTTTACCAAATTCGAAATAAGCACTCTGTTATTTCGCATTAATTTCAAAATAGCAGTTTGGCTGTGTAGACGCTAGGAAAGTTATTTCGAAATAACAGCTGTTATTTCAAAATAACTTTGCTGTGTAGACATACCCTAAAAGACAAATATGTCCAGCATGTTTCATTCTTTCATCTTCTTTGAATGGAGAAACTTGTACGTGTAGTCTAGAGAGATTTTTTTTAAACTTTATGTATATTCTGCTGCAAGTTTATATCGGGAAGGTCAAAGAGATCAGTCTTCCCCTACTTGATGATTTTTATAAATACATTAAAAGCAAGAGGAAGACCAAGGACAGGGTAGGCCCACTGCTCAGTGAGGAGGGAGAAGCAGTAACAGGAAACTTGGAAATGGCGGAGATGCTCAATGACTTTTTTGTTTCGGTCTTCACCGAGAAGTCTGGAGGTGTGCCTAACGTAGTGAATACAAGCAGAGAGAGGGTAAGTTTAGAAGATAGGATACACAAAGAATAAGTTAAAAATCACTTAGGAAAGTTAGATGTCAGCAAGTCACCAGGTCCTGATGAAATGCATCCCAGGATACTCAAGGAGCTGATAGAGCAGGTATCTGAGCCTTTAGCTATGATTTTTGAAAAATCATGGCAGACAGGGGAGATTCCAGAAGACTGGAAAAGGGCAAATATTGTGCCCATCTATAAAAAGCGGAATAAGAACAACCCAGGAAACTACAGACCAGTCAGTTTAACGTCTGTCCCAGGGAAGATAATGGAGCAGGTAATTAAGGAAATCATATGCAAACACTTGGAAGGTTATAAAGTGATAGGGAATAGCCAGCATGGGTTTGTGAAGAACAAGTCATGCCAAACTAATCTGATAGCTTTCTTTGATAGGATAATGAGCCTTGTGGATATGGGAGAAGCGGTGGATGTCATATACCTAGACTTTAGTAAGGCATTTGATATGGTCTCGCATGATATTCTTATTGATAAACTAGGCAAATATAACTTAGATAGGGCCACGATAAGGTGGGTGCATAATTGGCTGGATAACCGTAGTCAGAGAGTTGTTGTTAACGGTGCTAAATCCTGCTGGAAAGGGATAACAAGTGGAGTTCCGCAAGGGTCTGTTTTGGGACCCGTACTGTTCAATATCTTAATCAATGATGTAGATATTGGGATAGAGAGTACGCTTATTAAGTTTGCAGATGACACCAAACTGGGTGGGGTTGCAACTTCTTTGGAGGATAGGGACATAATTCAAAATGACCTTAGCAAGTTAGAGAAATGGTCAGAGGTAAACAGGATGAGGTTTAATAAAGAGAAATGCAAAGTGCTCCACTTAGGAAGGAACAATCAGTTCCATACATACAAGATGGGAAGCGACTGTCTAGGAAGGAGCATGGCGGAAAGGGATCTAGGGGTCATAGTGGACCACAAGTTGAATATGAGTCAACAGTGTGATGCTGTTGCAAAAAAAGCAAATATGATTTTAGGTTGTATCAACAGGTGTGTTGTAAGCAAAACTCGTGAAGTCATTCTGCCGCTCTACTCTGCACTAGTTAGGCCTCAGCTGGAGTACTGTGTCCAGTTCTGGGCGCCACATTTCAAAAAAGATGTGGAGAAATTGGAAAGGGTACAGAGAAGAGCGACAAGAATGATTAAAGGTTTAGAGAACATGACCTATGAAGCCAGGCTTCATGAACTTGGCTTGTTTAGTTTGGAAAAAAGAAGATTAAGGGGGGACATGATAGCGGTTTTCAAATATCTAAAAGGGTGTCACAAGGAGGAAGGAGAAAATTTGTTCCTCTTGGTTTCTGAGGACAGGACAAGGAGTAATGGGCTTAAAGTGCAGCAGGGGAGGTTTAGACTTGACATTAGGAAAAAATTCCTAACTGTCAGGGTGGTCAAATATTGGAATAAATTGCCAAGGGAGGTGGTGGAATCTCCCTCTCTGGAGATATTTAAGAACAGGTTAGATAGACATCTGTCAGGGATGGTGTAGACGGAGCTTGGTCCTGCCTTGAGGGCGGGGGGCTGGACTCGATGACCTCTCGAGGTCCCTTCCAGTCCTATGATTCTATGGTTCTATGATTCATGGGAATTTATTTCCAAATCTTGAGCAATCCCTGTGCTAATTCAGGCATTTCCCATATAGTACTGGTGTAGAGCTAGTCACAGAGATGGTTCAATTTTGCACAGGATTTCTGGGGTTCTGGGTTTTGTTCCTAATCAGAATGAATCCAAGTCTGAAGATATCAAATTACTTTTCTCCACCTAGCTCTGCAGTCATGGGAGCCTTTCATCCTAAGGGCCAAACATTATTTCAAAAACCTCAAAGGACCAAAGGGCCTCAACCAATATTTTAGTTTAACTGAACCTCTGCCCTGCTAGCTACAGGTTTCCCCCTGTCTAGCAAGGAAGAAAGCCATAGAGCAGCTTCCTTCCATCCTTCTTCTGTGAGGCCACAAGCTGCTAGTAAGGCACTGCTGAACAGCTGCAGTACAGAAAGGACAGCAATTGCTTCAAGTGATACAGCTCCCACCTGAGGGTATGTCTACACTACAGCGCTAATTAGAATTAACTTAGTTCGAATTAGTTAATTCTAACTAAGCTAATTCGAACTAGCGCATCTTGACTTAAAAACTAGTTCAAATTAGCGTTTTGCTAATTCGAGCTAGCACGTCCACACTGATTGGACTCAGGGGCGCATTTAAGGGCGGCTGAAACCGGTTCTGGCAGGGCATCAGGTCAGTAGTTGCTTTGTGTGGCTGCTGTCTGAGGCTATCTGAGGCTCGTGCTTAAAGGGACCCCCCTGGACAGCCGGTTCTCAGCTTTTCCGCTTGCTTGCCTACCTCACCGAGGGACAGCAAAGCGTTTTTCTCTGCGCCCGTCTGTGTCGGTGATTCCCTTCGGGGCCACTGCCGCAGGTGGCAACATGGAGCCAGAGCTCGCCCTGCACTTTCTGGTGCAGTTTATGGACTTGCTGCTGCAAGCCTGCCAGCAATGGCTGGCAGCTGCAAGGTTCCACCTGGTGCACATCAGCCCCCAGCCTCTCCGCCTGGCCACCCTGGGGGCCGTGGCACAGCTGCGGTGGCGCCTGGGCGCCCGCATGCCCCGCCGCATCTGGCGTCTGGACACCATCATCGACTGGCGGGACAGCATTGTCCTGGAGAGCTGGGCAGACCAACAGTGGACCCAGAACTTCAGGATGAAGAGAGACATCTTCCTGGAGCTCTGCGAGTGGCTCGCCCCTGCTCTGCGCAGAAGGGACACTCGCATGAGGCCCGCCATCCCCCTCCAGAAGCATGTGGCCATCACCCTCTGGAAGCTCTCCACACCGTACAGCTACTGATCCATCGGGAACCAGTTCGGCGTGGGGAGATCCACCGTCGAAGCGGTGCTCATGCAGGTACGGCACTCACCGGCCACTGGGCCGGGAGTGACGGGGGCTACAACGAGGGGATGGGCCGCCCCAGGGAAAACGGGGTGACGGAGGGGGGAAGAGGCAAAAGTGCCCACACTGGAGTGGCTGGTCTCTCCCGGCCGTACTCCATGCCGCCCGGGGGAGTAGCTCCCGGAAGTGGGGCGCGGGGCACTGCCAGAGCACAAGCACTCCCAGCCACTCGGGCGCCCCACTGATTCGCGCTTTGCTGTGTCTCTCCGCAGGTGTTCAAGGCCATCAACCGAGAGCTGCTCTGCAGGGTGGTCCGCCTCGCCTACCCGGACACCGTCATTTGGGGGTTCAGTGCCCTGGGCTTCCCCAACTGCGGGGGGGGCCATCGATGGGACGCACATCCCCATCCGTGCCCCGGAACACCAGGCCTCCCAGTATGTCAACCGCAAGGGGTACTTCTCCGTCCTCCTGCAGGCCATGTGTGACCACCGGGGACAGTTCACGGACATTGATGTGGGCTGGTCCGGCAAGGCACACGACGCCAGGGTGTACCAGAACTCCTCAGTGTGCCAGAGGCTGCAAGCTGGGACCTTCTTCCCCGACCGCCACATCAGGGTTGGGGACGTGGACATGCCCGTGTGCCTGGTGGGGGATGCGGCCTATCCCCTACAGCCCTAGCTCATGAAGCCCTACACGGGGCACCTCAACCCCTCCCGCCAGGCCTTCAATGTGAGGCTGACCAGGGCCCGCATCATGATAGAGGGGGCCTTTGGGCAACTGAAAGCCCGATTTAGGTGCCTTCTCACCCGCCTCAACCTCGCAGAGCACAACATCCCTCCCATGGTGGCAGCATGTTGTGTGCTGCACAATTTGTGCGAGAGGTAGGGGGAGGCTTTCCTGCCAGCCTGGATGGCTGAGGCTGACCGCATGGTTGGCCAGTACGCTCAGCCCTGCACCGCCACCATCCGGGAAGCCCAGCGGGGGGCCGTCCGGATCTGGGAAGCCCTGCGGGAGAGCTTCCAGGTGGAGGAGGAGGACTGAACTCTCCCTGCATGCCCCACTGAGGCCTTCTTCCACCCTCCCCTGCTTTGGCAAAAAAACCTCTCTTTATTTTACATAACTGGGGTGGGGGGAGAGAGGAGTGAGGGTGGGAGAGGGGAGGGGGAAACCTGGGAGGAAGGAGCTGGAAGGGGGTGGAAGGGGAGGAAGGGAAGGGAAAGCTCAGGCTTGGGGGTCTGGCTTGCTCTCCCATCTCGCAACACTGCGGGTGCAGGGGCCTCGGGGGGCAGCGGGTGTGGAGGGTGGGGCAGGAGGGACGGAGGTGCAGAGGAAGCGGGAGAGGGAGCAGGGGCAGCAGAGGGAGCAGGGGTAGCAGGGGTGGGAGGAGGAGCAAGAGCTGGGGCAGCCGCAGCAGCCGGAGCAGGAGGAGGCAGGAACTGGTCCACCAGGGTCTGGAGGTGGCCTCTGAGGCCCTGGCCCTGCTCTCCCAGTGAATCCACACTCCGCTGGCATAGCCGAAGGTCCTCCCGGACCCAGTGCTCCTGGTTGCGGAGCAGCTGCTCCATGAACCGGAGGTGCTGCCGCTGGTACTCCTCCTCATTCCTGGCACGCCTGCTGGCCCGGGCACGTGTGGCTGTTGCAGGCGGGGTGGTGCGCCCTGCAGTCCCAGGTGTTGCGGCTGTGGTGAAACAAGAGCAGCGGTCATTTCTCCCTGGGGACAAGGTGGGTGAAACCCAGCCCCCCTCTGCAAGGACAAGGCCCCTGCATGACACCCAGCTTCTGCTCCATGGTGGGCAAGGCCCAGGCGCACGGTCACTGGGCTCCCTCTCCCTCCCCCCCCATATACATAAGGGGAGCATGATGGTACTCACAGGTGGAGGCCTCCCCGGCCTCGGACGACACAGGAGATGTGGTCTGTGGGGTTCCTCGGGGGTCCTGGGTCCTGGGCAGGCTCCTGGCTCACGGCATCCTCCAGCTCCTCCTCCTCGGTGTCCAGGACGGGTCCCTCTGCCCCAGGGTCAATGACCACCCGGGGGGCATGGACGGCGTAAGCCCCCAGGATGCGGTCCAGGGCCTGAAAGTGGGGGCAGGCAGGCCCGGGAGTAGGACTGCCGCAGGTCCTTTATTTTACAGAGGACCTGCTCCCGGGTCCGCTGGTGGCCTCTGGCGGCCAGGCTGTCAGCCATGCAGCCGTAGACAGCCGCGTTCCTGTGGCTAGTGCGGCGATCGTGGACATTGGAGGCTTCCCTCCAAACCTCGATGAGGTCCACGATCTCCGCACTTGACCAAGCGGGCGCCCGCCTCTTGCGGCCCCGAGCAGGCTCCTGGGAGCTGCCAGGCTGGTCCCGGGAAGAGGGAGAGGGCTGAGAGGCATCAGGTGGATGGCTCATGGCGTGCCAGGTGCAGGGTCTTCTGGCTGGGTGCTGGCAGGCTTGCAACTGGCACAAACTGTGTAGCCAGCCCGTGGCCCTTTAAGGGCTCCGGGGCCGGGTGGGCGGCAGACAAGTTTCCCTGGTGTTGGCCAGAGTGGCCACCAGGGCAAGCTGGGAAGGGTTAGCCTCCAACTAGTTCGAATTAAGTGACTACACAGCCCTTAATTCGAACTAGCTAATTCGAACTAGGCGTTAGTCCTCATAGAATGAGGTTTACCTAGTTCGAATTAAGCGCTCCGCTAGTTCGAATTAAGTTCGAACTAGCGGAGCGCTAGTGTAGCGCCTATCAAAGTTAATTCGAACTAACGCCTGTTAGTTCGAATTAACTTTGTAGAGTAGACATACCCTGAGAGAGTAGGGGAAGCAATGAGAGGTGACTGCAGAAGCAGTGCTTTACCTTTTCCCTGTGTAAATAGAGGTTATTCAAAGACTTCCATTTAAAACCATAGAGTGAAGGGCAGGGGACAATTTTCAATTGACGTGTGATTACATGTTTTCTTTTTAACACAGGTATTCACACAGGCTAAAATTTATAGTTCTGAGAGCCACAAGAGGCCCTGGGATGAACAACACTGGCACTGCTGTACAGTCTGGCAGACTGTAATATTTTATCCAGTCCACTTATTAATGTTTCCTGGGTATGGGGCTTCTACTACTTCTTTGGAAAGATTATTACATAGCCCCAAAGAGCTTACATAAGTCACTATCAGAGAGAAAAGATGCCTTCGTCAAATCATAGAATCATAGAATAATAGGACTGGAAGGGACCTCGAGAAGTCATCGAGTCCAGCCCCCCGCCCTCAAGGCAGGACCACGCTCCGTCTACACCATCCCTGACAGATGTCTATCTAACCTGTTCTTAAATATCTCCAGAGAGGGAGATTCCACCACCTCCCTTGGCAATTTATTCCAATATTTGACCACCCTGACAGTTAGGAATTTTTTTCTAATGTCCAATCTAAACCTCCCTTGCTGCACTTTAAGCCCATTACTCCTTGTCCTGTCCTCAGAAACCAAGAGGAACAAATTTTCTCCTTCCTCCTTGTGACACCCTTTTAGATATTTGAAAACCGCTATCATGTCCCCCCTTAATCTTCTTTTTTCCAAACTAAACAAGCCAAGTTCATGAAGCCTGGCTTCATAGGTCATGTTCTCTAAACCTTTAATCATTCTTGTCGCTCTTCTCTGTACCCTTTCCAATTTCTCCACATCTTTCTTGAAATGTGGCGCCCAGAACTGGACACAGTACTCCAGCTGAGGCCTAACTAGTGCAGAGTAGAGCGGCAGAATGACTTCACGAGTTTTGCTTACAACACACCTGTTGATACAACCTAAAATCATATTTGCTTTTTTTGCAACAGCATCACACTGTTGACTCATATTCAACTTGTGGTCCACTATGACCCCTAAATCCCTTTCCGCCATGCTCCTTCCTAGACAGTCGCTTCCCATCTTGTATGTATGGAACTGATTGTTCCTTCCTAAGTGGAGCACTTTGCATTTCTCTTTATTAAACCTCATCCTGTTTACCTCTGACCATTTCTCTAACTTGCTAAGGTCATTTTGAATTATGTCCCTATCCTCCAAAGAAGTTGCAACCCCACCCAGTTTGGTATCATCTGCAAACTTAATAAGCGTACTCTCTATCCCAATATCTACATCATTGATGAAGATATTGAACAGTACGGGTCCCAAAACAGACCCTTGAGGAACTCCACTTGCTATCCCTTTCCAGCAGGATTTAGAACCGTTAACAACTCTCTGACTACGGTTATCCAGCCAATTATGCACCCACCTTATCGTGGCCCTATCTAAGTTATATTTGCCTAGTTTATCAATAAGAATATCATGCGAGACCGTATCAAATGCCTTACTAAAGTCTAGGTATATGACATCCACCGCTTCTCCCTTATCCACAAGGCTCGTTATCTTATCAGCTGATCTTAATGCTGATCATTTTTTGAAGGTTTTGGCCCAGGGGTTTGGAATCTCTGGCATGGGCTAATGAAATCATTTTTTTAATCACAAGAAGACATGAGAATAATATGAGCTTCTTTTAGTATTATTGGCCCAAATTAGCATTATGAATATAATTTCTCTAATAAATACCTTAGTAATACAGTGTGTTTTATGTTAATCAGAAGGCTCAGATGAGCACATAACAGCCATACTGGGTCAGACCAAATGTCCATCTAGCTCAGTATCCTGTCTTCTGACAGGGGCCAATGCCATGTGCCCCAGAGGGAGTGAACAGAACAGGTACTAATCAAATGATCCCTTCCCTGTCACCCATTCCCACCCTCTGACTAATAGAGGCTAGGGACACCATTCCTACCCATCCTGGGTAATAGCCATTGATGGACCTAAAATTCATGAATCTATCGAGCACTTTTTTGAACCCTGTTAAAGTCCTGATCTTCATAACATCCTCTGGCAAGGAGTTCCACAGGTTGACTGTGTGTTGCATGAAGAAATACTTCCTTTTGTTTGTTTAAACCAGCTAGCTATTAATTTCATTTGGTGTGGTGATCCTAGTTCTTATGTAATGGGAAAAGTAAATAATTTTTCTTATTTACTTTCTCCACACCGTCATGTTTTTATAGATCTCTGTCATATCCCCCCCTACTCTCCTCTTTTCTAAATTGAAAAATCCCAGCCTTTTTAATCTTTCTTCATATGGCAGCCATTTCAAACCACTAATAATTTGTGTTGCCTTTTGCTGAACATTTTCCAGTGCTAAGATACTTTTGAGATAAGATGATCACATTTGCACACAGTATTCAAGATATGGGCATGCCAGGGATTTATACAGATGCAGTAAAATATTCTCTGTCTTATTCTCTATCCCTTTTTTAATGATTCCTAATATTCTGTTTGCTGCTGCACACTGAGTGGATGTTTTTAGATAACTATCCACAATGACTCCAAGATCTCTCTCTTGAGTGGGAATAGCTAATTTAGTCCCTATCATTTTGTACATATGGTTGGGGTTATATTTTCCAATATGCATTACTTTACATTTATCAACATTAAAATTCATTTGACATTTTGTTGCCCAGAAGCCCTCATGCACAGCATGAACTATTTCATTTTTAGTGTTCTCTACCTTGTTCATTTTTTTACTTGATTTAAATAAGGTAACTGGTTTATGCATTACACTCAATTAGTCATTAGCATTTGTATTATTAGCATTTTCTAACACTGAATTCTGTAGGCAAAATCTTCTCCACCTGGTGTATACATTTTTTCTCTACTACTATATTTTTCCATGTTTAATTCTTTTGTATTATTGTTCTAATGTTAATAGTGTAATTTTACCAGAACATAAACATAAAAAATAATGATTTCTGACATAGCACTTGTCACTGTCATTATCACATTGCAGTCTACAATAATTTAAACAATCCAGATCAGGTATTTCTCTTTCAATATTTCCACTTTTTATGATATCCTGACATGTCACATTATATGCAAAAAGCTCATGTATGTCTCTCTCATCTGAAGAGATGCCACTTGCAGAAACTCTTTCAAAGCAGCATCTTCTATCTCAAATCTGCTCCATGAGCAAATGTACTATATTGTTTTTGCTTTTGGCAAAAGACTATTTATATAGGCCAACATATTCAAACCTGGTTGCCTGTCTAAAAAAAGACTCCTAGCTCTGGTCTACATGAAGTAGTTATTTAAAAAAAACTCCAATTATTTTGAAATAACAAGCAGAGTGTCCACACTACTAATCCTGTTATGTCGAAATAACGGGCTGGTTATTTCGAATTAATAACTCCTGCTTTCCACAAGGAATAATACTTATTTTGAAATAGTTATTTTGAAATAGTGGTAGTGTGGATGCTTCACTGCTGCTATTTCAAAATAATACTTCCCAGAGTCATTCTAAGTAATTACTTCTCAGTGCTTCCTGGGGCTCTAACGCTTCCACATTAAGGGCATTTCTAAACAGTAGTATTATTTCGGAATAACAAATATTATTCTGAAATAACAAAGTGAGCATCTACACAGCAAACCTATTCTTTCAAAATAATATTGATTATATTCCATTCTGTAACTTTCATTTTATGAGGAATAACACCGATTCCAAAATAGCTATTTTGGAACCGGGTGTGTATAGATGTGGCAGATAGAGTTAATTCAAAATAAGTGGCCTCCAGGAAATCACACAGCTGCCCTGGTATACACTCTGTCCACACTCACCAGAACTGTATAATTCTCATTCCCATGCAGGTTTTAAAGCTATAGGCAGAAGGGAAAGGGTTTGTGATATGAGGTAGGCCCTGATTACATCGTGCCACACAGCAGGACCCTGCACAGCCTTCCCTTTTGCCCTTGCCATGCCAACCACTCCAGCTGAGCCCCCCACACTTCCAGTACTTCCTCAAGCAGCTCCTAAGCCCCTGCCCAGGGCCAAAAGAGGAGGGCACCATCCTGGTCTTGTGCAGAGATCCTGGATCTCCTTGAGAACTGGGGTGAGGAGGAAAATCAGTGGGATCATCACACCAGATGCAGGAATGTGGACATTTATGGCTGGATATCCGAAAGCCTGGGCCACATGTATACAGGAGCAGGTGCTCATGAAGGTCAAGAAACTGCACCAGGCCTACATGAAGGCCAGGGAGCACAGCTTCTGCTCAAGGGCAACACCCTAGACCTGCCTGCTATGGGCAGCTCCATCATATCCTGGGAGGAGTGGCAGTCCCATCCTCTCCCCTTGTCATGGACTCAGGGCTAGAGACACCCATCAAGAGCCACCCAGAGGATGTGGCTGGGGATGAGGAACAGCAGGTGCAGGAGGAGAAAGAGGAGGAGGAAGAGGCCAGCATGGACATGATGTCCACCTGCAAGGAGGTCATACTGGCCCTGGAGCCGGTACCCCACTCCCAGCATGTCGGACAGTGATTGGACAATAGCAGGGAAGGCCCATCAGGTGAATTCCATTATATTCCCTACACACATACAGGGGGAGGCAGTGGGTGATGAGGGGCAGTGCACTCCTCACTCGGCCTTCTCAGCCTGGGGATCACATGGCAGCCCATGTACATGGGTGAACATGGAGTACCAATGCACTGCCCACAGCCACAGGAGCCTACCAGAAAGGAACCTTGCATTCCTGTTCACAGGGTTTCTGGAGAGGCCTGCCTTACTCTTGACTCTGTGGTAGGACACCTTCCCACCACAAGCCACCACTAAGAAGGATGCAGTCATGGACAGACACAGCAGTGCCACGCACATACCACATAGTCCTGCCTGAACTCCCACGGCAGCATCCGGTCCCGGGCAAGTGCAGCGAGGCGAGGACACTGAGCCTCTGCATGGGAAGGAAGTGAAGGTGACCCCAGCAAGTGGCAACAGCCACTCACACACATCTCCCCCAACACCCTCCCTCCCTCTCCTCCAGTAGGCAGGGACAGAAGTCCTCTCCCTGTGGGATGCCGCCACTGCTGACCCAGGCATGTGTGTGGCATGGTGGGAAGTCCAGCCACCCCATAGCCCTCCTCCCACCCACAGGCTCCTGGTCTGGCTGGCACCTTCCCATGTCTGCTTGCCCCCAGGATGTTTTGTTAGTGAGGCTCCTCTGGGATATCTGTGACCCTGCAGGAAAGGGCCCACTGCCTAGGCCACAGATGGCCTTGCTTGAAGCATATCACCTTCATCTGACATGAAACCTTTTGGTCTCAGTTCCAGTATGAGGGCTGGCTTCAGGCACAGTGTCTTCAGGGATGACTGCCCTTCTCTTTGTTCTTTACAGCTGGACCAGCTGCAGGAGGGGTGTGCTCAACACCTTCTGTGCCATCCTCCTAATCCCGCATGACTCACAGGCGAGCCCAGGAAGACCATGCAGTGCTCCATAGACCAGCAGGACCACAGATTGGAGGCAGACCTGGAGCTGTGCCAAAACACCTGGCAGGAGCTGCTGCAGCAGGGCCAGACCATCTACGCAGCTGTTATTACAGCTCTTGACCACCTGGTGGCCACTCCTGTTGCTGCTCCTAAGTGTGCAGTATAGACATAGCCTAAGGAGCCTGCCTCAGACTTATTTTGAGGCTTCCCTGTAGTGTGTATGCACTATTTTGAAATAGTTATTTCAGGAGCTATTATTTTGATATACATTATTTCTAAATTATTTCCTAGTGTAGACATGTCCTTAGATGCCTAAATGTCAATGGTCTGACATTTTTGGCAGTGCCTGGCACCCAGAGATCCTGTTGAAGACAGTGAGAATGGCAGGTGCTCAGCACCTCTCCAACTTATATTTATATAACTAATTGTAGATTTAGGAGTTCTCCAACTTCTCCTACATTGAGTTACACATATGTGTACTTGCTACCATATTAGAACACCTCTTATTGGTGTTCCTATCTTATCCTCAGAAAAGTTAAAAAACACTGAATAAACAAGACATAAGAGAAGTGTGAATGTAATAGCCAA
Source organism: Pelodiscus sinensis (assembly GCF_049634645.1). NCBI lineage: Eukaryota > Metazoa > Chordata > Testudines > Trionychidae > Pelodiscus > Pelodiscus sinensis. The sequence goes on from NC_134717.1 coordinate 35,351,604, forward strand.
GGGTTACAAATTCTTTTCCTATTGTATTTTTCCCCCTCTGCTACACAAACATGACTCTAAAAATGCCTAAAGAGTCCAATCTTCTAATAGTTTTAACCATGACTGTAGATTGGGAAGGTTACATAAAGAGGTGTACATGTTTTCATATCTATCCAATTTTCAGTATAATGCAATTTTGATCACTCAGATATAAGCCCACATACAGCAGACCATTTAAGCACATGAGTAAACCCACCAAAGTGAAAAATTAAAAATGAAATGAAGAGAAAGAAGAGAGTTTGCCTTGATTCAGTGAGCTGGAGATCAAATGGGAATGGAGTTATAGGACTATACTGTACTCCTTAACTGTCTCCTTTACTGACAATCTTTTATGGTCTCCTCTTAATCATCTATCTTTCACTCTCAGAGGGAGGAGTGTCCATTTTGTACTCAGAGATTTTCACTCTACAAAGAATGGGATGTTTTATAGCATCTACCCTTAATCTGCCAGAAGGTTTCACAGTTGTGAATCCTTCCTCCCACAAGGCCTGAGAATACAGCCTCCACCTCACTCACCATTCTTTTCTGCCTGAAGATCAGGAGACTAGGACCAGACATTTAATTTACTGTCCTACATGGAAATTCAAAGCATAATAGCTAGGCCTCCAAATTCACCCTCTTCCTTTAATTTAGCCCTTGTCTCAACATGGATACATTTTCTAATAGTGAGAGAGAAAATGGATGAGGTAATATCTTTTATAGGACCAACTTCTGTTGGTGAGTGACACAAGCTTTTCAAGCTTCTCTAATTGTCATAATAACAAAGTAATGTGAACAACTACAGTAGAGATAAAGACACATGGAGTTTGATTCAATTTGTGTTTAATCTAATTATATGGGATGTAATTTGATAATAAGCAATAGAATCACAGTGTTGATGGCAAAATGCTATGCAGATAGTATTACCTGTAACAACTAAGTGCAGTCTGCTTTCTACATTTATAATTGACCTTCCCCCATCTTATAGTAAAACATTACAGCATATCACTGGGATGATTAATCACAAAAGAGAAAAGCTGACTAGCTTATTTCTGGTTTAATTTTTACAAAAAAAAAGTCCTAGCTAGCATTTGGATGATATGGAGATGCAGCATGCCCTGCCTCTTCAGAGCACAAACAACTCCAGAAGTGTAGGTGACAACCATGCAGTGGGACTGGGAGTCCTGAGTATCACGCTAGAATAGGTATTTTAATAACCATTTTATTCTGAATAGTCATTTTGAATAAAAAAAAGCACGAGTAATACAAGCAATTTAGTCAGTGATTATTTATCTTTAAGAAGTCAGCTAATGGTCAGGTGGCTCACACCTGGCCATTGATTTAATCTGTTAGAGATCTGGTGATAATGTTGGGGTTGTTGGACCCGGGGGGAGGAGAGTCCCTGACCTGTCCCTAGATTTTGCCTAGATACTTCTTCTTTTTGGCCTCACACTGGTCTCCACTATGTGCAGCACTGGAATGAACTATTGAGGAACAAAAGGGAACAGGAGAAAGAAAGCAGGTTGTTCCAGTGTTTTAATTTTCACCAAAATAAATTGGCTTGTGCCCATTGATGCCTAGAATATTGCCCAGAATTTTATAATTGTTCTAAAGTTGTCACATTCAGGAGAAACAGACATTCAATCCAATCAAATTGAGTGCTAGACTTCATTTCAATGGACCCATGAGCCCTCGACTAAATTTAGCTCAGAGTCTATTCCATAAGAAAGTAGAGGCCCACAGTGTTGGAGAGTCTACCAGAGAAACAGAAGTTACTGTAAATATGCAATCTATACTGCACCGGGGGATCAAAACAGACCCTTAAATATGTATGTGTAGGTCTACACAGTAGGTATAATTGCAGCATCTGTGGGAAGTGTTGATTGAGCCAGTAGAGCTGTTGTGGAGCCCTGCACATAATTTAAATTGCTTTCTCTTGCTGGAGGATCTTGAGGAATAGCAGTGGCATTACTCATGACCTGCCTACCACCTCCTAAGAAGTGCATCTCTTACCACAATGGAAGCAGGGGTCAGCTGGCTTCAGTTAGCTTATACCTTTTGTAAATCTGGATCCTGGTTAGGGGGGAGGAGAAATGGGGCTGGATGAAGATAAGAGGAGAGTATATTTCTCCACAAAAGTATCAATTGCCACTAAATAATAGTCACATGGCAGACACCGATTTTACTAGTAAGAACAACCAATATAATAAACTGGGGTCTCTCTCTAATCTTTAGTAAAGTAAAAACAAAATGAGCATTATTACTGTGATTAAGACACATCTTCAGTATCTACTGAGAAAAACATTCTATCTTGCTTTAGTTTCAATATAGACTAGCAAAATATTCTGCATATATAAATCACATTTGACAATAACTAAGGGTATGTCTGCACTGCAGAGTTAATTCGAAATAACAGCCATTATTTCAAATTAACGTTAATAGTTTCTATACATGCAAACCGCTATTTCAAAATTAATTTCAAATTAATATTCGAAATTAATAGCGGAGTGCTTAATTCGAATTTGGTAAACCTCATTCTACGAGGAGTAACACCAAATTCGAAATAGCTATTTCAAATTAAGTGCTTTGTAGACACTTTTGAAATAGAGGTCCTCCAGCCCTTCCCAGGGAGCCCTGGTGGCCACTCTAGGCACAACCAGGAAAACTTACTCTCCTCTCCCCCAGCCCCAGAGCCATTAAAGGGGTAGACCCTGGCCACAGTGCCTGTGCCAGCTCCAAGCCTGGCAGCCCAGAGCCAGCAGCAAGTGCAGCCGGGCTGATGGCAACAACCCCACGAGATGTACCAGTATGTCCAGGGGCAGCTCTGGCTCCATGTGGCCAAGTGCAGTGGTGTCCTGAGTGCGGGTATTCAAGGGCACTACAAGACAGGACTGCTTTGCTGTCCCTCATCGAGATAGAAAAGCAAGCAGGAAACCCTGAGAACTGTCTGTCTGGGGAGGGGGTAGGGTCCCTTTAAGCATGGAGCTCAGTTCACCTCAGGTAGCAGCCCCACACACTAACTCGTAACCTGATGCCCTGCTGGCGCTGGTTCCAGCCAGCCTTATCTTCAGTTCAGGGTTCACTCAGTGTGGACGCACTATTTCAAAATTGCAAAACGCTATTTCAAAATAGGTTTTGTATGTAGATGCGTTAATTCAAATTAGCTTAATTCAAATTAACTACGTCGAATTAAGTTAACTTGAATTAACGCTGTAGTGTAGACGTACCCTAAGGGAACATCTTCTTTGATAAGATAACGAGCCTTGTGGATAAGGGAGAAGCAGTGGATGTCATATACCTAGACTTTAGTAAGGCATTTGATACGGTCTCGCATGATATTCTTATTGATAAACTAGGCAAATATAACTTAGATAGGGCCACGATAAGGTGGGTGCATAATTGGCTGGATAACCGTAGTCAGAGAGTTGTTGTTAACGGTTCTAAATCCTGCTGGAAAGGGATAACAAGTGGAGTTCCTCAAGGGTCTGTTTTGGGACCCGTACTGTTCAATATCTTCATCAATGATGTAGATATTGGGATAGAGAGTACGCTTATTAAGTTTGCAGATGATACCAAACTGGGTGGGGTTGCGACTTCTTTGGAGGATAGGGACATAATTCAAAATGACCTTAGCAAGTTAGAGAAATGGTCAGAGGTAAACAAGATGAGGTTTAATAAAGAGAAATGCAAAGTGCTCCACTTAGGAAGGAACAATCAGTTCCATACATACAAGATGGGAAGCGACTGTCTAGGAAGGAGCATGGCAGAAAGGGATCTAGGGGTCATAGTGGACCACAAGTTGAATATGAGTCAACAGTGTGATGCTGTTGCAAAAAAAGCAAATATGATTCTAGGTTGTATCAACAGGTGTGTTGTAAGCAAAACTCGTGAAGTCATTCTGCCGCTCTACTCTGCACTAGTTAGGCCTCAGCTGGAGTACTGTGTCCAGTTCTGGGCGCCACATTTCAAGAAAGATGTGGAGAAATTGGAAAGGGTACATAGAAGAGCGACAAGAATGATTAAAGGTTTAGAGAACATGACCTATGAAGCCAGGCTTCATGAACTGGGCTTGTTTAGTTTGGAAAAAAGAAGATTAAGGGGGGACATGATAGCGGTTTTCAAATATCTAAAAGGGTGTCACAAGGAGGAAGGAGAGAATTTGTTCCTCTTGGTTTCTGAGGACAGGACAAGGAGTAATGGGCTTAAAGTGCAGCAAGGGAGGTTTAGATTGGACATTAGGAAAAAATTCCTAACTGTCAGGGTGGTCAAATATTGGAATAAATTGCCAAGGGAGGTGGTGGAATCTCCCTCTCTGGAGATATTTAAGAACAGGTTAGATAGACATCTGTCAGGGATGGTGTAGACGGAGCGTGGTCCTGCCTTGAGGGCGGGGGGCTGGACTCGATGACCTCTCGAGGTCCCTTCCAGTCCTATTATTCTATGATTCTATGATCTTCACAGCAGGCTACAGCTGAAATAAGCTATGCAACTTGAGCTAAGTGAATTGCTCAGGAATTCTTGCCACAGCAGGAAGTCCGAGGAAGAGCACTCTTTCTCCGACTTCCCTTACTCCTCGTAAAATGAAGGTTACTGGAGTTGGAATAAGAAGTCCTCCAGCTTAACATTATTTGGACATTATGTTGAAATAATTGCTTGTAGAGTAGACACAGCCATATGTTATTTTGAAATAACGTCATTGCTGTTTAAATAAACCCTAACAGGTGGGATATTGATAGATAGTCCCACAGTGGTGGTAAATTGCAACAGCCATCACAATATCCAGTTTTTAACAACTGTAATTTTTCCTTCATTTCCATTAGTTAAATTCCCTGCTAAAATGATTTAGTAAAAACAAATCAAAATAATAACTATTATTTTGAGGAAGAAAAGGACAAGGACTTTGTTTTAGAGGAGCTTTATCTATTTAAATGCTTTACCACCCAAACTCTTGTACATAAACCTCCTTCCCCACTCTGGATATTGACAGACTCATAAGTCAGGTTCCAGCAACCACCATTCAACTTTTTGCTTAACATATTTCTGAGCATTGTTTTGCGGCTAGTCTTATTTTTCATTAATAATAACAAATTGGAAATGTTTATGCTTTCTTAAAAATAATTCCTTCTCTTCTTAGATAAAGATTTTGCTGAGATTTGTATTTAGATTTTTACCTCCTGCTAATCAAGAGATCACTCATTATATGCTTTAGGCAACAAAATTAATAGCTAACCTTAATAAACGTGTAGCAATAAATTCCAAGTAACTTACTATCAGCAAGTAGATAATTTAAATATTCAAATATTTCTCCCTTCTAGCAATTCCTGCCTATGTTTCACTGTTAATATTGGCCTGATCCTGCTTTTTCTTTCTGTTCACTGACACACAGTTAATTAGTATAAATATGGAGTAATTTCCTTAAGTCAATGGTGTTGCACTAATATAAAAGTAATGATGATGCAGAATCAGGCTTATGGATGGGAGGAAATGCTGACTGGTCACTATGGGAAATGAAAGAGGCTTTACACTGGGGGAGGAGCTGTGCTGGAGAAGAGGAAAAAAATATGGTTTGATTAACTGGCTTACCCAAGGGTGCTGAAGTGGCAAGCATATCATTCTTAGCCGAAAACAGTGAACAAAGTGAGAATTAGGACCCTGTGATGGCTGTCAATGTGTAGTGTCACAGTTCTGGCTGGCCAGTAGGGCACACATAGCAAGGAGTTAAGAGTCTGTGAAAAAACAGGTAAGAAGGGTAGGCTTACATTTCGGTCTCCAAACTATACAGAAGCCTCCAGCTTCTACACATTTGGCCCTAAGTTACTTTACCACCTCCCAACATCACCTGGGTAAAAAATATGTTATGATATGCTCATTTCAGCACAAGAGTCACTATATCTGAATAAGACTGATTCTAAAGGACTATATCTGTAAAGCCTGTGAATATCCCTTCCTGCAACTCAATAATAAACCATTTTACTTCACATTTTCCAGACTGTTAAAATATTATTACTGATACGGTATCAGGCACAGGTTTCTTTGTGCTTAGTGCTTTGGAAATACACTAAAAGGTAGTCCCTGTTCCAAAGAGTCACAATTTGGTTTGAGACCAGATGTAACAAAGGGTAAGAATCCATATGGAGTCAGATAGGTATTTATCATTTATAATTATAGAGGATTTTTTTGGCTGTTAGTTGAAACAAATAGATCAGGAACAGCAGTTTTAGCTCACCATCTTTCTTGCCATAACATTAAATTAGGTACAGATTTATGTTTAGAGGTCACAATGAGCAGTATTATTTCTGGCCACTTTTGGTTGTGTAAGTACATTGGTACTAAGTATCCCTGTGATTACAGCATCATCATAATGTTGCATTTCTCTTCTCAACTACCCTTATTATAAGATTTAAAAACTGAAAGTTACACAGTAATTAATCTTTAAACTGCTTAGTAACTTCAAGCATAATTACAGGACCAAGTAATCTGCAAGAATGTAATTACTCTGGGCTATGTTAATCAGAAATGATCCATGAAAACCCATGGCAGCTGCTGAAGGTCACAGATCATGGCTCGGCTGCCAGCCAGGCTACTCATTTGAAATTTGGCCAGCTTTGTATGCTGTTCTTCCTTTTGCAGAGGATAATGTGTGCCACGTGACCCAGTGAATTAGAATATAGGATTTTCTCTACCCCTTGACCCTCTTCTGCATCCAGTGGGCCCAAAATATGCCCCCAAAAATGTAGGCTAGTTTTTGTTGAATTAAAAATTAATCCAGATTCTGGCTGGATTAAATGATACAGATGCTTCCAGTTTACAGAACAGTGCTTGTTGGTGGCTGGCCGAATATGGCTTAGGCTTTTTTCACCCACTCTTTCAAAGCTGACAGCTTCAGATTGACCATGGATAGAAACTCTTTCTTCATTCACAGAACAGGAACAGCAAGATAATATATGGAGATATACCTATCTCATAAAACTGTAAAGGACCTTGAGAGGTTATTAAATCCAGTCTGCTGCCCTCATGGCAGGACCAAGTACTGTCCCTGACAGATTTGTCCCAGATACCTAAATTGCTCCCTGGAGGGCCAGACTCACAACCCTGGATTTATCAAGCCAATGCTTAAACTGCTGACCTATCCCTCCCTCCAACAGCAGTACAAAATCCCACCTACTCTACCATACCGATCTAGCTCAAAAAAGCTACAGAAGAACTTCCTCTAAGGAAATGAGTATTCCTTTTCAAATAATGAAGTCAATTACATACCCATATCTGAGATTTTTTTTTCACTTCCCCTTTCCCCTCCCCCTCCCCCTCTCCTTCATGGAGTGTGTGCTGTGGGTGGCAGGTGGAAACTGTTGGCTTCTAATTAAAGTTTGAATTCTAGAAGCCTCTACTGATTGGCTGAGCCTTGGTAGGGGGCAGGACTTTCAGGCAGTCCAGGTCTTTATAAAGCAGTGTGCAAGCAACCAAGGAGCTTGCGAACAGGTGAGTGCTAACAGGGAGTTTAGAGAGGGTTCTCTTGCCTTTCTTTTTAAATGCCTGACCAATCTGATTAGCTTCTATGATGAGGTAACTGGCTCTGTGGACATGGGAAAGTCAGTGGATGTGATATACCTTGACTTTAGCAAGGCTTTTGATACAGTCTCCCACAATATTCTTGCCAGCAAGTTAAGGGAATGTGGATTGGATAAATGGACGGTAAAATGGATAGAAAGCTGGCTAGTGGGCCGGGCCCAATGGGTAGTGATCAACGGCTCGATGTCAGGATGGCGATAGGTTTCTAGCGGAGTGCGCCAAGGTTCGGTTCTAGGACCAGTTTTGTTCAATACCTTTATTAATAACATGGATGAGAGGATGGATTGCACCCTCAGCAAGTTTGCAGATGACACTAAGCTAGGGGGAGAGGTAGATACACTGGAGGGCAAGGATAGAGTCCAGAGTGACTTAGACAAATTGTAGGATTTGGCCACAAGAAATCTGATGAGGTTCAACAAGGACAAGTGCAGAGTCCTGCACTTGGGACAGAAGAATCCCAAGCATTACAGGCTGGGGACCAACCAGCTAAGTAGTAGTTCTGCAGAAAAGGACCTGAGGGTTACAGTGGATGAGAAGCTGGATATGAATCAACAGTGTGCCCTTGTAGCCAAGAAGGCTAATGGCATATTCGGTTGCATTAAGAGGAGCATTGCCAGCAGATCCAGAGATGTCATTATTCCCCTTTATTCGACTCTGGTGAGGCCACATCTGGAGTATTGTGTCCAGTTCTGGCCCCCCCCCCCCCCACACTACAAAAAGGATGTGGACGCATTGTTGGAGAGAGTCCAGCGGAGGGCAACCAAAATGATTAGGGGGATGGAGCATGAGGAGAGGCTGAGGGAGTTGGGTCTGTTTTGTCTTCAGAAGCAAAGAGTGAGGGAGAATTTGATAACAGCCTTCAACTTCCTGAAGGGAGGTTCCAAAGAGGATGGAGAGAGGCTGTTTCTCAGTAGTGACGGATGGCAGAACAAGGAGCAATGGTCTCAAGTTGTGGTGGGAGAGGTCCAGGTTGGATATTAGGAAAAGCTCTTTCACTAGGAGAGTGGTGAAACACTGGAATGGGTTACCTAGGGAAGTATTGGAATCTTCATCCCTAGAGGTGTTTAAGTCTCGGCTTGACAAAGCCCTGGCTGGGTTGATCTAGTTGGGATTGGTCCTGCCTAGAGCTTGGGGCTGGACCTGATGACCTCCTGAGGTCTCTTTCAGCTCTATGGTTCTATGATTCTATGAGATAGTGTCATAATATACCTGGGAAAAGTCTGTAAAGGATAACATAATACTACATAATGAGCAATCCATGGAGTGTGTTGTCCCAGCTACAATTATGATGAACAGAGGTGACGTTCAATTTCTATATTCAGGGGGCCTCTGACCAGCAGATGCCATCTCCAGACACCCAACTCATTGCAGAACTTTAAATCTGGTCATCTAGAGAGTGGTGACTAATGTCCAGGGCCCGGTCCCCCAAATATAGAAGACAAACTACACCTATGGATTGAATGTTTATTAGATTGCCAAGTCTTAGTAAATACATTTTTTCTTGTGTACCCCCAATGACAGCTCACACACCCCAGCTGTTGAAGGACTATCGATTGTGCCAATACAGCTGTAACGATCCCGGCCCCTTCCCCGGGGTGAGGGGTCATCATCTTGCACTGCTTTGTCTCTCGGGTGGTTCTCCGGTATCCGACCGGGTTGGAGGAGGACCTGGGCCCACCCCCTCTCCAGGTCCCAGCCCAGGACCATAAGGGAGTGCGTCTGAGACGTGCTGCCCAACCGGAGGGGCTACGGCCGCAACGCACCGGTCCCCGGGGTTCCTACCCTGTCCTGGGCTACTTCCTCCGCCCTCTTAGGTCTGCCAGTCCAGGTCTGGTTCAGCGGGGTCTCGGGGTTGACTCACTCACTCTGGTCCCAGGATGCTCGGTCATCAATCTGGGTCCGTGCAATGGTCCTGCCGTCCGGCGCGAGTCTCCGTGCCACGCTTGCTGGGGCTCCGTCCCTTTTCTCCCTCCTCCCCTGCATCCTGGCCGCCCGGCTTTTAAACCCGGCGCCCCTACTCAGGGACGCCGGCGCCTGCACCCTGTGGGAGGGGGCCGGCGCCCCTGCTCAGGGACGCCGGCGCCTGCGGGGGCAGCCCCTTCGGGCGAAGACTCCTGCGCCGACCGCTGTCCCTGGGCCAGCGCGTTAGAGCCACTCGAGCGTCCCCGCGGCGATTTCCCCCGGCGCCCCTGGCGCGGGGTGCCGGGTTGGGGCTTGCAATCCCTGCCGCCCTGCCCCCGCCTACGCCGGCGGCAGCTGCCGAACAAGCGTGGAAGAGCTGCTCAGGCATTTCGGCGCCTGTCTCCTGCGGCGCCCCAGTGCAGGGCGTGGGGTTGGGACTCGTGATCCCCGCCGCCCTGTCACAACAGCCCTTTACTAACTCCTTCAATAAGTGCATGTAACAGAGTTTTCTCCTCTGCTGGTCACCTTGGAATTATTTCTGTCTATGGGAGTATGTAGCCTTGGCCACCCATCATCACTCCTCTCTCTGTTGTCTCTACCATGTCCATCCTCTGGTTCTGAACCCACATCACTCCCTGGACTTCAGCGTCCTTTTCAGGACTCTGCCCTCCAGCAGTGTCTACCACTCCATTCTGCCCCCTTACAGGGGTATCAGCAGTCCTCAGTTCTTAGACCTGCCACCATGGCCAACTGTAGCCCCAAAGTCTAGCCCCTTGCCTCAGGGACAAGCCCCACTTCTGGCATACATAGGGGGGTTGCCTTTAGCAGTGGCACTAATACAGTAGGTATGAGACCAGTGACAGTATTTCCAGGAGAACAGAATCTCTCCTCACCAGGAAAAGGAGGACCCTAGGACTCCTTCTCCATGTAGTTAGTAGAAAGCCCAAGAAATGCCCAGATACAATATCTCCTTAGGGTAATTGAGGAACATGAGCCTTCAGATTTTAAATTACCAGGCTCATATACACCAAATGCATGATGGGGCACAAAGTTGAAGAGCCTGATAAGTGGCTTCAAAAGTGTGAACTAATGATCTCATCTTTATAAAGAAATACTTGGGTGGGGATAAATTGATACCCACAGTTGCTAAGCTGTTTCTATAATCCATTCACCTGGATGGAGCAATGACTTAGGAAAAGTAAATGTAAGTGTGATTAAGCATGCTCCCATAAAATCTGTCCACCTGGGCTAATGTCAAAGCATTAATGTCAACATGTTTGAAAGACCTGAATAGTGATTGTGTGCTGCAGATTCTAGCTCACTAAATTGTCCTAGCTATAATCAAGGGAATCCCATAGAATTTTGCTGACGTATTTATATGTTCTCTGCCACCTGATTACAGAGTATTTACATTCATATGTGACATGTACCCAGTAAATTGAAATGAAACCAGAAGTGTTCATTTAACACTGGCATGAATGCTTCTATATGTAAGATCTGCATTTATAAACAAAGTCATTTCTAATTTAATAAGCTTACTACTACAGACACCAGAAATTAATGGAACCAAATTAATAAAGTGTGTGAATAATTATTTGTTTTTCTATTAATGTTGCCTATGAATAGATTAACTTCATTAAAAATGTGGTGATATGCCAGTCTAGTGAAATGTAATGTAACAACCCACAAGCTTATAAACACTGCAGAGCTCTTTCTGGCATCTGCTTAGCCTTAGGACAACATTAAATTAAATGTTTTCAGGTATTTGTGATTATGCCTAATCCAAATTTATTTTTCCATTTAATATAAGCACTGCATTGTTTCTTTGTTCCTGTTTACATGGAACAAACTGCAAATAAAGATACAACTTGTTTTTTATTCTATTTTTCCTGGGTGTAAGGGGAGGGAAATAGCTTGATAGTGGGACAGCAGATTGAAAATTACTTGTAAGCATGGTCCTAATAAATTCCTGGTCAATTTTTGTCAATTTTGTTACCATTGCATTTTGGAAAAATTGAATTTCACAATATTGTAACAAATCTTGAATATGTATTTTAAAACTACAAAATTATAAATGTGTTAAGCCCTTAAGTCAGAATTTCTCAAACTGGAGGCCCTGTTCCAAAAGTAGGTTGCAAGGCTATTGCAGGGGAGGTCACAGTGTTGCCCCCATTACTTGTGTTTGCCTTCAGAGCTGAGTTGCTAGAAAGTAGAGGGTGCTAGTCAATAATGTGGAAGTAAAGTTGGGATGTTTAGGTCTGAGAGGGGTATGTCTACATAGCAAAAGTTGAATTAAGTTATACAACTTGAGCTACATCAATTGCATAGCATAAGTTGAAATTGCTTAAATCAACTTTTGATGCAGTCTACATAGCAGGAAGTCGAAGGAAGAACACTCTTCCTTTGACTTCCCTTACTCCTTGTGAAATGAGGGGAACCATGAATCAGAGTAAGAAGTCCTCCAGCTCGACATTATTTCAAAATAATGGCTTGTAGGGTAGACATGCTCTTTGTTATTTAGGAATAACGTCAGCTATTCCAAAATGACTCAGCTGTGTAGAAGTAACCAGAGGTAGAAAATGAACCTCTCAATCGGGTCTTCGAATTTTCAGAATTATCTCACATTTTCTGTGTTTCTGCGACATCATCTGACTGTGAAATAATTCAGTAAATAAATAAATGAAACACATCCTCATCAGTATTGTCCTTTTATTATTCCTGACATTACATCCAGGCCTGCCAATATGAGGCAGGCAAAAGGGCAATTGCCCTGGGGCCCAGATATCAAAGGGCCTTGGGACTCCCCATCACTGCTGCTGTGGTGGCTAGAGTCCTGGACCTTTTAAATTATACTACCAGATCACTTTGGCAGTTCTTAGGGCTGCCCGGAGACATGGGGGTACCACATTGTGCACTCCAGAGGGCACTGAGGGTTGGGGGGGGGAAGGTGAATCACAGTCTGAGTGGCATGGGGGGCTGGCTCCCCCATGTCTGCCCCTTATATCTGAAGCCCTGCTCCTTCTGGGGGCAAGGAGCCAGGACCCCATACATTTTAACTGGAGACCCGTGGAGGCTGTCAGCTCCCCTGATTATATCAGAGCTGTAGCATTGGTAGCTTTCATGGGTGCAAAAAAAAAAGCTTGAAAACAAACTGGTTGTAACAGGTGCAAGGACTTCTGAACAATACTACAGCCAGCCTGAAAAAAATAGCTCTAAGATAGGCAAACTGCCTTATGGCTCTGAAATAGGTGTTGAGTCTCATATCTATTGAGCGCCACCTCTGCAAAAGACTGTGTGTGTGGCAGGAGAAGAGTGTAGCAGGTCTTGTCTATCCACCCAAGTAGGTACATTACTTCTGCAGGAGTAAGCATTAAAGAGAACCCTGCTACCATCCCTGGTTCTTTAGGAAAGAGTAGGAAATTCTGTTTCTTTCCACACTACCACCAGTTGGAGAGGTGTTCCTGCTGTCACTCCTTGAGGAAAGAGAAGGGCCAATGAATCTCAGAGAGGGGAGGAGAGTCCCTGCCATTGTGCTTCTAAATACAGGGGAGTCTAAAATTCAGAGGTAGGAAATGGGGCTATGTTGTTCTAGGGGCCCTGGATTACTTTAATCTGGCCCTGATTATTACTTGTTTAAAACTAGATATGATGATACTTTGAAAGACCTATCAATATGGTGACAAAGTTTTGGTTGGAAAGCATCCATTGAAGAATTTAAACAAGAGAAGAGAATAGGGGAGAAAGTGAGAATGTACTTCAAGATCAAGGTGTGTCTTCTTGAAAACTGCTTTCAATCATTAATTTTAATAGAACTCAAGATATGAGAAAACTCTAATGCATTCATAATGTATATGTTAAGCAGGGAGGATTCATTCTTGAGGAATATTTATTAGGGCATGGATCCAGACGCAGGCTGTCGGCTACTATTTTTCAACCTGCACCCTTACCTCATTTAGGAAATTATTATTAAAATCTGGGAACTGGGGCACAAATTATAACCTGGCTTTCAGCACTATGGAGTGTGATTAATCTGCCCAGGAGACATGAGGGGTAGTAGAACTAGTTTATCCAAATTAATATTTGCGAATAAATTGAGCTTTAAACAAATCACAATTTTGCAATTTATGTTATGTTTAAGATTGGATTAATAGTGAACAAAAGAAAGGTATGCAGTGGTGATAGTGATAATAGTTATCAAATATGCTATCTCTGATGATTATTCAACCAGCTCTAATGGATAGTGGATGGCTTCAGTCATCACTTTAAAGAAAGGAGAAAATTCAGAGCTCTAGAAACAAAAATATTGTAACTTTCAGATGAAAAACCTCATCCACTTAATCTTTCTAATATAAAAAATAAAGTTATTTGCCATTTGATTTCAAGTAAGTCTATGAAGTGTTTTCATTGACTCCACTCTCAGTGGCTTGGGTCATTCATTTGTATTTTTTATATTGTAGCTAAAATATGGTACAATATAATACAATATTTTCATACTTGTGCCAGAATTCATCTTGAACTATATAATGTATTTTAAACACACTGAGATGCACTCATATGTAATAAAGGGGCATGAACATGCCTCTTTAATATACCATAATGGCTTTATTATGGTAAGTGGGCCTTTGCCCACGAAAGCTTATGCTCCAACACTTCGGTTAGTCTATAAGGTGCTACAAGACTCCTCGCCTCTTTTGCAAGACTAAGTATACCTAGACCATCCTTGAGAGATGTTTGTCTAACTGTGTCTTGAAAATCATGCTTGACAGAGAATTCAACATCCTTCCTTGGAGGCTTATTCCAAAGCTTAATTTCAAATTTTTCCTAATAACTAACCTACATCTTTTGTGCTGCAAATGAAGCTGAATATTGTTTCATCTGCCTTCAGGGAACATGGAAAACAAATGATCACTGTCCTCTTTATGCCAGCCCTGAACATATATGAAGGGTATTAGAATCAGAGTCATAGGATTGGAAGAGCCCTCAGGAGGTCACCGAGTCCAACCCCGTGCCAAAGCAGGACCAATCCTAACTAAATTATCCCAGACAGGGCTTTGTCAAGCCGGGACTTAAAAACCTCTATGGATGGAGCGTCTACCACCTCCCTAGGTAACCCATTCCAGTGCTTCACCATCCTCCTAGTGAAATAGTTTTTCCTCCTATTCAACCTACACTTCCCCACTGCAACTTGAGACCGTTGCTCCTCGGTTTACCATCTGTCACTACTGGGAACAGTCTCTCTCCATCTTCTTTGGAAACTCCCTTCCGGTAGTTAAAGGCTGCTATCAAATCCTTCCTCACTCTTCTCTTCTGGGCTACTTCTACATTGGCCCCTTCTCCGGAAGAGGCATGTTAATTTCCAACTTCAGAATAGGGAAATCTGCGGGGGATTTAAATATCCCCCGCGGGATTTAAATAAACATGGCCGCCGCTTTTTTTCCGGCTTGGGGAAAAGCCGGAAAAAAAGTCTAGACTGGCACGATCCTCCGGAATAAAGCCCTACTTCGAAGTAGGAATAAGAGATCCTCCGGAAAAGGGTCAAGGGTACACCTCGTGGTAGTTCGGAATAGGAAGCCTAGTCCGAACTACCTAGTTCGAGCCCCGTGTAGCTGCGCTGCACGGGGTTTGAACCAGCGGGGTTTTAAAAATGGCGGCTCCCCGCTTATGCAAATGAAGCCCGGGAAATTCAAATCCCGGGCTTCATTTGCAAGTGCGGCATGTCTACATTACCCTCCTAGTTCAAACTAGGAGGGTAGTGTAGACATACCCTTAGAGTGGTTTTGCAGACCACTTTGAGAAACACTGTTCTAAATAAACACATGGAACGGTTCTAACAGACTAACACAGTTACTCTTTGAAACACTCCGAAATGACATCAGCCATTTACGCAACTGCATCACATTGTTGATTCATTCCACTTGTGATCCACTATGACCCACAAATCTTCTTCAGCAGTACTACATAAGCACAGCAGAAAACAGCTAGATTAGGTGCTACAGAGTCTGGTCCTACTCCCATTGAAATCACTGGCAAAATTCCACTGAAATTTAATTGTTAATAGGACTAGGCCATGGTTGCTGCTCCACATGCATTCATTTGTTTCCAATACACTTGACTGAGCGGTTTGTATATCAACTAAATACAGTTACTTTAAAAGGGCAAACACTATATCTGCCCTTAAGGAGGAAACAAATGAGGAGAAAGAGCAGAGTAGGATGGATAGATGGATGGAAGGGCAGCCAATGTCCTTTAATCAGTAGTATATATCTCTGTAATGTTTGCTAACAAGTAGGTTAATTAAGTCTGTGTTCTTTAAAATAAATGTGGAGCCTAAGATGAAAAAGTGTGCAGGCTTCAAGTTGTACACTTTTTTTATCCTTCGGTTTGCTTTTCAAGAGAAACCCCCCAAACAACAAATAAAAGTCCACCCCAACCTTAGTCAACTATGTTGTCAACTTCAGCTGCTTAACTGATTTTCTTCAGTTAAGAATTTAGCTGTTCATATAATAAGCTCATAATATATTAAAGGAAATGTGGTAATGGGGATTATATATTTTAGAGTACAGTTAATTATTCAATAGAAGCATTGGGTTTTAAAAATCTATCTTGTGATAAGAAAAAAAAAACACCTTTCAACGCTCTTTATAGGCATATAAAAGCTTAACACATATTTACCAGGTTCCTATGATGCTTGGTGAGAAAGCAAACAAATTCAAATGCATTGTGCATCTGATAAAAGTATTGCCATCTCTGAATGTTCAAAAATCACAAGTCAGATCCAAAAACTCATGAGATCAGCTTAGGAGAACATAGAGATTTTCAAAGTATGATTTTGATTTCTTTTCACTTTCATTTTTTGTAGGTTCACCTTTTCTACTATTCTCTTTACCTATGTGGACCATGCTGACATGCACTAAATGTTCCCTACTGCATGTTGATGTAGTACTATTTGAAATGGGATTATGTAATGTTCACTAAGGAGCATTTAGTGCATGCCAGCAGGTCCAATCCTCTAGTGTAGATAAGCCCAATGATAGAATCTTTTAATAAAATTAAATCGCATGACTGCAGAAATAAGGCTTTAACAAAACCATGATGCATCACAAGACTCACAATAAAATGAGAGTAGGCAACATGGTATTACAGTAAGTGCCCCTCAAAAATAGGGAAATGGTTTCCATTTCATAGAGCTCAAAGTGTACCAGTTTTTATATTAAATGTTCCTATATTTTTAGCACCATAGTAATGAAATAGCTTTCAAATGTGTTTGGTTAAGATGACATGGTTTTCAATAAACACATGTCAAAAATTATTTTAAAACTATGTCAAATGAAAGAAATAACATCACAAATGTAGCAAAAGCTGGAAAGTGTAAAGACAATGGACGATTTGTTAGTTTTTTATACAAATGTCATTTTTTCCATATAAAAGACATTTGTGTGAAAAAAAAAAAGTTGATCAACTCAAAGAATATTTGCAATTATGTGGTCCCTACTACTGAGAATATGAACAGGCGGTACAAATATTTATAAGCTTAGCTTGACAATATCCCTGTGAAGTAGGTTCCTTATCCATAAAATAAGATTAGTAATGTCTAAGACACAGCAAGATAGAGCAACTTACTCAGGTTCACACTCAGATCTCTCAATCCTGTGCTTAAACAAGAGACAATCGTTCCTTTTCTTATCTAGAACTCCTCCATTTGGAAACTGCATTAATTCCCTTGTACAATTCCCAGAGCAGTGGAGTAATGGGATGCCATAATGGGGGTAGCCAATGCCAGTATATATTTGAAAGGAGAAGTGCTGCCAATTGTGAGAGGGACTGGCCTTCCTGTCTTATATATCAGAAATTTGTGGCAAGAAGCATTATTTTCTGCAGATCTTTAGGCCCTCCAGGATTGCACTGCTCATTGTGCAGTGCCATGAAAACATCTCCCAAGAGGAGCAAATATGTTGATTTCCCTACATTTTTGCTGTTGTTGCAGGGGTGTTATTTACTGAGCACCAACCCATGGCCAGACATGCCTCTGCAGCACCCTTACTCAGTTTTCCCTCTTTAGGACCCTTTAGGAACTCCTTACAGTCTCTCTCAGAATTACCAACCACCACCGCATGGAACTGGGTTCATAGCCAAAAACAGTTTAATATAGTTCTGTGTCCCAAACTTAAAGTCATTAGAGCTGCTCTAAAGTGCATTGTCATCTCAGGTCTGTGCAATATACAGAGCTCTTATTTCTCTTCTTTACAGAGCCACCGATCATGTTCTTGCTAGCAGAAGCTCTGCATGCTGGTTAGGTCTTCCTTCTCCTGGTCAGCACACTTCCTTGTCTACACTGGCAAGTTATTCCGGAAAATCAGCTGCTTTTCCAGAAAAGCTTGCCAGCTGTCTATACTGGCCGCTTGAATTTCCGGAAAAGCACTGACGATCTAATGGAAAATCATCAGTGCTTTTCTAGGAAAACTATGCTGCTCCAGTTCGGGCAAAAGTCTTTTTCTTGTTCTGGAAAAGGGCCAGTGTAGACAGCACAGTAGTGTTTTCCGCAAAAAAGCCCCGATCGCGAAAATGACGATCGGGGCTTTTTTGCGGAAAAGCACGTCTAGATTGGCCATGGACACTTTTCCGGAAAAAGTGCTTTTCCGGAAAAGCGTCCTGCCAATCTAAACACGCTTTTCCGAAAATGCTTTTAATGGAAAACTTTTCCATTAAAACCATTTCCGGAAAGTCATGCCAGTGTAGACGTAGCCCCTGTGTTCAGGAAGAAAGCAGCATATTTACTGTCCTCCTTCAGAGAACTTCCCCCCAATTGGTTGGGAGAGAGCCAGGCCTCACCTAACACTGCAGTGTTCCTGGGTCTGGACCCTTAATGGGACAGTGTCCTGGTATTTTCCATTCAGCTACTAATCCTATAACACAGCCATTTCCAAGGGCTCTGTAAATGGCAGTAATTCTTAAATGGTGTCCTCTAGCCCCCTATACTCTTAAAAATCCAGTATATTCTGTCTCAGAAATCTATGGAGATTTCAAAGTATATTTTCTTGTCCCATGGCCTTTATATGGTCATGCAGCATATCAGCTATAGAAAACATAGGCAGTTAGAATGTATTTTATACCCTTTGCTAGTGCTTAGGTTTATTTTTCCTGGGATCTTTCATTTGAATTTTTCAAAGTTAAATCGTATTTGTGTTTTTACTAAAATTTCAGATCTGTCTAGATCAATTTACATTATTTCTCTATTCATGATGGTATTTCTAGCTTTTTTCCCCCCACTGTCATCCAAAATTCTCAATGAAATACTCTACCAGTCAAATTCCAGCCTCTGTAGTACCTATCTAGACATTTTGCCCCACCAATTTGTTAACAATAAATATCAATGTATCTTTTGCTTATGGTCTTTGAAATATTTTAATGCACATGACCATTTTTCTATCCAAGTCATTTTGAGATGATTTTTCATGTAATATTGTATGACACTTTTTCATATACTGTATTAAAACCTAAATATTACGTCTATTACATTCCTTCCATCCACTAAATCTGTAATTTTGTCAAGAAGGAATCAGATTTTTCTGGCAAGATTTGTTGTTTATAAGTGCATACTGAATATTACTCAATTTATTAATTGCCTTTATTGAATTTAGATTGTGACTTTAAAGGAAGAGTGTATACTGAGTCTAGAGAGCCACATGGCAGTAAATATCCAAGAAGGAATGCAGGAATTTCACTGATTTTGACAGTATTCTTCCTGATTTATAGTAAGGTTAGTGAGATTAGCACAGCATTCCAAAGTCTGTGTGTGTGTTAATTCTTTATAAGAATTCACGTACAGCTGTTGTGAGCAAATTTCAGCCTCTGAGTTGTTCATGTACTGTATACTCTTGGCTATTCGCTTGTCATGGTATTTGGTTGATCAATTAAATCAAGTGGTATTGTAACCCCCAAACACATTCCCAAATCCCCCATAGCTACATGCAGACTGCAAACAATGTGTTGTGTGTTAGCTATTTTTATATTGTCATGAGGGAGAGAGAAAGGGGTTAGCTGTTTCTTTCATTATTACAGATACCTTCTTGTTATATTAGCATTTTTTAAAAATGAAATAATCATATTTAACATGATACTTTTTTCCACCAAAGTATCTAGACGTCATTAGTTCTGTGCACTACAAAGTGAAAAAAAATCAGGATCATCTGCTGATCTTCCCTCCCACACTAAGGCCGTGTCCAGACTCAGGGTTTTTTTTGGGAAAAGTAGCCTTTTCCTGAAAAACCTTCCCCTGCGTCCAGACTCAAGCCGCGTTTTCGAAATTATTTCGAAAGAACGCGGCTTTTCTTTCGATGGCGGTAAACCTCAATTTACGAGGAAGAATGCCTTCTTTCGAAAGTTCCTCTTTCAAAAGAAGGCGTTCTTCAATGTAAAGAGGCCGTCTTCGAAAGAGAGCATCCAGACTCGCTGGGTGCTCTTTCGAAAAAGAGGATTTCTCTTTCGAAAGATCCGCCTGCAGTCTAGACACGATCTTTTGAAAGAGGCTCTTTCGAAAGATGCTTTCGAAAGAGCCTCTTTTGAAAGAAGCCTGCAGTCTAGACATAGCCTATGGGGTAGTTTTTTTTGGTCACTTAACCAACAAGAAGTATACCATCTCCTGCTTACAAAGTACTGTGGAGGCAGGAAAAGGGAATAAGGGAATTTGTGTGCAGCCATCTTGGTCTTGTTAACAAGAAAGCAAGAGTCAGGCTAAATTTGGGGCCTGACAACGGGAGATCTGTAATTAGATGCTGCCTTTGCCCCCTGTCCGAACCAGTTTTTCCTTTGCTGCAGCTCGTAATAAAACTGCCTCTGGCTACTTGTTGCTTAAACACTACTCAGAGTGAAGGCTTGTTTTCTTCCACAGTACTCCAGCTGGTTATCTGCCTTCTCCAAATGAGGAGAATGGGAGACTCTCCATTAGCATGAATAGTATTTTGATGAGGGTCCAAAAGCAGGCCTTTAGAAATTGGAGATTTTTTCTTATTCTACCTATATTTTTGCTCATTCATAATTATTTTGACTTTTGAGGACCTCCTTCTCTTCTGCCTCATTGCATTTTGCTTCCTTGCCTTCTCCCTAAGGCTTTCACTACTTAAACCTGTTATTTTTTCCTCAAACTAGAAGAGGAACCAACTTGCCTTGATGACCCTCTACTCTCCTTCAGGAACACGAACATCAAGTTAACTTTCACTTCAGACTGGCCTGTTAAATTAATTTAGGTGCAATAAATGGTCCAGAGGTATTAACCCAGTGACTGCTCAGTGTTAAATAAGGTTTAGGGTTTTGAATACAAAGAGTTCAATCTACTTAGCATCATGCCAAATACACTATTGACCATCCTTTTAATTTGATTAAACATACAGAAAAGGTGACAAAACGACTAAAGCACTTCAAATGTAAAATATTAAGTAAGGCTTTTACTTTAACAATTTCTTGTTCCCTTTCCCTTTAACTGGAAGGAGTTTGAGGGCAAACTCCCTTTGACATCCTCTTAGAATGTACCAATATGATATATTCTGTTCTTTGAGGTAAAAGAAGTTAGCTGAGATGATCTGGAGCTGCTATTGTTACACTCCAATCCCATTTCGTTTCAGGTGATCTTTGGGATTCAGCTTGAGCCTGTAGGGGTAGCACTATCATCTGGATTCCTCTAATCTGTCTCGATATGATCAGCACATCCCTCAAGGTTAGGACAAAGTAGGTCCAAGGGCTTAAAGTGGGGTGGTAGCCATGATGGGGACACTTGATCAGGTAGCCTCTGTCTGTTCTTCTATATCTCCCCCCACCCCAAACAAACAAGAGCAATAGGTGGAGTAGCCCATCCCTCATTTCCCCCCCCCCCCCCGACGTGTAAAGCCTAATATCCAATACACCACCTTTGGTTCATTAGTTTCTAAACTCACATTTTCTGACTTACCAAGCATAATCTTACCACAGTCTGTGTTATATCAGGTCTTTCTGTTTAGTTTTGTGTGTCTCATACCTTTCCCCCAGCCATATTTGTTATAGGTTATTCTGACATCTACTGAACTGTCATACTTTATAGATGAGTTCATAATTAGAAAAAGGGGATAGAGAAGAAGACAGAGGATATCTTATTGCTCTATATAAATCCATGGCACACCAACATCTTGAATACTGCATGTTGATGTCATTACCACATGTCAAAAGCCATATCTTGTGTGGCAAGGCCACTGCTTGGGCCAGTCTCCTGCCCTTCTCCCCAGGGGTTAGTGTTCTGCTTAAACAAAGCACACAAGATCTTATAGGGGAAAGGCAGAATGCCGCATTTATTGAGAACACAACAGTTGCATATGCTTTTCAGTCACTCACACAGGCAAACACTGGGCATACACAGTCCCACCAGCTGATGTCAGTTACCAGTCCAGAGCCTGTATCAATCTAGATCGAACACAGAGGTGGAGCAGGGCCTTTGTCAGTTGATTGATCCAATGCTCCTCTGGAGTTGGTGGCAAGATGAACCCAAAGTTCCATAGCAAAGCACCCTGCTTTTATAATCCTTTTCTCTGTTGAAGTCGGATTTCTCTGTGTCAGCCTGTGACTGGGGTGTTCTCTTTGGTGTCAGTGTTCCCAAAACATTTTCCAAAGCTCATTCTGTAATCAGTTGTCCTTCAGGGGTGCTAGCTCCACTTTAAGGCCATCAATCTGCCAATATCCGATCATCTTGTGAATAGGGGTACGCATCAATGGTTTCTCTGACATCAGTATGTCTCTTCACAGTCTGTCTTTTACAGTTTGTCTTGACCCTGCATTCTCCCCCTTCTCTCTTGACCATTTGGCTCTAATGATGACCTTCACACCATATCTCATTCATACAGACAGTCTCTCTCAGAATCCTTCAAAAGTAAATAGTACTGTTTCATATTAAGCAAAATCAAAACAATTCACATCAAAGGCCCAGGCCTTCACTATTTCTAATCTCATTAACAGACACAATATGAGATCCTATTTCTTTACTTACTAAACTTTAGAACAAGGAAATATAGGAGATATATACTTAACTAAAGGATTTGACTTACTACAATATTAAATATGATTTTATATATATTACTTTACATTACTAAACCTAAAATACAAATATAAAAAATAAAACTTTCAATCCTAACATTAGAACTTGTAGCAGGTGTCTGTAGCAGGAAGCCCAGACACTCTTCCTGGAACTTCCTCCACTGCTGTTTCTGCATTAAAGCTGGTATGACTCACTCTCAGACTTTTGCTCTCTGTCTCTCCTATGCCTCTTCTCCTGTCCTCTCACTTTCCCCCACCTTCCAACTGTGGAGGCTTTTAAAGGCCTTCAGCAAGCCAGCAGTGGAATCAGCTGGCCCCAATCTACCTGAGCCAGCTTCCTTACAGCTGCTTCTAATTGCCCTGCTGCCCTCTGCTCCTATTTAGCAGGTCTTTCCCTCTGTTTGGGCTGCCTTTTTCCCATTCTGCAGGAGCCCTCTGGCTTGACCCACTTAGTAGTGGAAAAAGTTCAGAAAAGGCCAACAATCACTATAATTAGGGTTATAGAATAGCAGCTATATGAGGATAGATTAATAAGAGTGGGAATTTTCAATTTAGAAAAGAGGTGACTAAGAGGAGATATTATAGAGGTTTATAACTGTGTGGAGAAAGTAAATAAAGAAGAGGCATTTACTTGTTCGCACAAAACAAGAACTAGTGGGTCAGCAGATGAAGTTAATAGATAAAACAAATAAACAAAAGGAAGTATTTCTTCACACAATCAACCTGTGGGACTCATTGCCAGAATATGTTGTGAAGGCCAGGGATTTAACAGGATTCAAAAAAGAGCTAGATAAATTCATAGAGGATAGGTCAATCAATGGCTATTAGCCAGGATGGGCAGGAATAGTTTGTCAGAAGCTGGGAATCTGCAAGAGGAATGGGATCACTTGATGATTACCTGTTCTGCTCATTTCCTCTGAGGCACCTAGCATTGGCCACTGTCTGAAGACAGGATACTGGGTTAAATAGCCCTTTTATCTGAGCCAGTATGGCTATTTTTATGTTATGGTCTTAGTGTAAATGTATAGATCCAACAGTCCTATTTTCATCATTGTGTCCAGTCCACATCTTGGTGCTGTTACTTTCTCAAGGGAGCTTTTTCACTTACTGAGGCTACATCTAGCCTACAAGCTTCTTTCAGAAGAAGCTTTTTTTGGAAGAGATCTTCCAAAAAAACTTCTTCTGAAAGAGAGCATCCACACTGCAAAAGTGCATCAAAAAAGTAATCTGCTTTTTTCAAAAGATAGCATCCAATCAGCGTGGATGCTATCTCACATTTAAGCTGCTATTGCTATGGATGGAATGGCTACCAGGGCACCTGTTCTTTTTCCTCTTTCCTCTTCTTCCAAAAGAACTCCCTCTTCCCCATCCACACATGCCTTTTTGATGTAAAAAAATGGAAAATGGCTGTTTTTCTGACAAAACTCTGTAGTGTAGACATACCCTGAAACATGTTAGTATCTTCTTCCTCCTCTAAAACTCCCTCCAAATTGCTCCATTTGCTACTCTCATGGGTCATTGTTCACAGGATATTCTGACTCATAAACCTTTCAGCTTGCTGCACCTCTTCCCCATTGTTATCAGTAGCTCACTGACACTTTTGCCCACACACAGAGCTTGCAAAGAAAGGTGCTGATTCTGCAACAAAATTCAAATTGACCCCTGGGAAGACAATGGGATTTTGTTCAGATGCAGGGATTCCTGCACACTGATCTCATTGCAGAACCTTGAGAACAAAGGGATTCCCCTAAATTAATTTTACTTTTCATACAACAGTTATAATTAATTTCAATTATTTTATTTTTTTAAAATGTGCATAATTTATTTTCTAGCCATTAACAACTGTTTATTCTACACATGAAAAGCCAAAATGAATCATGTAACATTTTAAACACAAAAATTACTTTAAGAAAAATTGCTGTGGGTAAAAAAACTATGAACCTTAATTCTGTGATTTTTTTTAAATCATAACAAGACTCAAAGCAGATATCATTAGTCTCCTTTGTAGATGGTTCTCTGTGCAATTTATGCTGAACAGCAATAAATGGTCACCTATTGAGATGAACACTTAAGTAACCAATGCCAGCAATGGATCACTTTTAAAGATAATTCAAGGTAACAACATTATTTTCAGTTCTGACAGCATTTTTCAGCTAATTTACCATGCTTTCTCTTTGTAGTTGATAATGATTTTCTTGATCTTCAGTCACACTCGAAAAACAAACTTGGCTGAAGAAAGAACTCTTAGTCTTTACCTTGATTTTATACCTGTATGAAATCTCAGAAGGCTAGATGGAGCATTTAGACTCTGTCCTGAAGTAAGGGATAGTACACACATGCTCTGTCTGATAGGGAGTTCTAGGATGGAATTGTGAATTAGAAAGTGTCATAATTCTACTCTACTCTTGTCTTGCTCCAACTGACAGTAAGTTATTGCAAGATGCTATTGGCAGCCTCACATCTCACTAGATACTCTGGCCAAGGAATAGATCAGCCTACACAAAGCCAGGGATGTGCTCATACCCGCCACCCATTCCTACCCACTTGCTTGCAAAAGGGCTCATCCTGCCAGTAGGGCCAATGGGTCACAGCAGACACAGGCATTGGCAGGTTACCCAGCTGTGCATCCTCTTTCTTGCTTGCTTGGCTGAAATAAACTTGGGTACAATCTCTGATCTTGGGACAGCTGCAGGGTTAGTGAGTCACTTCCTTTGGCACAGAGAAGCACAAACCTCACTACAGAGAGCATGATGAAGCAGAAACAGCCCATACTTCAAACCATATAGCTTTCCATTTAAATGGAGCCCTCCCATGAGTCAGTGCATGACCTGGCCTGATTTCCATAGGTACTGAGCAACCCCGATTGCAAATGAAGTCAGTGAGAGCTTCAGGGTCTCAGCACTTTGGAAAAATCAGCTCTCACAGCATCAAATACTGCAGCGGAATTCTCAAATATCCTGTCTGTGTTATTAAAAAAGCTGGTAAATGTTACAAGCGTTAACGGTATTTACAGCTCTCCAAGAGAAGATAAAAATAACGCCAATCCAGCTTCTGACCTTAGAATTGACTGAATGCAAGATAACAAGGCAATTTCCCCTCCTTTTTAAGTCTCAAAATTTGGGGAAAAAACTGAATAGTTGGTGAAAGGATGGAAAGGAAGAATTATTTGTAGTTTGTCCTGGTTATATTTTTAAAATATGAAATTTCAAGATTCAAAAAGCCCTTGAGGAGCTGCAATTTGAAAGTGCCTGGGCTACAGACATATTCACTTGGTAACTCATGTTACCCTTTCATTCTAAAGCAGGGCAAAATTTTGTTTTAGATTGCTTTTAATGTGCATTGTTTTAGCTCTAGTGTGCTGAAGATCTAAAGATGCAGAATTCAGGCATATAGTGGTTTCAAGCTATAAAATTTCCAGTGATCCTTAGTCCCTAGTCTGACCCAGAGAGGGAACTTGAACTTGGCTCTCCTACATGTGACAAAGCTCCTACGAAAACTGAGTTATGTCTCCACTACAGGGTTTTTGCACAAAAACCCACAGAACATCTATACTCCAAGCATGTTTTTGCGCAAGAAAATTTACAGTAGAGTGGCAGAACAGAGGGCTTTCTACGAGGAATAACTCCATTTTGCGCAAGAGTTTTTGCACAAAAAGGTGTGTTTAGACACTCAACAAGGGTTTCTTGTGCAAAAAGAGCCTCTCACAAAAAGCACAGGTGCTCTGATGGCCATTCTCTGAATAGCCATCAGAACTTTCTTGCGCAAGAGTGTCCATGCAGTGTGGATGCTCTCTTGCACAAAAATGCTTCTCTTTTGCAATGCGCTTTTGAGCTGTGTATGTGCTTTTGCACAAGAAGTTTTTATGGAAAATCTCTTTCTCAAAAAGGTTCTTGCACAAAAACCCTGCAGTGTAGATAAAGTAAGTGGGTCCTGTGCTTCCTGGCAGATTTTGCTTGCCTCAGAGGCTCACAGCAGCCCACAACTTTAGACATCACAGCTAGGGCTTTAGTTTGCTCTTTGTTGAGCACTTTTCATCATTGGCCAGAGTATGGTAATACAGAGAATAAACTCCACAGTCCTTTTCACTGAGAGGAAATGGGGAGGTGAGTGCTGGGGGGAAGTTAGGCCCACCCTCTACTCCCAATTTCAACTCAGGGCCCTGTAATAGTAGTTACCTGTGTGAGTCTCCAAAACCTGCTATAAGACAGCTCCAAGACCTTTTGGCTACTTCCCCGCACCTTGGCTGTGTCTACACTGGCATGATTTTGTGCATATACTTTTAACGGAAGAGTTTTTCCGTTAAAAGTATTTGCGCAAGAGAGCATCTATACTGGCATGTGCCTTTGTGCAAAAGATTTGCTTTTGTGCAAAAGCATTCGTGCCAGTGTAGACCCTCTGTGACGGATTTACGGGTGCGAGCACCTCGCGCCCCCTCTTTTTGACTCAGCGTAGAGCCAGGGGCGGGGCTCCGCGGACCCACCGCCTTCTTTATTCTCCTTGTCCCCAGCCCCCTGGGCTTGTTGACCGGGCCGCCCAGGAAAGGGGTGCGATCACCTCTCGACCCGGGATGGCCGAGAGGGTTCGGCGAACCCCGAGTTCAGGCCCCCTCCTTCAGCCGGGGGGGGGGGTTGTCCGTGGTGTCTTAGGGGGTGGGGGTTGGGGACCTGACCCGGGCCAGCTTCTGCGGCGGGCACCGTCCGCCTTGCTTCCGGCTCTTGAGGGTCGTAGGAAGGGTGGGGGAGTGGGGGACCCGGGCCCGCCCTCACCACCGGGTCCCAGCCCGAGGCCCTAAGTGGAGTTGGCGTCTACGCGTCGCCCTCCACGGAGGATGGGGCGGCAGCCCCCGACTCCTCCGCCCACGGGCGCCAAAAGGGCCCTGCCTCGGGCTCCTTCCACTCCCTGCTTGTCCGCCCCGGCGATGGGGCTGATTGGGGTGCACTCACCGCGCCGAAGTCTCCGGGTGCGTCCCAGCGCCAGTCGCCAGCTGCTGACTCCTTCCTTCTTGGTCGCCCCGGGGGCTGAGCCCTTGGCGCCCCTGGAAGCCAGGGTCGCTGCCTCCTCGCTCCTGCCCCTCGCTCCGTCTGCCCGGCCGCCATCTTTATGGGTGCCGGGGAGTGACGTCCGGGCGTTCCGCCCTGTCCGTGCGCCGCCGCCGCCCCCGCCCTTTCCCCAGCGTGGGTTCATGCCCCGTTTAATGCCGCCAGCCGAGGCGGGCGGGCTGGCTGCTTCCGCGCGGCCCGCCCCCTCCCCCGCTCCCGGCGGGGTGCCCTGAGTTGGGCTTGCCGCGGCCCCAACTCCGGGGCTGCGATGCCGGTCGGCGCGCCGTTTGCGGCGCGCGGTTTCTCCCGAGGGGGGGGGAGTCCCGCTCCCTCCTCTAGTGCGGACCCCGCCGGGTCCGTCACACACCTCCCACCCTTGGAGAGGCGCGCCCCGGGTGGAGACTGTTCCCCGATTCGGGAGAAAAAGTCTGCGTTCTGGTGGGTCGCCCCCGGCCGATGCACCACCTCAAAACAGTACGGCTGCAAGGCCAGGTACCACCGCATTATACGGGCGTTCGTCTCTTTCATAGAGTTCAACCAAACCAAGGGTGCGTGATCAGTCACCAACTTAAATTTATTCCCCCACAAATAATACCGTAAAGTGTCAATCGCCCATTTCACCGCAAGTGCCTCTTTCTCTATCGTGGCGTATGCCCTCTCTCGTGGCAGCAGTTTTCGACTGAGGTAGAGGACCGGCTGGTCCGCGCCTTGTTCCTCTTGGGCTAGTACCGCCCCGAGTCCCACCTCCGAGGCATCTGTATAAAGGATAAATGGTTTGTCAAAGTTTGGCTGCCTCAGCACTGGGGCGGAGGCTAGTTTGTCTTTTAAGGCCCGAAAAGCGAGCTCTGCCTGTGGGTTCCACCTCACCCTGGTCGGTTCTGTATTCCTTATTAGCTCCGTTAATGGGGCTGCGAGCGAGGCGAATTGGGGCACAAATCGCCGATAGTATCCGGCCAGTCCCAGGAACTGGCGGATCTGTTTTTTGGTTGTTGGGATGGGGTAGTCTTTCAGGGCTTGAACCTTGCTGTAAATTGGTTTCAACTTCCCCCGTCCTACTGCATACCCCAGGTAAGAAACCCCCCGTTGGGCGAAGTGGCATTTACGGGGGTTGGCCGTGAGGCCCGCCTTACCCAGGGCTGTCAGTACAGCATCGACGTGCTTTAAGTGTTCTCCCCATGTGGGACTATAGATGACAATGTCGTCGATGTATGCGGCAGCGTACTCCTGGTGGGGTGTTAGTACCCGGTCCATCACCCTTTGGAATGTCGCTGCCGCCCCGTGGAGACCGAAAGGCATGGTCCAAAACTGGAACAATCCGAATGGTGTCGAGAAGGCTGTCTTTTCCCGTGCCGCGGGGTCCAGGGGGATCTGCCAGTAGCCCTTTGACAAATCTAGGGTTGTTATGTAGGCCGCCTGCCCGAGTCGCTCCAACAGTTCGTCCACCCTCGGCATTGGGTAAGCGTCGAACCGGGACACGGAGTTTACCTTTCTGAAGTCTATACAGAATCGGGTGGCGCCGTCGGGTTTGGGGACCAAGACGATTGGGCTGCGCCATTCGCTGGTCGATTCCTCGATCACCCCCCACTGTCGCATCTGCTGCAGCTCCTGTTTGACCGTATCCCACATTTTTCGGGGTAGAGGGCGTATGGGCTCCCGCACCGTCCGGCCTTCTTCGGTTATAATCCGGTGTAGCCCCAGCATCGTACAGCCCGGCCTGGTCGTCAGGGTCGCTTGGTGTCCCCGGAGCATTTCTTCCAGCTGTCCCTGTTGGGGAGGTGTCAGCTCCGGATCCCACGAGAGCTCGGTCTTTCCGCCTTCCTGCCCCCCCCAGGGCCCCAGGTCCTCTCCTTCGGAGGGTGGTGCGATTAGCAGGGCCTCTCGGGGTATCCATCTCTTTAGCAGGTTGACGTGGAAGAGCTGCGTTCCTTGCCTGCGGCCGGTTAGTCGCACTTCATAATCCACCTCCCCCACTCTCTTAACCACTTCGAAGGGTCCCTGCCACTGCGCTAGTAGTTTGGATTCTGTCGTGGGGAGGAGCAGCATGACTCGGTCCCCCGGGTGGAAAACCCGCTGGCGGGCGTGGGCATCGTAATATTTTACTTGGCGCCTCTGGCTGTTCTCGAGGTTTAACCGGGCGTATTCGCCCAGCCGGCTTAACTTCTCCCTCAGTTGGGTGATGTAATGGACCGTCCCCCGCCCTGACCCCGTCGGTTGCTCCCAGCCCTCCCTCAAGAGATCGAGGATCCCACGGGGCCGCCGGCCGTATAGCAACTCGAACGGAGAGAAGCCGGTCGACGCCTGGGGGACCTCCCGCACCGCAAATAGGAGGCTCGGGAGCATCAGGTCCCAGCCCCGAGGGTCTTCTTGCGCGAACCGCCGCAGCATACCTTTGAGCGTCTGGTTAAAACGCTCTACTAAACCGTCCGTCTGCGGGTGGTAGACTGATGTTTGCAGTCGTTTGATCTTCAGGAGTGCGCACAGCTCTTTCATCAGCCGGGAGGTGACGTTAGGTCCTTGATCCGTGAGGATCGCCTGTGGCAGCCCCACTCGGGAAAAAATCCGCAAGAGTTCCCGGGCCAGGGTCGGGGCCTTTGTATTTCTCAGTGGGACTGCCTCCGGGTATCGGGTGGCGTAGTCTATTACTACCATAATAAAACGGTGCCCCCTCCCTGATGGCTCCAAGGGTCCCACCAAGTCCATGGCCACCCGCTCGAACGGAGTCCCTACTACGGGGAGGGGCACCAGGGGGGCCTTCGGCACCCGCGCGGGGGCCGTCCTCTGGCACTCGGGGCACGATGCGCAAAAATCCTGCACCGCCCGAAAGACCCCCGGCCAGTAGAATCGCTGTAAGACCCGTTCTAACGTTTTCTCGCGTCCGAGGTGGCCCGCCCAGGGGTTCGCATGCCCCAGTTCCAGTACTTCCCGGCGGAATCGGGTGGGAACTACCAGCTGTTTTTGCATTTCCCCCCTTTTTCCCTCTGAAACCCGGTATAAGCGGTCCTCCCATACCTGGAATCGGGGTCCTTGCAGCGGCCCCTCCGGGCCTTGCTCCGGATCCTCCGGCACCCCGGCTTGGTCCCAGGCATTCTGTAGGGTGGGGTCCATCCTCTGCTCCGTCATGAAGTCTGGGGCTGCCTCTATCTCCAAGCAGGCGGCCTTGCCACGGAGTTCCTCGTCGCGGCACAACCCCCGGGGTTCCGTGGCTCCCCCTCGTCCCGTGGGGGCAACCGGGCCCTGAAGCAAGGCTCCAAACCCGGGCCAGTCTCGTCCTATGAGGAGGGGGTATGGCAAGGTCTGGGCCTTCCCCACCCACCACAGCCGGTCCTGCCCGCCCCCGCTCAGGTGGACCTGGACGGTGGGGTAGGCGCGGGTGTCCCCGTGGACACATCTCATCCAGACGGGCTCCCCTTCCGGCCGTCGGGGGGGGATGAGGTCAGCCCGGACGAGCGTTACCGATGACCCAGAGTCCACCAGGGCTCTGACCGGGTGCCCTTCCACCATCATGTCTCGCACGACTCGGTTTCCCTCTTCGGCCCGGTCCCCTGCCGGGCTGGCTCCCTCCCCTTGGTTCAGCGTACAGTCCATTAAGGTGCATTCTCGCTTAAAGTGGCCCATCTGTCCGCACTGAAAGCAGGGGCCGCGGGTCCCGGCCCGGGCCTCTCTCGGCACCTTCTCCGGCGGTTCCTCCCCGCTAGTTCTCTCTGGGGGCGGGTGCGACCACACCGGGGCTAGGCGGGGGATATTGTCCCGCGCACGGCGTGGCTCCGGGGCCAGTTCCTTCCCTATGGGCTTCCCCCCGATCCGGGGCCCCCCTACCTTCGTGCCGGGTAACGCCTCTCATCTGACGCCTCCCTCCTCTTGCTCCGCGAGGAGGTGTGCCTCCATTAGGTTCACTGCCTCCTGTAGGGTCGTGGGTCGGTTCCGCCGGACCCATCGCTGCCCTTCTCGGGGTAAGATGTGTATGAATTGTTCCATTACAATCATCTCGGTGACTTGTAGGCCCGTCTTCTGTTCGGGCTCCAGCCACCGATTGGCCCATTCCCGCAGGCGCTGGGCCACTGCCCGCGGTCTGTCTCCCGCCTTGAACCCCTCCTGCCGGAACCGCTGCCGGCAGGTCTCCGGTGAGTGTCCCAGCTGGTCCAATATTGCCTCTCGGACCTTGTAGTAGTTCAAGGCATCGGTGACCGCTAGGCTGCGGTAGGCCAGTTGGGCGGGCCCGCTCAAGTAGGGGGCCAGCAGGGTGGCCCATTGTTCCGGCGGCCAGCGGGCCGCTGTTGCCACTCGTTCAAAAGTTGTGAGGAAGGCTTCGGGGTCATCCTGCGGGCCCAACTTGCTGAGCCGCAGGGGTAGGTTGGGTCCTTCTCCCGCCCCATTGGGTCCTCCCCCCGTTGCCCCCCATCTTCTTTCTACGGTTTTTCGCCACTGGTTTTGCTGAGTGGCGAGTTCCTGAACTAGTTGCCGCTGGTGCTCTTGGAACTGGCTTGTCAGCTGTTGGATCAACTGAGTCTGTTGTTCCTGCTGAGCCTGGTTCTGCAATCGTTGGTTCCCTTCGAACCACTCCAGGAATTGGCGGGGTTCCATCGCTTCTTCCGGTTCCCCCGAGTCTTCTGAATCGGGGATAGCTCGATGCTCTCGACCTCGTTCGTCTGTGGGGGATATTAGTTAACAGGTGCCCACATTCTCCACCAGTGTGACGGATTTACGGGTGCGAGCACCTCGCGCCCCCTCTTTTTGACTCAGCGTAGAGCCAGGGGCGGGGCTCCGCGGACCCACCGCCTTCTTTATTCTCCTTGTCCCCAGCCCCCTGGGCTTGTTGACCGGGCCGCCCAGGAAAGGGGTGCGATCACCTCTCGACCCGGGATGGCCGAGAGGGTTCGGCGAACCCCGAGTTCAGGCCCCCTCCTTCAGCCGGGGGGGGGGGTTGTCCGTGGTGTCTTAGGGGGTGGGGGTTGGGGACCTGACCCGGGCCAGCTTCTGCGGCGGGCACCGTCCGCCTTGCTTCCGGCTCTTGAGGGTCGTAGGAAGGGTGGGGGAGTGGGGGACCCGGGCCCGCCCTCACCACCGGGTCCCAGCCCGAGGCCCTAAGTGGAGTTGGCGTCTACGCGTCGCCCTCCACGGCGGATGGGGCGGCAGCCCCCGACTCCTCCGCCCACGGGCGCCAAAAGGGCCCTGCCTCGGGCTCCTTCCACTCCCTGCTTGTCCGCCCCGGCGATGGGGCTGATTGGGGTGCACTCACCGCGCCGAAGTCTCCGGGTGCGTCCCAGCGCGAGTCGCCAGCTGCTGACTCCTTCCTTCTTGGTCGCCCCGGGGGCCGAGCCCTTGGCGCCCCTGGAAGCCAGGGTCGCTGCCTCCTCGCTCCTGCCCCTCGCTCCGTCTGCCCGGCCGCCATCTTTATGGGCGCCGGGGAGTGACGTCCGGGCGTTCCGCCCTGTCCGTGCGCCGCCGCCGCCCCCGCCCTTTCCCCAGCGTGGGTTCGTGCCCCGTTTAATGCCGCCAGCCGAGGTGGGCGGGCTGGCTGCTTCCGCGCGGCCCGCCCCCTCCCCCGCTCCCGGCGGGGTGCCCTGAGTTGGGCTTGCCGCGGCCCCAACTCCGGGGCTGCGATGCCGGTCGGCGCGCCGTTTGCGGCGCGCGGTTTCTCCCGAGGGGGGGGGAGTCCCGCTCCCTCCTCTAGTGCGGACCCCGCCGGGTCCGTCACACCCTCTCTTTCACAAGAAAGCTCCAATGGCCATTTTAAACATCGGGCTTTCTTAAGCAAGAAATCAGTGTTACCTGTCTACACTGGCCTCTTGTGCAAGAACACTTGCACAAGAGGACTTATCCCTGAGCGGGAGCGTCAGAGTATTTGCGCAAGAAGCACTGATTTTGTACATTACAACGTCAGTGTTCTTGCGCAAATACTCGCGGCCAGTGTAGGAGGCTGTGGTCTGTGCTGGAGGATGCAGTCCATCCAGACCAGACCTACACCATCCCGGGTCATACCATCTTCGATAATCTTTATCTGGTCTGGGATCTCATAGCGCTCAGGTGTAGGGATGGTCTCTTGTTTGCCCTCCTGTCCTTGCATCAAGAGAAGGCGTTCAACTGGATGGACTACAGGTATCTCCAAGGCACTCTGCGGACTTTCGGCTTTGGGCCCCACTTTGTGGGGTTTCTCCAGGTGCTGTACACTTCCACAGAGTGCTTGGTCAAGTTCAACTGGACCCTGACCGCACTGGTCAGCTTCAGGCAGGGAGTGCGTCAAGGCTGTCTGCTGTCAGGTCAGATGTATACTCTCACCATCGAGCCCTTTCTCCATCTCCTTCACAAGACGTTCATGGGGTTAGTGCTTCATGAGCCAGAGATGTGTATGCCGACAACATTCTCCTTATGGTCCAGGACCCAGATGACCTGGCATGGTTGGAGGCCTGCCAAGCCATTAAGTAGGTGACCTCCTTCACCTGAGTCAACTGGGTCGAGCTCTGGCCTGGTGGTTGGGGCCAGGTAGCAGGTGAGCTCCCTCTCACCCACACTTCAGGCCTTCCAGTGGAGCATGGGTTCGCTGTTCTATCTCTGTGTTTTTCTTTCTGTTGCTCATCCCTCCCCATTGGAGAACTGTCAAGGATTAGAATCCAGGGTGTCTGAGCAGTTGGGGAGAGGGACAGGACTGTTCCAGTGTCTCTCCTTGCATGGGAGGGTGCTGGTGCTTAACCAGTTAGTCCTGGCCATGCCCTAGCACCATCTCAACACTCTGGTCCTGAACCTAGGTTTCCTGGGTCAGATCCAGCAGCCGATGCAGCAGTTCTTCTGGCCAGGACAGCACTGGATCTCTGCAGTGGTTCTCCATCTTCCCCTGGAGGAGGGAGGGCAGGGCCTAACATGTTTGCACACGTGAGCCCATGTTCTTTGCCTCCAGGCCCTGCAGAGGCTCCATGTGAGGCAGGTAGTCAGGCATGGAGCATGTTAGCACACATTTTCCTTCACCTCTTCCAAGGGCTCTGATACGACCAACTCCGTTATTTGAGAGGTCTTCCACAAAACTTGGGGGCCACCATGGGGGCAGACATCTTCATGGAGCCCCTGCTACACAAGCCCTATCTCTGTGTGCAGGTGGCAGAGTCCCCCTCGGTGCAACAACGGTTGGTCCTGGCAGATGTCACCAGGATTAGAGACCTCCTGAACTATGACCGGGGAGATTGAATGAATCCTCTGGCACTCAACCAATGCATGGGCACTCTCCACCCTTTGTACTCCCCAACACCTACATCAGGAGGTGAGGGATGCTTTGCTGCCTGCTGCTTGGATTCCTCCTGTAAGGAGGTTTAACAGGTAGTTCGAACTAGGGGCTTTAATTTGAACTACCGGGTTCCTGCTGCATGTAGACCCGGGCAGTTAGTCCGGACTTGTAAATTTCAAAAATGGTGACTGGCCAGGAAGATTCAAATCAAGCATGGGATATTTAAATCCCAGGCTTGATTTGCAACTTCGAATGCCTACATTATCCTCCCTAGTTCAAACTAGGGGGCTAGTGTAGACATATCCTATGCTGTTTCAGAATATTATCATTTATTCCAAAATAACACTGCTATGTACATACACCCCCAGGGAATTTAACATTGCTCTGGAGGAAAAATAGACATGTGTGAAGTCAGGATAGAGGCATTAGATTAGTTTTATCAACATAAACTGTTCAGCACCCCATGCTATTGCTCAGTGCATTCCCTTCTGCATTCTTTTGCTCATTCCCATTAAACTAATGCCTAGATGAAGGCTGGAAAATCTCAATGCTAAAGACAAGTTCTTTGAGCCCATCCACTAGGGAAGGGGATCAACATATGGCAGGCAGATCTATTCATGGCCTTTTTGGCAGCATTCTCCTTCAGTATCAAATGTTCTTACACTCCTTAAGAGCAATAGTTATTTACTTTCACCACAGTATGTGACTTTGCAGAGTTTGTTAACGTGCAATGAAATTAAATTAAATATAAACAATAGTGGCATTGCCAGGATATTATTATTGAATAATTTTGTTGTTGCTATTGTTTTGTTTGTTTGTAGATGCCATACTAGAAAAACCACCAACAGCACACTTGTGTTTTAAACAATGCTATTCCAAATATATATTAAAATAATATTCTGAAATATTATTGATAGCATAGTATGTTAAGTCTAATAACTAATTTAGACTAGTGATGGGCAAACTTCAGTAGTTTCAGAAAACTAGTTTGGTTTGGTAAAGTGTCCAAAAGCTCAGATACTTAATTGTGCCTTTCTGATCTGACCGAAGACCAGGTTTTCTTGTAGATTGTCAGCACTTTCTGCCTCTGACCCCAAAATTATGTAAGAAAATTTTTCTTGTAGTAAGTCTAGTCCTGAACTGAACTATTATGGGCAGAAAGCATGAAAAGAGAAGGAAATAGCGAACTAAACTCTCTTGAATCTCAAAATAAAAATTCTCAGTTTGGATTCAGATGAAAGCAGGGAGGCCTTGACTTATTTAAACCACTTTATCCATCACTAATTCAGTTTCACGTGGCATATGCCAGCAGAAAAGCCAGTCAGGCAGACAAATTCCAAAAGAGAACATTCCAAAATTTTACAACTTTGAGAACTATCAATTTTCAGTGTTTATTTTATTATTTGAGCACTGATGCAATGTCCTCAGCATGGTACATATACAGCCTCTCCCCGACTTACGAACAGGTTACGGACCAAGCAATTGGTCATAACTCAGTTTGTTCATAAGTCGGACCCCATAGAGTTACACGCAACCGCACTGTTTGTAAGTGCAGATCGCGTTCGTAACTCGGGGGCCACCATTTACAATAGCTTCGGACGTAAATGCAAACGGTTGTAAGTCGACCGTTCGCAACTTGGGGACAGGCTGTACACAGGAGGACATGACAGAAATGAATGTACAATCCAAGTTTTCAATACTCTTGGAATCAATGAATCTGCTGCAGTAGTGCCAATCCCAAGCATTCCAAAATCATGAATACAAGCCCTCAAAATCATAGTACTGATTTAGAAATCAGTTTTAAAAATTATGAATGTTGGATTTTTTTTATTTGCTTTCTGGATTTTGAACTTTTAGGAGTCACCATTTAATGATTTCTACTCACGCACAAAAAGGTTTTGGTTTTTAATTTGTTAGTTTTTGTATGGTTGGAGCCCACCTTAGACTAGCTGTTTGGCTCAAACACTATTTGTAGGAGTAAATAACCTCCATCTTGGTTGCTTGATATCAGAGAAACAAATTCTCCTTGAAAAGATCCTGCAGCTTCCATGGGGAAAGAGAGTGAGACCGGTGCAAAAAGAGGGAGAGAAGGAAAAATGTGGAAGAAGATATGAAAATGAGAGTGAGAGAAGGATGCAAAAGCATCATTCAGGAACAGAAATTTGAGAGAAGGGAGCAGTAGGGATACATGAGCAGTTCTTTGCATGTGACAATGAGAAGCATGATGTAGGAGCCCAGAGGAAGTCAGTGGAGGGAATTAGGAGTGAAATGATTAGACCAGCAGGAGAGGAAGATAATTCTAACGGCAGTATTTTGTGTACACAACAGTGAGGGGAGAATGGCAGCTTGTTAAGTTAATTTATCCTTCTTTCTGTCAAATGAGATCCTTTCTATCTCCCTCGTCCTTCCGTAGCCCCTCCTTCTGAGGCA
Organism: Pelodiscus sinensis; assembly: GCF_049634645.1. Lineage (NCBI taxonomy): Eukaryota > Metazoa > Chordata > Testudines > Trionychidae > Pelodiscus > Pelodiscus sinensis. The sequence goes on from NC_134717.1 coordinate 35,388,828, forward strand.
GCTACCAGTTCATCCAGTGCCCTGGAGCAGGTCAACAGCCTCATGCTGTGCACCTGCCTCTCTCTACTGTCAGTCTCTCCCCTGTCTCCTGCACCACATGCTTCTGAAGGGTTCTTCCCTGCCTCTAATTTGAACTCTCCACGTAACCCACATCTCTTCTAGCTTTCACCCTGCAGGGAGCCCATAAGGATTAATTAATAATGTTTGTACATTGCTGGGAGGATGTGAAGTGCTAAGAATGTTAAATGTAGTGTAAATAGATGCATGCACAGTGCGAACACCTAGCCGGCAGTACTGAACTGAAGGAGAGCTTTAAATTGATTTTTATAAACTTACTAGAATTGTGGGTTTTTAAAATTATGTGTAATAGTTTAAATCATTCTACTATTGAAAATTAGACCAATTTAGTTGTAATTATTTTTTAGTCCTAAGCCTCTAGAAATAGGTACAAAGTAGAAAATATTTTAAATCGAAAACCACTTTTATCTGTGATGTTAATAGGGACACATTGTACACTTCAGGTTTTTTCCATTCATTTGCTACTAGATAAGCAGTGTGCTATTACTCTCTAGTGGTGCTGTCTTCAGGGACTATTTCTGTCCAGCACTTGGGGGGAGTGCATTATGAGATGTCAGCATGTGTGAGCAGAGATAGTATGGCTTGTCATGTGCAGATAGGCCATATTCTGCTCTAAAATGATGGCTTTGTCTTTTATCACTGTCACAGTCTTACTTAACAAGCTGTGACTCTGTGGTTCATCACAAAGAAAACTGTCATCCCCAGACACATGCCTTGAATGTCCTTTCATCTTCTGTGCAGGTAGGATCTGTCATGTGACATCAAGCAGAACAGTAACTCCAGATGGACTATGCTAGTGTAGCAGTATATTAACAAAGGGTTTTATTGGCATAAATCCAAACTTTTCACCTTAGATTAGATTATGGGGATGGAAGAAACATATGTAAGCTTTTAAACCATGTGAGCCTTAGTAATATGTCATAAATATAATTAGAAAAGGAAATGTTAGGAATCAATTGTGTTTAGGTGTTAATTTATTTATCACGATGTTACTCAGAGCAACAGATAAATCTATTAGAGCTGCTTTTGAAAGCAACTAAATACAGCTGCTGTAACTGAGTGATGACAGACAGGGTGTTTTCAGAAACACAAAAGGATTGTCGCCGCATTTCTCTACATAATTGCAATTAAGGTTAAACTTGCAGAGACTTTGGACTTTTGTAAAAAATTGGATGCTGTTAGCAATTTTTTCTAAATTTTTGCACTTCTATTTATAAGGTCACTGAGCAAAAAAATTGTGTTGGTTGCTAAGACCATAGATGGATAGCTAAAGAGAAAACCCCCAAGCATTTCCAGAGGGCATATACATTAGACAGCTATTTGGGATATGTAGTAAGTGCTTTTGTCCACAGCCTGTAGGTCAGAATTTTCCTGCCACAAGAATCTGGGCATATTCTGCTTTCTTCAGCACTTTGCATGGCCATGGGACATATTATACTGCTAGAGTTGTGATTCTGCAGATCAAATTAAACTCCTTTGAGGACATTAAAATATTAATATTTCATGTGAGATTTCATGGGTTTGTACTGAGCCACGGTACTTAAAATATTTCTCCAGATTCCATCTCCCCTGGGACTCTTTTTAAACTGCAGCCTTACCTTATGCGAGCACATTATTCTCCTCGGGTGCTTTCTAATTCTCTAAGCAGGAAAGACCAAAACATTATCCATAATTAGGAGCAGGGTCCCAAAAATTAGTGCAATAAAAGGAAGGAAAAGTCATCACTCAACATAAACATTGTCTGACAGTGTGAAATTGTATGGAGTAACTCTTCCATTGATAAAAAAGACAGCAATTTCATCCAGTTGAGATCAACTGGGTATGAGAGCGACCAAAAAAACTGCTTGTATAAGTACCACCTGTAAAGATGACTGTTGGATCAATGCCAAGAAACTTGAAGTGGAAGAACTGATTTATATACAAATTTATGTTGTATGACTTCTGACATCTTCTCTTAAACAAATTGATTTGTGTCTCTAAGGGTACGTCTAAACTACATGCCTCTGTCGGCAGAGGCATGTAGATTTGTTTGTTCAGCAAAGGTAAATGAAGCTGCGATTTAAATGATCGCGGCTTCATTTATATTTACATGGCTGCTGCGCTGAGCCGACAAACAGCTGATTAGCTGTTTGTCGGCTCGCTGCTAGTCTGGACGTTCCCCCTGTCGACATCAAAGGCCTTTGTCGGCAGCCCAGTTATTCCACGAGGAATTTGTGCCTTAAAACGTCTGGAATGCCCCTTTTCCCCCGGTCTCCGTGTGAGGGGGGGTAGACACCCCATCACACCCCTTTAAGTCTCCTGCCACTCCCCACCTTGTTTCCTCCTCACCCCCAACAGCTTGTGAAAAGAAATCAGCGTTTTTATAGGCGTTCGCGATCTCGAAATGGTAGGGTTGCAGAGAGAGATAGCACCTCATAATCCTTGGATTGGTTTCCTTCATCAAATGTAACCGTCTAAAGATCTATTACCATTTGGAATTGATTTCCCAGGAGGTAGTAGCACAGGGCGTCTACGGCAAGTGCTTCCTTCTCTACCATTGAATACGCCTGTTCTTGAGGAAACAGTTTCCGGCTTAAGTAAAGTATGGGGTGTTCCTTGCTGCTCACCTCCTGAGACAACACTTCCCCAAGTCCTACTTCCAATGCGTCCATCTGTAAAATGAAGGTCTTTGAAAAATCAGACTGGAATAGTATGGGAGCTTGTTTCAGGCACACTTTTAATAATTGGAATGCTTGGTCACATTGTCAGGACCATTGCACTTTTTTAGGTTGGGAGTTTTTGGTTAGGTCTGTCAAGGGAGCTGCTAGTAATGCAAAATCCGGCACAAATCTTTGATAATCACCTGTCAACCCTAAGAATTGGTACACTTGTTTCTTGGTTGAGAGGATCTGATAGTTTTTCAGAGTGCTCACCTTGTCTGTCAAGGGCTTTAGCCTCCCTCTCCCTACCGTATAACCTAGTTATGTGACTTCTTGTTGTCCGATACAGCATTTACCGGGATTGGCTGTGAGCCCTGCATCGCCCAATGACCACAGAATGGCCTCTAGCTGCTGGAGATGTTCATCCCAGGATGAGTTGCATATAACTATGTTGTCAATGTAAACCACTGCGTATTATCGGTGTTCCTGGAGCACCTTGTCCATTAACCTTTGAAAGGTCATGGCAGCTCCGTGTAAACCGAAGGACATAGGTATAAATTGATTATAATCCAAATGGTGTGGAAAATGGCTGTTTTCTCTTTGGAGGTGGGGGTTAAAGGGATTTGCCAATACCCTTTTGTTAAATCTAGAGTGGATATATATTGAGCATTTGTGGTGTTTTCGTGTCTTCCCTCTCCACTGCTCCTCTCCTTATGGTTCCGGCCTCCCGTCTTGCATCAGCTCAGAGCTGTTTATACAGCCATCCGTGCAGGAGCATGCATGGCAGGGGAGTGGCAGCAGGGCCTTCTCTGCCCACAACGCCACTTTTCTCCAATCTCAGTGCGGGGGGTAGACACCCCATCACATACCCTCTATTGTAGAAGTAGCTGCACTTCAGTCATGTTATGAGTGTATATTTATATATGATGGACAAAACCTTAACCTCACTGAGTTTTGATACTGACTTTCAAAGGAGCCAGATTCCTTCCTTCCATTATTGCATTTTTGGAATAAAGGGATGTAGTATACAATGTTACTCGTTTTTTGTATGAAGTGTTGCACTATGCCACTGGATTGCAGTCACTGAGCATAATGGCTGTTAATTCACGAAGAAGAACATTGTAGGGATGTAATGTACACATTCCTTTATCTGGAAGAATAAACTCATTAAAATAAAAAGGGATAGTAATGCAGCCTCATGTGCCATGCCACTTTATTCTGTCTCCTTGAAATGACATACTGCTTTTCCCTTTAGAAAGCAAACTCTTACACCTTTATTTGCCAGTTTTGCGTATTTCAGCTCATTATAGAAATGGATCAAACAAGAACATAAAACAAATGGCACAAAAACACCCAGTGGGAAACCTTACATAATATTATGTATTTTCATTCACAGATATTGCTATTTGCATGGCTTAATGCTTGAGATATCTTTATTGTCTTTAGCCCCAATCCCACAATAATAAAATAATGTGGCTGTTACTGTAGATTAAATGTTGAGCTAGGTTAGAATATAAGAACATAAGAATGGCCATACTGGGTAATGCAACTATCTAGCCCAGGATCCTATCTTCTGATAATGGCCAATGCCAAGGGCCTTAGAGGGAATGAAGAGAACAGATAATCATCAAATCCTCTGTCCCCATCCTCTGTCATGCATTTCCAGCTTCTGGAAAACAGACTAGGAACATCTTTCCTGGATAATAGATGTTGATAAACTATTGTCAATTAATTTATCTAGCTTTTTTTGAACCCTGTTATAGTCTTAGCCTTTACAATATCCTCTGGAAAGGAGTTCCATAGGTTGACTGTGTTTTGTGAATAATATTTATTTTGTTTGTTATAGGTCTGCTTCCTATTACAGTAATTGCATTTGGTGACCCTGGTTCTTGTGATATGAGGAATCAATAACACTTCCTTATTTACTTTCTCTACAGTAATCATGATTTTATAGACCTCTCATAGTCCCACTTACTTGTCTCTCTTCCATGCTGAAAAGTCCCAGTCTTATTAACCTTTCCTCAGACAGAATGGCCCCATAATCCTAATCATTGTGTTGCCCTTTTCTCAACCTTTTCCATTTCCAGTATATCTCTTTCATAGAATATTAAAACTGGAAGGGACCTCAAGAGGTCATCAAGTGCAGTCCGCTGCCCTCATGGTGGGACCAAGCACCTTTTAGATCACAAGATGGGGCAACCATATGTGCATACAGTATTCATCATTTTACGTAGGGACACTGTATTTTCTGTCTTATTTTCTATCTGTTTTTATATGATTCCTAACATTCAGTTACTGTGCACTGGCACTTAAAAAAGCTAAGTGGGTATTGTCAGAGAACTATACACAATGAGTCCAAGATCTTTCTTGAGTAGTAACAGCTAATTTAGACTCCATCATTTTATATGTATAATTGGGATTGTTTTCCAATATGTATTACTTTGTATTTATCAACAGTTTTTGTGATAGTCTTTTGTAGCTCTTAAGTCTGCTTGGAACTTTTCTTTCTTAAGTAGTTTTGTATCTGCAAATTTTGCCACCTCATTGTTTACCCCTGGTGGATGTGGAATACCTAGGCTTTGGTATGGCATTTGACACATTCTCACATGACCTTATCAATAATCTAGGGAAATACAACCTAGATGGGACTAATATAAGGTGGGTGCATAACTGGCTGGAAAACTGTTCTCAGGGAGCAGTTACTAAAGGTTCACTGTGGCTCACAAATAGAAGCCTCTTCCTGAGTGGGATGGCGCCTGATTGGCCTCAAGATAGCTGACCGTCTCTTCAGTCTGCGAAATAACCCTAGTTGCCGGGAAACCCTGCATCCACAAATGACCTTGTTTCCCAGGTTGTATGGCCTAATGGCCCAAGTCAGTAAGGAGCCCTCAGTGCAGGGCAGCATGGTACAATGGCAAGAGTCAATAAGGAACCCTCAGTCCAGGGCAGCATGGCTAGGGTCAATAAGGAGCCCTCAGTTCACAGTCAACAATGTTAGGGCTAATGCCCTGATAGGGGGACCCAGGCCCATCCTGCTCCACCAGGTCCTAACCCAGGGCCCTGTGAGCAGCATCACTGTTTGTCACTCCCTCAGCAGGGAATCCGGCTGAAAAACGCTGAGTGTACCTGGGTGGGAGAAGCTGTTCTTCCACTCTCCATGGGTTACTTCCTACCTCTGTGGTCAGATCCAAGCCCATCTGGTCGCTGGGTCCTCCATGTCTCTGGCAGCAGCTTCTCCCTGGAACTCCGTGAGCGTTTCATTGAGGCCATCTCCCTGGTCCCCAGTTCCTATCGACAGCGTTGCTGGCTGCAGCATCTCAGGAACTCTGGCTGGAGGTCTTTCTTCCCTGCTGGCCAGCCCAGACTGAGCTTCTCTGCTGTCTTTTATACAGCCCGAGCATTTGGAGCATGTCAGGCTGGGAGAGGGGGTGGAACTTCCTCCACTGACAGGGTTTTCATCCTACCTGTTACAGTGCGGGGTATGTGCTCCCCGTTACATTCACAATCATGCTGGAAGGGCATAACAAGTGGGGTTCTGCAGGGGTCTGTTTTGAGACTGGTTCTGTTAAATATCTTCATCAATGATTTAGATGATGGCATAGACAGTACGTTTATTAAGTTTGCAGATGATACCAAGCTGAGAGGGGTCACAAGTGCTTTGGAGGATAGGGTCAAAATTCAAAACCATCTGGATAAACTAGAGAAATGGTCTGAAGTAAATAGGATGAAATTTAATAAGGACAAATGCAAAGTACTCAACTGAGGAAGGAACAATCCGTTTCACACATATAGAATTGAAAGTCACTGTCTAGGAAGGAGTACTGAGGAAAGGGATTGAGGTGTCATAGTGGACCACAAGCTAAATATGAGTCAACAGTGTGATTCTGTTGCAAAAAATGCAAACACGATTCTTGCAAACTGGAGTGTTATGATCAAGACATGAAAAGTCATTCTTCTGCTCTACTCTGCACTGATTAGGCCTCAGTTGAAGTATTGTGTCCAATTCTGGGTACCACATTTCAAGAAAAATGTGGAGAAATTGGAGAAGGTCCAGAGAAGAGCAATGAAAATGATTAAAAGTCTAGAAAACATGGCCTATGAGGAAAGACGGAAGGAATTGGGCTAGTTTAGTTTGGAAAAGAGAAGACTGAGAGGGGACATGATAGCAGTTTTCAGGAATTTAAAAGGGTGTCAAAGGGTGGGGAGAGGGGAATTGTTCTCCTCTGATGATAGGACAAGAAGCAATGGGCTTAAACTGCAGCAAGGGAAGTTTAGGTTGGGCATAAGGAAAAATGTCCTAATTGTCAGGGTGGTTAAACACTGGAATAAATTACCTAGGGAGATTATTATCAGAGGGGTAGCTGTGTTAGTCTGAATCTGCATAAACAACAAGAAGTCCCGTGGTACCTTAGGGTATGTCTACACTGCTACCCTAGTTCGAACTAGGGTGGTTAATGTAGGCATTCGAAGTTGCAAATGAAGCCCAGGATTTAAATATCCTGGGCTTTGTTTGCATCTTGCCAGGCGCCGCCTTTTTAAATCCCCGTTAGTGCGGACTCCGTGCCCGCGGCTACACACGGCACGGAGTAGGTAGTTCGAATTAGGCTCCCGGGCTTCGTTTGCACTTCGAATGCCTACATTAGCCACCCTAGTTCGAACTAGGGTGGCAATGTAGACATACTCTTATAGACTAACAGATTTATTGGAGCATAAACTTTCATGGACAAAGACCCACTTCATCCAGTAGGGAGATTATGGAATCTCCATCACTGGAGATATTTAAGAGCAGGTTGGATAGACATCTATCAGGGATGGTCCAGACAGTGCTTGGTCCTGCTGTGAGGGCAGGAGACTGGACTTGATGACCTCTTGTGGTCCCTTCCAATTCTAGTATTCTATGATTATGCTCTTTTCTGTTTTACTTACTAGGATTTAAACTTCCACTCAAGGGCACCCTTTCAGGAGGGTGGGGAGGCAGCAGCCATGCGCTCCGGGATCCAGTTTACTTTGCATCCCATTCCCCAGACACAGGGTATGTCTACAATATAGCGCTAATTCGAACTAACTTAGTTCGAATTAGTTAATTCGAACTAAGCTAATTCGAACTAACGGATCTAGAACTAAAAACTAGTTCGAATTAGCATTTTGCTAATTTGAACTAGCGGGTCCACATTAAGTGGACCCTGAAGTGGGGTTAAGGATGGCCGGAAGCAGTGCCGGCAGGGCATCAGAGGTGGACTTAGAGCGTGGAGATGCTGCCTCAGGCTAGCCGAGGGCTGTGCTTAAAGGGTCCCGAACCCTACCCCGGACAGACAGTTCTCAGGGGTGCCCCGCCTGCAAAGCAGTCCTGGCTTGAAGTGCCCTGAGTGCCCACACTGGGCACATCACAGCACTCGGCCATCAGACCGGCTGCACTTGCCGCAGGCTGCCATCTGGGGAGAGGGGGCAATTGGGGGGCTGCAGGAGAGCTTCCACCCCCAGAAGCCCGCAGAGCCAGCCCAGTCCTCCCCATCGGAGGCTCGTGCCCCATTCCTCCCTCACTTCCTTCCACTTACCCTTCCCTAGCACCTCTTCTTGATGTACAAAATAAAGATAACGTGTCTTCCAAAATGGAATCTGTCTTTATTGAACAAAAGTGGGGGAGACTGGGAAAAGGAGGTGGGAGAGGGGAAGAGAGAGTCTGGGAGAGGGGAGGGCAACTAAAATGATCAGGGGTTGGGAACAGGCCCCATATGAAGAGAGGCTAAAGAGACTGGGACTTTTCAGCTTAGAAAAGAGGAGATGGAGGGGGGACAGGATAGAGGTCTCTAAAAGCAGGAGTTGGGTGGAGACGGTGCATACAGAAAAGTTCTTCATTAGTTCCCATAAAGAAGGACTAGAAGACACCAAAGGAAAGGAATGGGTAGCAGGCTTCAAACTAGTAACAGAAAGTTGTTCTTCACAAAGCAAAGAGTCAACCTGTGGAACTCCTTGCTGCAGGAGGTTGTGAAGGCTACAACTGGAACAGAGTTTAAAGGGAAGTGAGATCAAGTCATGGAGGTTGGGTCCATGGAGTGCTATTAGCCAGCGGGTAGGAGTGGTGTCCCTGCCCAAGGTTTGTGGAAGGCTGGAGAGGGATGGCACGAGACAAATGGCTTGGTCACTGTCTTCGATCCATGCCCTCCAGGGTCCCTAGGGTTGGCCACTGTTGGCAGACAGGCTACTGGGCTAGATGGACCTTTGGTCTGACCCAGGACGGCCATTGTAAGCTCGGGGCTCAGGGTCGGGGGTCTCAGTGGACCCCCTTGATTCTCTTGCACACCTGCTCCTGGGTGGCCAGGCTGGCAGCTCTCCTGCCCAAGCCAGCCACTTTCCTGTGCCTAGTGCGGAGATCATGGATGACGTCCACGATGTCTGCACTAGCCGAGGCGGGTGCCCGCCTCTTGCGGTCCCGGGCAAGCTCCCAGGAGCCGCCAGCCTGGTCCCGGGAAGAGGGGGAGGGCTGGGGGGCATCGGGTGGGTGGCTCAAGCCGTGCCAGGTGCAGGGTCTGCTGGCTGGGTGCTGGCAGGCTTGCACCTGGCACGGGCACCGTAGCCAGCCCGTGCCCCTTTAAGGGGTCCGGGGCCGGGAGGGGGGCAGACGAGTTTCCCTGGTGTTGGCCAGAGTGGCCACCGGGGAAACCTGGGGAGGGCTAGCCTCCCACTAGTTCGAATTAAGGGGCTACACACCCCTTAATTCGAACTAGCTAGTTCGAACTAGGCTTAATCCTCGTGGAATGAGGATTACCTAGTTCGAACTAAGCGCTCCGTTAGTTCGAATTAAATTCGAACTAGCGGAGCGCTAGTGTAGCGCCTATGAAAGTTAGTTCGAACTAACGTCCGTTAGTTCAAACTAACTTTGTAGTGTAGACATACCCGAAGGGAGTGAGGGTAAAGTGCTTGTAATCTGTGCATGACTCACATCTGGCTGGTGAAGGGAGCTCCCGAAATGGTGTCCTTGCTTCCACTTTTTGAAAGATGCCTTTTTGTCTCTTGTTGCTTCTTTTATTGTTTAGCCATGGAGCACTTTTTTGGTTCTCTTATTATAATTTTTTTAAATTTGAGGTGTACATTTAAGTTGCAGGGATTTCACTTTTGGGACTGTAACTTTTAATTTCTGTTTCAATAACATCCTTATTTTTGTGTAGTCCCCCTTTCTGAAATTTAATGCTACAGAGTTAGTCTGCTGTGGTGGTTTCCCCACCACAGGGATGTTAAATTTATCTATATTATGGTTGCTATTAGCAAATGATCCTCATGGACTAGATCTCATGCTCCACTTAGGACTAAATCAAGAATTGCCTCTCCTCTTGTGGGCTCCAGGACTAGCTTTTCCAGGAAGCAGTCATTTTCCAGGCTTTCAAACTGCAGGGAGAGGCAATACTTTTTCTGCTGACTTAGGCTGTTTTAAGCTACAACCCAGAAGAGGCTCGGCTCATTTTGCCAATCAATATTATAAAAAATGCTTCAGTGCTCCTTTCTCCGAGGGAGAAGGGAGAACAAAGTATTGTAGAGAGGAATGCTAGGGAAAGGCTATGGATATTACACCAATGTGTCTATGCTATTCTGTGAGAGCGGGATAGGGTCTTTGCACCATGGCAGAAATTATGATAGAAAATTGGTTTCTATGTAATTCTTACGATAGTGATGATAATATTTTTGTTGTAATAGTTCACTTATGCTAACTAAAGGAATCTTTTCAGCATTTCCTCATAAATGAAGCACTTCACACTTAACAATTACATCAGGAATATTTTACAAAATTCAGACACAAAATTCAGATACAAAATTTGACAATGCCATTTAACTTCACAATGCAGTTTTAGCAAAGTTCTTTGAGTTATAAAATCACAGAAATATAGGGCTGGAAGGGATCCCAAGAAGTCATTAATGTAGCTACTTGCATCCAGGCAGGACCAAATAAACAGGGCCGGCCCACAACATTTTGGCACCTGAGGTGAGGAACTCAAATGACGCCCCTGTACCCTTTCGCTTGGGCCAAAACTTCTACACTCTGGTCCTAGTGGTGCCCCCCAAAGTCTGGCACCTGAGGTGGCTGCCTCAGTTTGCCTCATGGTAAGGCCAACCCTGCAAATAAACCTTGACCATACCCAACAGGTGTTTGTCTAATCAGCTTGTAAAATCTGCAGTCTCCTTGGAAGTCTAGTCCAGTACTTAACTATCTTAACATTGTTCTTAATATTTTTTCCTAATATTTCACTTAAGCCTCCATTGCTACAAACTGGGCCCATTACTTCTTGTCCTATCTTCACTAGCTATAGAGAATAATTGACCACTGTATTCTTTATAACAGCCCTTACCATATTTGAAAAGTCACCCAGTCCCCACTTAATCTTTTTTTCTCAATCCTAAATATGTCCAGTTTCTTTACCTTTCTTTGTAGGTTTTCTAAACCTTTTATCATTTTTGTTGCTCTCCTCTGGACTCTCTCTAACAAAAATGTGGACAAATGGAAGTGCGGAGCACAAAACTGACACAGTACTCCAGCTGAAGCCTCACCAGTGCCAAGGAGAGTAAAACAGCCATCTCTTGTATTTTGCATATAACTCTCCTGTTAATTCACTCCAGAATATAAATCCTTTCAAATCTGCATTACCTTGTTCACTCACATTCAATTTGTGATCCACTGTAACCCCTATATCCTTTTCAGTAGGACTACTACTTAGTCTCTTCTTTTATATTTATGGATTTGATTTTTCCTTCCTAAGTGTATTTGTATATATCTTGTTGCTTTCCCAAAAATACTCCAAATTGTCAAGATAATTTTGAATTCTAATTTCAAGCTGCATGGAACACCTCCTAGCAAGATGTCATCTGCAAATTTTACAAGCATATTCTCCACTCTATTATCCAAGTCATTGTTTCAAATTTTGAAAAGTACTGGACCCAGGACAGAACCGTGTAAGGCCCCCACTGGATGTGTTATCCCAGTTTGATGGCAAACAATTGATAACTATGTTTTAAGAACAGACTTTCAACCAGTTATATGCCTACCTCCTAGTAATTTCTTCGGGTATGTCTACACTACAGTGCTAATTCGAATTAGTTAATTCGAAATAAGGTAATTCGAAATAACACATCTAGACCAAAAAACTAATTTGAATTAGCATTTTGCTAATTTGAAATAGCGCATCCACATTGACTGGATGCTGGATCACATTTAAGGGCAACTGAAACCAGTTCTGGCAGGGCATCAGGTCAGTAGTTGCTTTGTGTGGCTGCTGTCTGAGGCTATCTGAGGCTCGTGCTTAAAGGACCCCCCTGGACAGCCAGTTCTCAGCCTTTCCGCTTGCTTGCCTACCTCGCCGAGGGACAGCAAAGCATTTTCCTTGCTGCCTGCCTGTGTCAATGGTTCCCATTGGGGACGCCGCCGCAGTTGGCACCATGGAGCCAGAACTCACCCTGGACATGCTGCTCTAGTTTTTGGACTTGCTGCTGCAAGCCTGCCAGCAATGGCTGGAGGCTGCCTGGCACCATCTGGTGCATGTCAGCCCCCTGCCTCTCTCCCTGGCCTCCCTGGGGGCTGTGGAGGAGCTACAGCAGCGCCCGGATGCCAGCGTGCCCTGCCGCATCTGGCGTCTGGACCCCAGCAGTGACTGGTGGGATCGCATCATCCTAGAGCGCTGGGGAGACCAACAGTGGACCCAGAACTTCAGGATGAAGAAGGACACCTTCCTGGAGGTCTGCGAGTGGCTCGTCCCTGCTCTGCAGTGATGGGACACTTACATGAGGCCCGCCATCCCCCTCCAGAAGCGTGTGGCCATTGCCCTCTGGAAGCTCTCCATGCTGGACAGCTACCAATCCGTCGGGAACCAGTTCAGTGCGGGGAAATCCACCGTTGGAGCAGTGCTCATGCAGGTACCGCACCCACTGGCCACTGGGTTTGGGGGGAGGAGGGCTGCAAGGAGGAGATGGGCTGCCCCAGGGAAAACGGGGGGAAGAGGCAAAAGTGTCCCGCACGGGAGGGCTTGGTCTGTCCCAGCTGTACTACTTGCTGCCTGCGGCAGCCAGGATCGCAGCAGGAGTTGCTTCCGGGAGTGGGGCATGGGGCAGTGCCAGGGAACGAACACTCCCAGCCACCCAGGCACCCCAGTGACTCGCGGTTTGGAGTGTCTCTCTGCAGGTGATCAAGGCCATCAACAGGGTGCTGCTCCACAGGGTGGTCCACCTCTCCGACCTGGACGCAGTCCTCCAGGGGTTTGGTGCCCTCGGCTTCCCCAACTGAGGGGGGGGAGGGGCCATCGACGGGACGCACATCCCCATCCGTGTCCTGGAACACCAGGCCTCTCAGTACATCAACCTCAAGAGGTATTTCTTCGTGCTCCTGCAGACTGTGTCTGACCACCGGGGCCAGTTCACGGACATTAATGTGGGCTGGTCCAGCGAGGCACACGATGCCAGGGTGTTCTGGAACTACTCCATGTGCCAGAGACTGCACACGGGGACCTTCTTCCCCAATTGCCACATCAGGGTCAGGGACATGGACATGCCCGTCTCCTGGTGGGGGATGAGGCCTATCCCCTACAGCCCTGGCTGATGAAGCCATACACAGGGCACCTCAAACCCTCCCGGCAGGCCTTCAATGCTAGGCTCACCAGGGCCCGCATTGTGGTGGAGGGGGCCTTCGGACTCCTGAAAGCCCGATTTAGATGCCTCCTCACTCACCTCGACCTTGTCAAGCACAATAACCCTCCCGTGGTGGCAGCATGTTGTGTGCTGCACAATTTAAGCGAATGAAAGGAGGAGGCTTTCCTGCCAGCCAGGATGACTGAGGCAGAACACTTGGCTGGCCAGTACATGCAGCCCCGCAGCGCCGCCATCCAGGAGGCCCAGCGGGGGGCAGTCCAGCTCCGGGAAGCTATGCGGGAGAGCTTCCAGGTGGAGGAGGACTGAAGTCTCTCTGCAAGCCCCACTGGTGCCTTCTTGCACCCTCACTTCCTTCTCCTTTCCCCTCCCTAACCCCCCTTCCTAATGTAAAATAAAAACACCTGTTTTGCCAAAAAAACCCCTCTCTTTATTTTACATAACTGGGGTGGGAGGAGGGAGGAATGAGGGTGGGAGAGGGGAGGGGGAAACCTGGGAGGAGGGAGCTGGAAGGGAGAGGAAGGGGAGGAAGGGAAGGGAAAGCTCAAGGTTCAGGGTCCTGCTGGTTCTCCCATCTTGCAGCACTGCGAGTGTGGGGGCGTCGGGGGGGGGAGTGGGTGTGGAGGTTGGGGCAGGAGGGAAGGGAGTGTGGAGGAAGTGGGAGGGGAAACGGGTGGGTGGAGGAGCGAGAGCTGGGGTGGCCACAGGAGCTGGAGCAGGAGGAGGCAGGAACCTGTCCACCAAGGTCTGAAGGTGGCTGTGGAGGGCACGGCCCTGCTCTTCCAGTGCCTCCAAGCTTCGCTGCTGCAGCCAGAGGTCCTCCCAGACCCATTGGTCCTGGGTGCGGAGCTGCTGCTCCAGTAGCCGCAGGTGTCGCCACTGGTAGTCCTCCAGGTTCCTGGTGCACCTGCTGGCCCAGGTGCGGGTGGCTGTTGCAGGTGGGGTGGTGCGCCCTGCAGGCCCAGGTGCTGCGGCTTTGGTGAAACAAGAGCAGTGGTCAGTTCTCCCTGGGGACACAGTGGGTGAAACCCAGCCCACCTCTGCAAGGCAAGGTCAGCATGTGGGGAACAGGCCAGGGCCCCTGCATGACACCCAGCTGCTCCTCCATGGCGGGCAAGGCCCAGGTGCACGGTCCCTGGCTCCCTCTCCCCCCACCCCCTCCATACACATAAGGGGAGCTTGATGGCACTCACATGTGTAGCCCTCCCTGGCTTCGGATGACACAGCCAATGTGCTCTGTGGGGTGCCTCGAGGGTCCTGGGTCCTGGGCAGGCTCCCTGCAGGCTCCTGGCTTTCAGTATCTTTCTCCTCCTCCTCAGTGTCAGGGATGGGTCCCTCTGCCCCAGGGTTGATCAGCACCCGGGAGGTATGGACTGTGTGAGCTCCCAGGATGTGGTCCAGGGCCTCATAATGAGGGCATGCCTCCGGGTTGGCCCCCTGGCTGGGAGGCCCTGGAGTAGGCTTGCCGCAGGTTTTTAATCTTGCAGCAGACCTGCTCCTGGGTCTGCATGTAGCCTCTGGTAGCCAGGCTGGTAGCAATGTGGCTGTAGATGGCCGTGTTCCTGTGCCTAGTGCAGAGATTGTGGACGTTGGAGGCCTCCCCCCAAACCTCGAAGAGGTCCACGATGTCCGCCCTAGACCAGGCAGGCGTCCATCTTTTGTGGCCCTGGGAAGGCTCCTGTGAGCCACCAGCTTGGTCCTGGGAAGAGGTGACAGGCTGGGTGGCAGCGGGTGGCTGGCTCATCCCGTGCCAGGTACAGGGTCTGCTGGCTGGGTGTTGGCAGACTTGCAACTGGCACAAGCACAGTAGCCAGCCCGTGCCCCTTTAAGGGCTCCAGGGCCAGGAGGGGGGCAGAAGAGTTTCCCTGGTTTGGCCCAGAGTGGCCACCAGTACAACCTGGGAAGGGCTAGCCTCCCACTAGTTCGAATTAAGTGGCTACACAGCCCTTAATTCGAACTACTTAATTCGAACTAGGCGTTTGTCCTCGTAGAATGAGGTTTACCTAGTTCGAGTTAAGGGCATGTGTAGTCCCTATTAAAGTTAATTCGAACTAACAGCTGTTAGTTCAAATTAACTTTGTAGTGTAGACATACCCATCTAGACCATATTTCCCTAGGTTTACTTATGAGAACATCATATGGAAGTGTGTCAAAAATCTTATTAAAATTAATATACATCATATCTTCTGCTTCCCCGATCCCCTAGGTAATTCTTTTAATCAAGGAAATTTCTTTGTTTTGGCATGATTTGTTCTTGACAATTCCATATTGGTCATTACTTATTATCTTGTTTTCCTTTAATTTCTTGCAAATTGATTGTTTCTTAATTTGTTGCAGTAGATTTCCAGGTATCAAAGTTAGACTAATTGGTTTATAATTCTCCAGGTCTTACCTATTCCACTTTTTATGGATGGGCATTTGTATTTGCCCTTTTCCACTCCTCTGGGACCTCATCTGTCCTCCAAGAGTTTTCAAAGATAAGTGCTAATAATTCTGAGATTGTTTCAGCTAGTTCTTTAAGTGACCTCTGGTGAATTTCATTAGGCCTTGTCAAGCTGAATCCATCTAACTAATCAAAATAGTCATCAACCCATTCTTTCCATAATCTGTATTGTTCCTTCTTCCCCCTCCCCCCCGACCACCACCCCCGCAGTGTTAATATTAATTGTGTTAAGTATCTGGTCATTTTTGTAGAGAAGACTGAATCACAATAGATATTAAACACCTACATCTTTTTTATATCATTCGTTATTAGCTCTCTTTCCCCGCTCCTTTCTTTGTGTTTTGCTCTTAGTGTATTGATAAATAACCTCTTTTTACTATCTTTTATGCCCCTTGGAAGGGGTATCTAATTTTGTGAATTAGACCATTCTGTTTCTCCTCCTCCCTCAATTTATTGGGGCAATTTTCATTCTTGTTCCTAGAAAAAGAAAAATCAGCTCAGGAAATTGGTGCTGGGTGGGAGGGACAAAAAAGCAGAAAAGAAAACCAAGGAGAGTCACAGATGGATGATACTATAAATGGAAACAACAGTAAATAATACAAAATACTGTAGTTATCTGGATACAGGCTTAGATCAGTTAAAAGCCAAGAATGGTAGAGACAGTTCAGTGAAGACAAATATAGAAGGAGGCAGATGAATGTTTAGAAAAAATGATTTAGCAATGTGCTCAATAAATGGTGAAAAATAATAAGACTAACCATGCCAGCCATATTCACACCTGGGCTATGTCTACACGCGCGGCTTCTTGCTCAAGAACAGCTGTTCTTGTGCAAGAATCCACAGAGCGTCTACACTGCCCATCCGCTCTTGCGCAAGTAAATGTACAGTATGGTGTGATAAGAGACAACTCCTTGCACAAGAGCTATGCTGTTTTCTATCAGGCTTAAGCTCTCTTGAGCAGGCGCTCTTGTGCAAGAGAGCAGTGTGGACATTCAGCAAGCACGTTCTTGCGCAAGAATTGGTCTCCAGTGAAAAACACAGGTGGCCTTTCCGACACTCTGTACAAGCAATCACCACTCGTTGGTTCCCCCTAATTGGTCACCCCTTAAAGGCACAGGCACGGAGTACAGCCATTTGCCACGTGCAGCCCGAGCAGCGGCCAGAGGGAGGAATGGCAGCTGTCCAGCCTCAGCCAGGTCCCTCAGACCCCACAGAGGAGCCACCCCAGAGCACGCAGCAGGCCCAAAGGGGCACCAAGTGGCAGACTCCATGCTGGAGCGCCGCCAAGGTGACTGCCCTCCTGGACCTCTGGGGAAAGGAGGAGGCCCTCCGGGACCCCAAGTCCCGGAGGAGAAATGCACACATCTTCACCCAGATGGCCCAGGCGCTGGTTGCAAACGGACACCCAGCCCAAACCCTGGAACAGGTCCGGCCAAGGAGAAGGACCTGCGCCTCACCTACATGTGGGCCAGCGAGCGTGGGGGCACCGGAGCCACTGCCTGTCCCCAGTATCACCGCCTGCACCAGATCTTGGGGGACAAATGGTTCACTCCCCTGCTGTCCCAGGTGGACACGGTGGTGGCCACCCCAGTGGTCTGACCCAGGCCACCAGAGGAGGAATGAGACCAGTCCTCAGACGAGGAGGAGGAGGTGGCAGAGGACAGCAGCCAGACCTCACCATCCCAGCCCAGCAGCAGTCAGGATGTGTCCTGGGCATCCTCCGAAGCTGGCGAGGGATTGTCTGGCGAGTGCAGTGGCTACCATTCGCAAGTGTGCTGGAGAAGGGGCAGGAGAGGGCCACAGGGTTGGGGAGAGGTAGCGGCACATGGCACAGCCTGGCCACATGCTGTGCAGAGGCATGCAGCACGTGCAACCTCATGTAGCTAGGGTTGCCAGGTGTCCAGTTTAGAACCAGACAGTCCAGTCTTTGAGCTTTCTGTTCGGGAAACAAATTGAGAGGATAAAAATGAGAAAATATACATGTCTGGTATTTTTTAACTAAGATGTAATGTAGACTGTCATGTAATGTCAAGTGTGTCCAGTTGTTGAAACCATCCAGCTACCTTACGTGCAGCAGACCAAATGGCACAGAGAAGCAGCAGCTAGCCCCAGCACATGCCTGGGACCTCAGGGATTCCGCTCGACCAGACTGGGGGTGAGGGGAGGTTTGGCCAGGAGTAGGCCAGCCCGAAGGTTGCATGCCCAAACAGCCTAAAGGGTGCTGCACACAGCACACATCCATGGCCACCTCTGGGATACTGTAGCTTCCCCTGTGGAAGGCACAACATCCCCCCCCCCAAGCACATGCAGCCCCCCTGGGGGCTCCTGGGCCACCTTGGGACCCCCCCTCCTGCTGCCCCAGGGGAATTCCCCCTCACCAGCCACACCTGTCCCTGGGCATCGTAATGTGCTGGGAGGAGGGCACAGGGCTCTGGAACACCATTTAGGGCAGGGCTCGCAGACCATGTTGCTCTCCTCTGCTTCTCCTGCAGTGGAACCCCCTGCCAGCGAGGGACCTTCCAGCCCCATGCCACCTGCGCAAAGGATCCAGGGCCCATCGTAGTGTTCCCGGGACCACCACCACCTGCTCCGCCGCCACATCTGCGCGATTATGCGCATGGAGCACGCTCTGACAGAGAAGATCCGTGCAGATGTGAAGTGGCGGGAGCGGATGTGGGGCCAGTACCTGGAGCACTGCGACCGTGTCTGCACTCTCCTGGGCACCATTGCTGACTGGATGGGCCCTGTGCAGAAGCCCAATGCTGACAGGCCCCCCTCTGCCACTCCCAGCTCTCCGCCCGCTTCTCCCCCTGCCTTGCCCATGCCCCCTCCCAAGGTCCCCCTGCCTTGCCCATGCCCTCTCCCAAGGTCCCTCACCCTCAGCACCTCCTGGTGCAGTCTGCCCCAACCCGGCATGAGGGGCAGAGGTACCCCCACACCCGTGGGGGTGGGAGAGGCCTCCATTATCCATCATGAGGCCCTCCCAGTTCAGGGTCCCCTCCTCCCCTACAGCCTCCCCCCGCCCGGTCTGGCCCCTTCCCTCCCCCAGGATGAGCCCGTGGTCCATGGAGGGCCTTACATGCCGGACAACCGTGCTGACAGTGGACTTGCCCACCCCAAACTGCTTCACCACAGAGCAGTAGCTGTCAGGACTGGCCAGTTTCCAGAGGGCAATCGCAACCCTCTTCTCCACGGGGATGGCGGGGCGCAGGCGGGTGTCCTGCTTCCGGAGCGCAGGGGTGAGCCAAGTGCAGAGCTCATGGAATGTCCCCCTGTGCATCTGAAAGTTCTGCACCCATTGCTGGTCTCCCCATTGTCCCAGGACCAGGCACTCCCACCAGTCCCCACTGGTGTTGTAGCTCCAGAGATGCCTGTCAGTGGTAGGGTGCGGTTGCCCGAGCCCAGCTGCAGCCGTGGCGAGGTCGTGCACCTGCTGCCCAGTCTCCAGCTCCTGCTGGAGCAATGTGGCTCCCTGGTGGAGGAGCGCTACAGCCTCTATAATGGCCATGAGAAGTGGATGTTGCTGACTGGGGTCCTCCTCTGGCTCCATGACTGTGATGGTGGCAGCGAGGGTTCCCAGAGGAACTTGCTAGGAACAGAGGTGACAGGTGCTGTTGTGGCTCTCGCTCCCTCAAAAGGGTGAGTGAGCATGCAGCCATAGGGAAACAGCAGTCCAGGAGTCCCTTTAAGTACATTTCCCAGTGAGGGTTCGGCGAATGCCCACAGACGCTGTTGGTGACCTCTTGACATGACCGATTTGCTTCCGGAGACACGTTCTTGCACAAGGGCTTCCTGCCAGTGTGGACACTTTCTTGCGCAAGAGCTCAGCGTTCTTATGATGTGGTTCTGGCCAGTTTTCTTGCGCAAGATATTCCTGCTCAAGAACCCACCAATGTAGATATAGCCCTACTGTAGATGAGTATAACTCCTCCTGGAAAATCTGCTTCTTTGTCAAATAAATCTATTCTAAAGATATCAGTGGAAACATAATAAAACCCATATTAGTCTGTTTTAAGACCAGCAAATATATAGGCTACGTCTACACTGGCCCCTTTTCCGGAAGGGGCATGTTAATTTCAGCTATCGCAATAGGGAAATCCGCGGGGGATTTAAATATCCCCCGCGGCATTTAAATAAAAATGTCCGCCGCTTTTTTCCGGCTTTTAGAAAAGCCGGAAAAGAGCGTCTACACTGGCCCCGATCCTCCGGAAAAAGCGCCCTTTTCCGGAGGATCTTATTCCTACTTGAAAGGAAGGAATAAGATCCTCCGGAAAAGGGCGCTTTTTCCGGAGGATCGGGGCCAGTGTAGACGCTCTTTTCCGGCTTTTCTAAAAGCCGGAAAAAAGCGGCGGACATTTTTATTTAAATGCCGCGGGGGATATTTAAATCCCCCGCGGATTTCCCTATTGCGATAGCTGAAATTAACATGCCCCTTCCGGAAAAGGGGCCAGTGTAGACGTAGCCATAGAGTAATAGAATTAAGAAAACATAGCTAGCATCCAAAATATATGTACCTGATTCTCCACTCTCTGGTGGCTTCTGTGACTATTGACACTTACGTAAAGTGAACTGGATCTTGGTCTCCACTCTAGCTGTTTAGCACTGCTCCATAAGCTCAGTCCTGTTTTCAGTAATCAGCTATGGATTTTGGGAAATCCTCTTTTGGTATACAGCCAGCCTAGGAAGCATGTCAACTGTGAGAAGTTATGTGACTAGAGAATCTTGTGCGCTAGAGATCCCCCTTAGCATCATACTCCCTAGAAGGCCATTACAAACTGGTGGAAGTTAGAATTCTTGTCAGGGGCTGAAACCCTCCAGCTCTCTTCTTGATTGTGTCTACACTTACAGCAATATGTAGAGAACAGATACTGCACACTGAGGGTATGTCTACACTGCCACCCTAGTTCGAAGTAGGGTGGCTAATGTAGGCATTCGAAGTTGCAAATGAAGCCTGGGATTTAAATATCCCAGGCTTCATTTGCATCTTGCCGGGAGCCACCATTTTTAAATCCCCCTTAGTGCGGACTCCATGCTCGCGGCTACACGCGGCACGGAGTAGGAAGTTCGAATTAGGCTCTCTAATTCTAACTACCGTTACTCCTCGTGGAACGAAGTGTACCGGTAGCTCAAAGGCTGTGATGTTGTGATGGGCCCAAGTTCTTAAGAGAATTCATTCTGGAGTCTTGGCCCAGCCCCAGAGAAAGCTCATGTGAGCTTTTATTCGTATTGTACAAGTTCCATTGTGTCAGAGGAATAAAATTGCTGAAATCCAAAGAGTGAAAGTTTTGTTATGCACTCGAGGTTTTTAAGTATTGTAGACAACAAGATGCCTTGCTGTTATAACTCGGTAGTTTTTAGACCTATCAACAATAATTTGACTTTGCTAACGAGTCAGCATATCCATTACCAATAATTGATAGTTATTGACCTAATCATACTAGATCCTTCTGAATTCCTATTCAAGTGAATTCTAAACAACGCTGGAGTTGAGTGCACTCAATCATATGTGATTATGCAATTTAAAATGATCATAAAGCATGTATGCAAATGGGAGGTGTCTTAATTCTGGCATTTCTTGCTCTTTGGCTGTTTGAGTTCTCAACCTGAACTTTCTGTTATTCGAAATATAAATAGATATACATACACCTATAGCTATAGATGTACCAGCAGAAATATAAATAAAAGCTCATATAATTTAAGGTTATATTTTTAAATGCTTAAGAGACAGGACATGCAAAAGTTTCTTATTGTAAACCTAACCTTCTCCCATTGCCATGGTATGTAGAGAACCCAGTCATACCCTTCAGTGCATCTGTGCAACGTCCATTGGAATCCATAGATCTATTTAGATGTTCAAGAGAGCAGAATTGTGCTTATTTTGTATATTATAGTTCAGCGCGCAATTTAACGGCATAACTAGTAATCAGACAGTTGTGTGTTGCTTATGATACAGTGTTGCTTATGATAATATGATTAATTGAAGTCAATAGAAGGCATATGGATTCTTGGGAGTTGAATAACAAACAACTCCGTTCATAAGTATTCTAATGATTATTACATCCTGCTATATGTATTTTTTGTTAGACTGAAAGAGGATAAAAAGGAAACAAGCTTTGATGCTTCAAGTCTTGCATGGTGTCCAGCAGGTTGAATGAAAAATCAGTTCAACCAGATGTCTTTCCATCCTTCTATGTCAGTGACATAATATTTGGCGGAATAAAGTGCAGTTCTTTCAAAAATAAAGACATTATGAACATTTAAGGAAATGGATGCAGACAACTAGCAGATAGAATCGCTTTTATGCTAGGATGAATTCTTCTCTACTGGACAAGTTATCTGTCCACACAGACAGAAAATAATGATGATTGTATTGTCGGCTGCTCATAAGCAGCAAGGCATTCCCTTGTATGAATACTACAGTTCTTCTGTATGCTGGCAGCCTAACAAGAGTGACTCAATCTATCCACATCCTCTCTGTCTGCCTTCATTTACTCCTCCTCTGATGCTATGCTATGTCAGTTAGGCTTTAGCACCACTGGAAACCAGGGCTCTGTATTGATAAATATGGCCAGTGGAGAATGGAAACAGGTTTTTCAACTTTATTATACACTAGAAGACTTACCATGAATTGTCCATGTCTGGCCCAGAGACAGGGGGAGGGCTGCACAGGTCTCCTGCCAGGATTCCCTAGGGGGTTCAGGGCCAGCAGGGGCCTCAACCTGGGGCCAAGGGTTGGGGCCACACAGGCCTCCCCTGCTGGCAGACCCCAGCCCTGGGATGGGGGAGAATGGGGGGCCATGTAGGCCTACACTCTGGTGCTTGCTGGGGCCAACTGGGGATAGCTGACCCTTGTGCCCACTGGCCAGCTGCAGCCACACCGGGAGGCCCAGCAGTGCTGGTAGGGGGAAGCTTCCAGTGGGTTGGGGGGGGAGGGGAGAAGGAGGCTAGGACTGTGCTGCCCAGCCCCAGGGGTGCTCCTGGGGAGGGGCTGTGGTGGTGGTGCTAGTGGGGCTTTCTTTCCCTCACCCCCAGTCCAGTGCTGGAGCTGAGGGCCACGGGGAGGGGCTTGAGGGTAGGGGGACTACTTATCTGGGACAGAGGCAGACAAGATGGTGAGCCCCATCCCCCAGTTAGCCACTGCCTTGGTGGTATGGTTGCCCCCAGTGGTCATGCTGCATGATAGCTGACCCTTGTGCTCATTCAGTGGTGACACTGAGAATTGCACCCCTCTCTGCTACCTCCCTTTCTATGTTATGGAAAACAATCAAATTTCAGACACATCCCTTTTTCCCAACGCAACCAATCTCTGACCTTGCTTTAAGTTATGCTGAGAGGTAGCAGCATGCCAAATTTGGTGGTCCTAGCTCTTACCGTTTAGGAGGAATTCTTGAACAAACTGACTCACAGACAGACACACACACACATCTCTAATTATATAGGCCCAGGTAGATTTTCTTCTGTACCGCATGATATATACACGTATTTACTTAGCTTTTGGCATAACTCTCTTTCTTTTTTATCCTTACAATAGCCATTTTTACAAACATAATTCTGGCCCTCTTCCTGGTACACACACTCCAATGCTTGCCATTATGTTGTGGCTAATTAACAATTTAGGCCAATAATTAGATTAGTCTGACTTCCTAAATTTGTTCAGAAAATCTTTCAGAAGTAACCAAAATGTTTAGCGACCTATAGTAAACTCATTACGTCTTAACATGGCAATGATTACAAAGAATGTTTGCTATATCTAAACAAATAACACAGTAATTGAAGAAACAATGTTGAATCCCCACATATACAGCCACCAATAATTAATGCAAATGAATGCCTGGTTATAGAATGATTGAATAATCTCACTATTCTGATTCTCACCAAGAAATTACCAGCTGAGAATTGTGATGTTGCTGGCAATACCAGGTGCTGTCTCATATACAGAAAGGAACCTGCTTCTCATAAATAGCAAGTCTGCACTGCTAAGGTACATCTACATTTGCTCCCTAGTTTGAACTAGGGAGTAAGTGTAGACATACCCTTAGAGAACTAAATGTGAGCCTAGGAAGAAGTGTTCACATTTAGATAATGGATGGGCTAGGTTTAGGTTTGCAACTGGTAATAAGTCTAGTATTTGAGCTTCAATCTGATGACACTCAAAACTGACGAGTTCATCTTGTGACGTTTTCACCCCAAATAATACAAAATCAGGCATTCTTATAGAATTCCCTGTGTACTGGGCTGCATCTGAACTGCTCCTAAAATAAAACATCCTTTTTCCATTTTAGATTTGTCTTCCCCGTGTTCTCCACATCTTCTGGCCAATAAGTAATTTTAGATGATTATATAGGAACAAATATCAAAGGTGTTAATATGACCTTGAACAGTGTGCTATTAATCAGTTTTAATGAAGTTTCAGGGTTTGGTATATAGATACTCTAGCCTGCTTGGTACCGTGTCAAACAAAAAAGAAAATTCATGCCAAAGGTCAGAAATGTATTGATTGAATTCAGATCTAAGTTTCTGGCTCAGTAATCGAAGCATGATTTATGGAAACAGAAGAGGCCAATAGTCAGTTTAATCTGTTATTTCTTATAGCTCTCTCATGTGTGTGTATATACAGATAGAAAAACACACACACACACAGCATGGTATCTAACCCTTCAGCATTAGCCTATATCAGATGTTTCAGAGGAGGGCAAAATGTACATGAATGATAAATTACTGCCATACCATTGACTTCTTATCCACTGTCAGTGGTCAGTATAAGTCCTAAAGCATGAGTATGTTTATCCCATATATAGTTCTCTGAACACTACATACCTTGTAAGACAGCAACTTTATAGACATTTGTACAAGTTTCACTGCTTTTTATTTAACATTATCAGTCTGCTCCACAAAATCCAGCACCAAGGGATTAATAAACATAGATGAAAATAAATATATTTCTTCCTGACAGTTGTGTTGGAGAGAGGATCAGGATGGGGAGATAAGTGCAAGGGAAATTTTAAAATGAATTGTTTTTACTTTGTTTGTGTCGTATTTCACTTCATCGTGGAATAGCTGCAAAACTAGATATGTTCCTGATGCATTGATAGCCAAATGCAATATTTTTTATCAACATTGTATAGCCAGCCAATGTAAAGTCAAGGTGTATGCAATGATGAGATGGAGACACCAGTTACATTTACATGTACAAAGGCAGAAGAAGTTATGTTCAAGAAGAATGTGTATGTTTTGAAAAGTGAGCTGCAGCTATGTAACAGACTAAGAGGATTGTTGGCTCAGACATGGTCAGATTTCCTAAAAAAAATTTTTAGTTTCTTATGTTTCAACTCAGATTTCAAGGATGGTGGAAACAATTTTCTGGTCAACAAGAATGTTGGGTTTTGATTTTGTTTCTATATTTGTGCTCTTTAAGAGGAAAGAGAGGACAAAGCTATTTTTAGCTGACATCAGCCACGCTTCCTCAGCTAGGATCTAGATCTGCTCAGTCTGCTGCTCCTTCAAACCAGCATTCCCACCATACTCTCTGACCAGCCTCCCATCCTGTCCCAGGATTTACCTTGCCTATTCATCTTCTGGATTTCAGATACTTACATTTATTCTGAGGTAAACAGGATGAAGTTTAATAAGGACAAATGCAAAGTGCTCCACTTAGGAAGGAACAATCAGTCTCACATACAGAATGGGAAGCAACTGTCTAGGAAAGAGTACTGCAGAAAGGGATCTAGAGGTCATAGTGGATCACAAGATAAATGAGGGTATGTCTACACTACAAAGTTAATTCGAACTAACAGCTGTTAGTTCGAATTAACTTTAATAGGGACTACACATACAAACCACTAGTTCGAGTTTAAATCGAACTAGCGGAGCGCTTAATTTGAACTAGGTAAACCTCATTCTACGAGGAGTAACACCTAGTTCGAATTAAGTAGTTCGAATTAAGGGCTGTGTAGCCACTTAATTCGAACTAGTTGGAGGCTAACCCTCCCCAGCTTTCCCTGGTGGCCACTCTGGGCCAAACCAGGGAAACTCTTCTGCCCCCCTCCTGGCCCTGGAGCCCTTAAAGGGGCACGGGCTGGCTACAGTGCTTGTGCCAGTTGCAAGCCTGCCAGCTCCCAGCCAGCAGACCCTGTACCTGGCACAGGATGAGCCAGCCACCCGCTGCCATCCAGCCCTCTGTCTCTTCCCAGGACTTGGCTGGCGGCTCCCAGGAGCCTGCTCAGGGCCGCAAGAGGCAGGCACCCACCTGGTCTAGTGCAGAGATCGTGGACCTCATTGAGGTTTGGGAGGAGGCCTCCAATGTACACGATCTCTGCACAATGACCAAGCAATTTGTCTCATGCCATCCATCTCCAGCCTTCCACAAACAGAGGCTAAGGACACCATTCCTACCCCATGGCTAATAGCACTCCGTGGACCCAACCTCCATGACTTTATCTAACTTCTCTTTAAACTCAGTTATAGTTCTAGCCTTCACAGCCTCCTGCAGCAAGGAGTTCCACAGGTTGACTATGTGCTGTGTGAAGAAGAACTTTCGCTTATTAGTTTTAAACCTGCTGCCCATTAAATTCATTTGGTGTCCTCTAGTCCTTCTATTATGGGAACTAATGAAGAACTTTTCTTTATTCACCTAAAATTCATCCACACCACTCATGCTTTTATAGACCTCTATCATATCCCTCCTCAGTCTCCTCTTTTCTAAGCTGAAAAGTCCCAGTCTCTTTAGCCTCTCTTCATATGAGACCTGTTCCAAACCCCTAATCATTTTATCAGAGGGGTAGCCATGTTAGTCTGAATCTGCAAAAGCGATGAGGAGTCCTGTGGCACCTTATAGACTAACTGAAGTGTAGGAGCATAAGCTTTCGTGGTCAAAGACCCACTTCGTCAGATGCATGACATGCATCTGACGAAGTGGGTCTTTGCCCACGAAAGCTTATGCTCCTACACTTCAGTTAGTCTATAAGGTGCCACAGGACTCCTCATCGCTAATCATTTTAGTTGCCCTTTTCTGAATCCTTTCCAAGGCCAAAATATCTTTTTTGAGGAGAGGAGACCACATCTGTACACAGTACTGAAGATATGCCATACCATAGTTTTATACTTTCCCTCCTCCTTCTTCCCCTGGCTTCCCCCTTCCAGCTCCCTCCTCCCAGGTTTCCCCCTCCCCTCTCCCACCTCCTTTCCCAGTCTCCCCAGAGGTTAATCCCCCTCCCCCCAGTTTTGTTAAATAAAGAGAGTTTCTATTTTTGAACACACATGTCCTTTATTTTTTACATCAGGAAGGGGGGCTAGGGAGGGGTAAGTGGAAGGAGGTGGGGGAGGAATGGGGCACAAGCCCCCAATGGGGAGGACTGGGGTGGCTCTGCAGGCTCCTTGGGGTGGAAGCTCTCCTGCAGGGCCTCCTGGATCCTGACAGCCCCTCTATTGATCCCCCCGGATGGCAGCCTGCGGCAAGTGCAGCTGGACTGATGGCTGAGTGCTGAGATGTGTTGAGTGTGGGCACTCAGGGCACTCCAAGACAGGACTGCTTTGCTATCCCTCATCGAGTTAGACAAGCAAACGGGGAGCCCTGAGAACTGTCTGTCTGGGGTGGGGGTCGGGTCCCTTTAAGCACAGCCCTCGGCAAGCCTGAGACAGCAGCTCCACACCCTAAGTCCTAACCTGATGCCCTGCCGGCACTGCTTCCGGCCAGCCTCAACTTCAGTTCAGGGTCCACTTAATGTGAACATGCTATTTCAAATTAGCAAAACACTAATTCGAATTAGTTTTTAGGTCTAGATGCACTAATTCAAATTAGCTTATTTTGAATTAACTAATTTGAATTAAGTTAGTTTGAATTAGTGCTGTAGTGTAGACATAGCCTGAGTCAGTAGTGTGACACTATTGCAAAAAAGCAAACATGATTGTGGGATGCATTAATAGGTGTGTTGTGAGCGAGACACGGGAAGTCATTCTTCCGCTTTAGTCTGCACTGATTAGGCCTTAGTTGGAGTAATGTGTTCAGTTCTGGGCACTACATTTCAAGAAAGATGTGTAGAAATTGGAGACTGTCCAGAGAAGAGCAACAAGAGTGATTAAAGGTCTAGAGAACATGACCTGTGAAGGAAGATTGAAAGAATTGGGCTTGTTTAGTTTGGAAAGGAGAAGACTGACAGGGGACATGATAGCGGTTTTTAGGTATTTAATAGGAGGCGGGAGAAAAATTGTTCTCTTTAGCTTCTGAGGATAGGATAAGAAGCAATGGGCTTAAACTGCAGCAAGGGAGGTTTAGGTTGGACATTAGGAAAAACTTCCTAGCGGTCAGGGTGGTGAAACACTGAAATAAGTTGCCTAGGGAGGTTGTGAAATCTCCATCTCTGGAGATATTTACGGTCAGGTTAGATAGACAGCTATCAGGGGTGGTCTAGGTGGTACTGGTTCCTGCCATGAGGGCTGGGGACTGAACTCAATGACCTCTCGAGGTCCCTTCTAGTTCTAGTGTTCTATGATTCTATGATTCCTTCATTTCCCCCACTTCAACCCCAGATTCCAGTTCATATGAAGGAGCTCAAAGAGGAGTTCAGGCACCATAAGTATGGCAAGCACCCCAGAACCTGTCTCCCATGTGTGAGGTGAGGCAGTGGCCCATAGATCCACATGTCCACACACAGAGGAGACAGGGCATGGAGTTCAGACACCTTGAGGAGATAGGAACCCCCCCCCCATCCCAGTTCACATGAAGAAGGGGTTCAGGGGCCCCTGATTCTGGTGGACATAGAGAAGGAGAGAATGTAGAGCTGGTAGCCATTTCCCTCCCAGGCCCCTGCCATTCACTCCCATGTTTCCCTTCACGCACCAGAGCCCCCTGACTCTCACTTCCCCACCACCCATTCTTTTTTATCCCCTTTCCTTTCAAAGCAGAACCAAATCCTCCTCACTGCTATTCCCCCACTTTTCTATGCCCTACAATGCTCTTTCTCTGTCACCAAGCATTCACTTTTTGTTAAAAAAAAAAAAATACTTCACGCTCTCCCAAATAAAAGAAAATCCCTGGCTGTAACAGATTTTACCAATATCTTAGCTAAGATTTTCACACAGGTGACAATGGTGAGATGGGTCAGGTTCAAAGGCTTACAATTTATACCCTAGAACTATTCATTTGATGTTAAATTTTGATGGCTAACAATCCTGTTAAATTCTCTGGCCCTGTGTGTAATTCCTTCAGCGTATTAGTGCATGAAGCTTGCAATGTGCTAAATGGGACAAGTAAATTCTTCTTGAGGTTAGCATTTTGATTTTCCCAAAAAGGCTAGCAGTAGATGTCAGGCATCTGCTTGGATAACAGTTGAGCTCTGAGCACCCTGGTGTAATGATCTGAGCCTTGGGTCAGTCTTTGGGTATGTCTAGACTACATGCCTCTGTCGGCAGAGGCATGTAAAATAGGCTACCCGACCTAGTCAATGAAGCCGGGATTTAAATATCCCCGGCTTCATTAAAATAAAAATGGCCGCCACACTGTGCCAGCTCATGTGGCCGCCACACTGTGCGGCAGTCAAGATGTGGATCGGTTGACAGGGGAAGCCTTTGTCGACCACTCCTGTAAACCTCGGTATAAAATCATGAGTAGTGAGTGGTGTGGAGAGGGTGAATAAAGAAAAGTTATTCATTAGTTCCCATAATATAAGGACTGGAAGACACCAAATGAAATGAATGGGTAGCACGTTTAAAACTAATAAGCGAAAGTTCTTCACACAGCACATAGTCAAACCGTGGAACTCCTTGCCACAGGAGGCTGTGAAGGCTAGAACTATAACAGAGTTTAAAGAGAAGCTAGATAAATTCATGGAGGTTAGGTGAGGGGTAGGGGGTAGGAATGGTGTCCCTGGCCTCTGTTTGTCAGAGGTTGGAGACAGATGGCACAAGATAAATCGCTTGATCATTGTCTTCGGTCCACCCCCTCCAGGGCACCTGGTGCTGGCCACTGTTGGCAGACAGGCTACTAGGCTAGATTGACCTTTGGTCTGACCCAGTATGGCCGTTCTTATGTTCTCATGACAATCAGCTGTGGCACAGGATCCAGCAAACAGAGCTGTAAACAGGGGAGTTTGAGTGGGAGTTTGTAAGGGGAGTTTGGATTGTGGGATTTGTTTGGGGTTTGTTTTTGTTGGGGGGGGGGGGGATGTGTGTTGGTTTGTTTTTGTGTTCGCCAGACTAACAGGATTTAGGTGAGAAGGCTGATAAACACAGAGGCAGCAGTGGCCATGGCCCAAGTAGTAGAGGACACAAGGAGGATGATTTGCTGTGGTAGCTATGGTATGTATTCTGGTAAATAGACCAACGGTGGGATGATAGGAATTATTATAGAGAACTTTTTCCTGGGTGTCTGGCTGGTAAGTCTTGCCCACATGCTCAGGCTTCAGCTGATCGCCATATTTGGGGCCAGGAAGGAATTTTCCTCCAGGGTAGATTGGCAGAGGCCCTGGAGGTTTTTCGCCTTCCTCTGTAGCATGAGGCACGGATCACTTGCTGGAGGATTCTCTGCATCTTGGGGTCCTTAAACCATTTGAGGACTTCAATATCTGAGATATAGGTGAGAGGATTATTCTAGGAGAGGGTGGGTGAGATTCTGTGGCCGGCATTGTGCAGGGGGTCAGACAAGATTATCATAATGGTCCCTTCTGACCTTAAAGTCTATGGCTGTGTCTACATTGGCATCCCTTTTCGGAAAAGGGATGCTAATGAGACACTTCGGAATTGCAAATCCGCGAGGAATTTAAATATCCCCCGCGGCATTTGCATTTACATGGCTGCTGCTTTTTTCCGGCTCAGGGCTTTTGCCGGAGAAAAGCGCCAGTGTAGACGCGATTTTCCAGAAAATAAGCCCTTTTCCGGAGAATCCCTTATTCCTACTTTCATTAGTTCCCATAATAGAAGGACTGGAGGACAACAAATGAAATGAATGGGTAGCACAATTAAAACTAATAAGTGAAAGTTCTTCTTCACACAGCACATAGTCAAACTGTGGAACTCCTTGCCACAGGAGGCTGTGAAGGCTAGAACTATAACAGAGTTTAAAGAGAAGCTAGATAAATTCATGGAGGTTAGGTCCATAAAAGGCTATTAGCCAGGGGGTGGGAATAAGGGATCCCTTTCAATTAGGAATAAGGGATCCTCCGGAAAAGGGCTTATTTTCTGGAAAATCGCGTCTACACTGGCGCTTTTCTCCGGCAAAAACCCCAAGCCGGAAAAAAGTGGCAGCCATGTAAATGCAAATGCTGCGGGGGATATTTAAATCCCCCGCGGATTTGCAATTCCGAAGTGTCTCATTAGCATCCCTTTTCCAGAAAGGGATGCCAATGTAGACACAGCCTATGAGTCTATGCTGGGTAGTTTATTTTACATGCCTCTGCTAACAGAGGCATGTAGTCTAGATATACCCTTAGGCTGTGTCTAGACTGGCAAGTTTTTCCAGAAAATCAGCAGCTTTTCCGGAAAAACTTGCCAGCTGTCTACACTGGCCGCTTGAATTTCCAGAAAAGCACTGACGATCTCATGTAAAATCATCAGTGCTTTTCCGGAAATACTATGCTGCTCCCGTTCGGGCAAAAATCTTTTTCTGAAAGACTTTTGCGCAAAAGGGCCAGTGTAGACAGCAGAGATTTCTTTTCCGCAAAAAAGCCCCAATCGCGAAAATGGCGATCGTGGCTTTTTTGTGGAAAAGCGCATCTAGATTGGCCTAGGACGCTTTTCTGCAAAAAGTGCTTTTCTGGAAAAGCGTCCTGCCAATCTAGACGCTCTTTTCCGAAAATGCTTTAACGGAAAACTTTTCCATTAAAAGCATTTCTGGAAAATCATGCCAGTGTAGACGGCCTTAATGTATAATGAAGGAAGGGTTCTCAGACAATTTAAATTTTAAAAAATGCTGGATTTTAGTCAAGGGCTATCTTGGGAATCCCCTTGTCTAATGTCCCAAAATTTGGAATGTTCACAGACATCCATGTCCTCATGTAGCACACCAAATTTCAAGGCAATCTGAGCAACTGTGTAATTGTTAGAGGACTTAGAGTGAAGTTTTAAAACAAATTTGGTTTTTACCTTAACAATAGTGGAGCTGTTGAGGTGTGTAAAATATTCTGTTAAAAAGGACATTATTAAATTGCAAAGTCAAGAACTCAAAAGTTAGGAAATGCCAGAATTAAAGTTGTCTGTGCAACCTTAATTCAACCTCCTTGTCAGTATTTGAGCATACTCACTTAATGTGTAACTTTGCAATGTTTGCTTTCATCTCATTGTTCAATATGTAGTCCTATGCCTCTATTTATGACACTCTCTTCAGCCCCTGTTCTGAAAACAGAATTATTAATTTCCTCAGAACTTTTCTTTGGTGCTTATTACCATGGTATCTATGTATTTAATGAACATTAATGAATTTACTTTTGTAATATCCCTGTGAGATGAGGGGTATTATTATTATTCATAGATGTCTGGGGAATTGGCTTGCTAAAATCTAAGAAGCCTGTACTGATTATGTAAGAACTAAGATTTTTTTTTCAGAGATTTCTAACTTTGTGAGAGGTAGGTGCATTTTCAGAGAGAGGGCAAAAGGCCACCCCTCTGCCAGATTTCAAGGCCCTGTTCCAAAGCATGGAGTGCCAGAATATGTTAAAGAAAAGGAAGTAAGATTTTTTTTTTTACATGGGGATAATATATTTTGCCCTAGCATTTTTCTTGGAGGCAGCTGTCCGATTTAGCTGAAATTTTCCAGAAAGATTTGACCTCAGGCAGATACTTGGCATGGGAAATTTTAGCCCATTTAAAGTTAACAAGTTATAAGTAATTGAAAATAGGCTCTTATAATGAAATGTGTAGGGTAATCTTAAGAATAGGCTGTGCTATATATAGGTACTGCTTACTTTTAAGGTTGACCTACACATCCCATTATAAGACTCTGTTTTCAGTTGCTTACACATAAGTTTTACTACTCAATATGAAGGTAGTGCAAGTGATCATTACAGTCAGGAAGCTTTGGCAACTGTGTCATGAGATCCACTGACCCGCCAACATTTTAAAGTGGCAGTGATGTATGGAAGCTCCAGTCAAAAATATAACTGAAGAATGATGGAATGCCAATTTCCATATAAATATGAATATGTAAATATTGCTAAAAGGGGTAAGTAAGAAATATATACATGAAATGTACTCACTAAAAGTAAAGAAATATCATCTGCTTATTTTTCCTTATTACCAAACAGAACTAGGGAAGATTGTACACTATCACCCCAAAATGGGCAACAGGGTTAAAGAGCAATGTTGTTATGCCAGTGGTGGCTATCCACATTTGCTGTTTTGTCTTATGCTGGTGTAGCCCAAGGTCCAGTGTGTTTCAGCAGCAGCCCTGGGAACTACAAGTTGTGGACTACAAACTGCAGCATATTGGGAGAACTTCCTGGTTCCTGCCAGGATGTGCCCTCTGCCCCCAGCAGAGTCTCAGCAGGGACTGTGCTAGAAGCCTGTTTTATGTTTTATGTTTTTTTACAGAATGAAGCCTGTTCCTGGTGGTTTGTCTGAGTGGGTTGGGTCTGAGGTGCATACACACACTATATACACAACACAGAGCACACCAAGCAACCTCAGGCCTAACATCCCACAAGGCTTCCCCTATGCTGAATAACCTCACACTGGGCTAGTGAACAGGAGGGGTTACACTAGTAGAATAATATCCATGATGCCTAAGATCTTTGTTAGGATGGAAGTTTATTTTCACATTAACATGCTTGGATGTAACATAGCTTTACCCTCCAAATGAGATACTGGTAGAAGTCTAAGACTTAGTTTTATCTATATGCTATTTTTTTCCAGTAAATATGTTGCTGGAGACAGTGCTGCTGTTTCATAACACTGCTCTCCTTTGCACTTATTCCCTCCTATATTCCTGCTGTACAAATATGAACTTGAAAACCATCCAAAATTGAGCACTAAGTAAAAGTTGTTGATAAAACACCACATTAGTGAGAGGAGAACCAATTATATCAGTGATAGAAATGTAGCTGTGTTAGTCTAGGGTAGCTGAAACAAAATACAGGACTATGTAGCACTTTAAAGACTAACAAGATGGTTTATTAGATGATGAGCTTTCGTGGGCCAGACCCACTTCCTCAGATCAAATAGTGGAAGAAAATAGTCATAACCATATATACCAAAGGATACAATTAAAAAAAATGAACACATATAAAAAGGACAAATCAAATTTTAGAACAGAAGGGGGATGCGGGGGAGGGGGAAGGTAAATGTCTGTGAGCTAATGATATTAGAGGTGATAATTGGGGAAGCTATCTTTGTAATGGGTAAGATAACCAGAAAGGACATTGTCTCAACGACTTAATTACCTGCATCCTGCTTCAAAAACCTTTTAAAACTGCACTTGAAAGAGAATCCTCTGAACTATTATTCATGCTTAAATTCGACACTTTACGCTGGGGTCTTAACAAAGACTCTAGTTATCTTACCCATTATAAAGATAGCTTCCCCAATTATCACCTCTAATATCATTAGCTCACAGACATTTACCTTCCCCCTCCCCCGCATCCCCCTTCTGTTCTAAAATTTGATTTGTCCTTTTTATATGTGTTCATTTTTTTTAATTGTATCCTTTGGTATATATGGTTGTGACTATTTTCTTCCACTATTTGATCTGAGGAAGTGGGTCTGGCCCACGAAAGCTCATCATCTAATAAACCATCTTGTTAGTCTTTAAAGTGCTACATAGTCCTGTATTTTGTTTCAATTATATCAGTGTTTCTTAACTTAGGCTCCATTGACTCCTACGGGCCTGTGAGGAATTCCAGAGAGTTTGTGGTCCCTAATCCTCCCCCTTCCTCCCTTAACTCATCCTCAATTTGCCCAGGGTCTCTATCCTATAAACTTGTACTTTAACATAATATAGGTTTCTACAGTCAAAGCAACCTTGAGTAAATTATTATACCTTGTGAAAAAACACATAGAGAGGTTTTGTGTGTTTTCACAGTTTTCTCTGCACTAATGATTGTGATGAAATAATCATATGCAAATCAATCAATGTTAAATGATTATCTCACTTTCTAACATAGGGTCTATTGAGAGCAAACCTTATTTCTAAGACGTTTCTGCTATGGCTGAATTCAGCTCACAACCCTGGGTTTAGCAGGCCAATGTTCAAACCTCTGAGCTATCCCTGCTTAATCCACTTTTCATCTTGACATAGGATAAATACAATCTGCTTGCTGTATTTTCCATTCCAGAGGAATATGGAAGTCCATCATTTTTAGATACAGATCTTTGTCTTCATTTCTTTTATTTGTCTGGCAAGCTAATTGGGAATACTCAAGAAAGTATTTCATGGTAGCAGCCTACCCCTTCCACGTTGCCTGTTTCTAGCTGCAAAGAGTAGAAATAGATATTTACCCTTCTTGTATTTTCTTCAGTGTAATGATAAATCCAGTGTTCTCCCCAAGGAACAACCAGATTGTGACAGGCTTTTGAAACTGCACTCAGTCAATGATCAGCTGCGTGAAAGATTTCAGCGGGTGTAAACTCTTGAGGGGGGGAATATTTGAACTAATGAGTCTCCTGCGCTTTTCAAGAAGAGAAATACTTTCATGCTGTGTATTCCCATAATTTGTGCTGCCTGGGATTAAAATTTTGCAATTGCAATGACATTTCTATTGTCCGTGTAAATAATACATCTTAGAAAAGACCACACTGGGTCCTCTGTCTGCACCAAGTCCATACTCCATTTGAAATCAAGATATATGTTGAATATGGGCTCCTATTCTCCCCTTGCGTATCTGTGTAAACTATTTTCACACAATAGCACAAAACCACTCCTGGCAAATTAGAAACTAGATGTTCAGATCGGTCTATTCGCATCTCTTCATTGTTCGCTCTTTGTGTATGTTTGTATTATTAAAATTGTGTCCATGCAAATGTTTGTGGAAAATAAATAGTGGGCTAAGTTTAATCAAGCTACAGCTGTTTGAAGGGGGATTCCAAAATTATTTTATCAATGGAAAGTTTCTTTTCTCTATATTCTCTATTATCCCTTCACATCTGTCTACATTGGGTCACCTTTTACTTTAGGACCAACACTCATCTGTAGAGTAAATTATCAGGAACCAGATGCTTGCTATGGTTCGGGCTCTCTGGTTTAGCCTTCAGGACATTCAATAAGTCCAGGAGGTGTGTGGCAGAATGACCTGATTGGTGGTAGGAAGAGCTTCTTTTAAGGTTAGCAGTAGCAGGAGGAGGTTGGTGGTTGCTCATTTCGTACACTTGCAATGGCAATCTGTCCTGTGCCACACATTGCTCCCAGCATCGCTCCAGACCTGCCCCTCCATGGAGCTCTTGCGCCTGTAGAAGGGTGAGGGGAGAGGGTGTGGGGGGGCGGGGGGAGGAGTGGGTGGCAGGCCACTTCTTTCCCTGCAGGTTGTCTATATAGCTTTCATATAGGAACAGATTTTTCCACCAATTTTCCATTGTGTAAAAAAAAAAAAGCAACATACATTTTGCCTAAGATGACATAACTGGAAAGAATTAGTTCTCAAATTATACAGTTCCTTGCATATAATGGAGGTTCATTGGACCATGAAGGACTCAAAGAAATAATACTGCAGCCCTCAGAAATAACAAAACCACTGTTGATACTACATAGTATAAGAGATGAGTTAATGCTGCAAAAATGCAAACTAGAATCTGAACTGCCAGGCCTTGAATCTACTTTCCTATACATTTGCACTAGGATATTTGACTTTGCTGGAGATAATCCTTATTTACAATGATGTAAGTGACATTAGAATCAGGCATCTTGAATTTAGAGATTTTGTTCTGCTGCAACATTCAGATGAATAGTAAAGCTGGAGTTCAGAGCCCCCACACAAAGTTCTAGGGTGTTTGGATGCAGGGTATGGTTCAAACACATCTCTGATATTTATCAAATCACAGTAACAAACTAATTTTCTAAACTGACAGTGCTGGTTCACAGCTGGTAGAGAGAGAAATGACTAAATTTAGTAACATTGGCATAAAAATAAAAAGGTGGGCTAGACAGACGAATAGATGCAATCAGCTCATTTTGGATATTTCTCTGACTGGTAAAAAGTACCATTTTATTATCCAGTATTTGTTTTGAAACTTAGGGTATGTCTACACTGCCACCCTAGTTCGAACTAGGTGGCTAATGTAGGCATTTGAAGTTGCAAATGAAGCCTGGGATTTAAATATCCCAGGCTTCATTTGCATCTTGCTGGGCGCTGCCATTTTTAAATCCCCCTTAGTGCGGACTTCGTGCCCACAGCTACATGCAGCATGGAGTAGGTAGTTTGAATTAGGCTCTCTACCGGTATACCTCGTTCCACGGTGGAAGAGACCATATTTTGATCCAACACCTTGAAAAGCAGTGTAGCAATGTACTGTAAAAGGTGAAAGGCATGATGGGGCACTAGAGAAGTCATAGCTATCCATTTCAGCTTAAGAATCCTTCAGTTGTAACAGTCTTTGTGCCAGCGGGCCAAGCTTCAGCAGCCGAGAGAATGGGATTGTCCCAGTGAAACAACTCTCCAATTTTAATCAACTTCACACACACATCACTCATGCACATCTCTCTTCAAAAAATCTGGAATGGCAAAGTGACAGGTCAAGATGATTACTAGGCAGATGGCCTGGGACCATGGTCAGAAACATGTAGGTGCAGCATGACAACAAAGAAACTCAGAGCTTTCAAGCCTTTGAAGAGGATAGAAATAATAGATTGTTAGCTGCCAGGGAAAAGTATCATACTCCTGCTAGAACTACCTATACTCTCACCAATGTCTTTGTCTGCCTGATACTCTCATGAGCATGTGCACTGTGCTTTGAACTTCAGAGTCTCTTCAGAATCTATCAGAAGTGAGAGCATGAAAATGTCATCTTTGACTCAATGGACTGCATACACACATACATACACACTTTTTAATTTAGTTTTACACATCAGACTGTGGAAGTAAATTCTGCAGCTTGTTGCTATTTGGTGGTAGACATTCCTCCCTTTTGATGTTGCTAGACTTGTTCATGATGAGCAACTTTCTGGAGTAATCTGTCACTAATAGGTTCCCAATGCCATTACCACACAGATTGCTCAGCATTAATGAACTTAAGTGAAAAAAAGAAAAAGTGAAGATCTAGGTTCTTTCCCTAACTGTGACCCCACAAAATCCCCTGCTGAGGATTTTCCTGGCATAGGGGAATACTCTACTGAAACTGAACTAGTGTAGCACCCAATCCCCTGCAAGCATTTCGTATAGGGGGAATGTCAGAGAAGGGAACTTGCCTGGCTAGAACATATTCTGAAGATCCCTGGATGGTGAACTTTGAGGGCCATAGTCAGCTGGCATAGATTAGAGCTGCCCTGCACTAGCAGCAGTGACTTATGCTGGGACTAGTATAGAATCAAACAAATTGACCAATGAGGCTCCACTTGCTCCTTTGCCATGCCTAAAAGACTTAGGGTATGTCTACACAGTAAAGTTATTTCAAAATAACAGCCGTTATTTCGAAATAACTATCCTAGTATCTACAGCCATTCCATTATTTTGAAATTAAATTGAAATAGCGGAGGGCTTATTTCAAAATTGGTAAACCTCATTCCGCGAGGAATAATGCCAATTTCAAAATTGCTATTTCGAAATAAGTGTTGTGTAGACACTAATATTGAAATAGGGGGCATCCAACATTCCCAGGGTGCCCTGGTGGCCACTCTGGACTCAACCACAAACACTTCTCTCCCTCCCCCACTCCCTGAAGCCCTTAAAGGGATAGACTTTGGCCACCATGCCTGTGCCAGCTCCAAGACTGCCAGACCAGAGCCTGCAGTCGCTGCACCTGACCCAGAGGCCCCAAAACAGGAGCCAGCAAGCCACTGGCAGCCAGACCTCCACCGCTCCCCAGGAGCAGTCTGCCAGCTCCCAGGAGCCTGCCAGAGCCTGGAGAAGGTGGGCGCCTTCCTGGTCCAGGGTGGAGATCATGGACTTTATTCAGGTTGGGGGGGGGGGTGCCCCCAAAGTCCATGATTTCTGAACTAGATGGAGGAACGCGGCCACCTAT
The DNA here is from genome assembly GCF_049634645.1 of Pelodiscus sinensis. NCBI lineage: Eukaryota > Metazoa > Chordata > Testudines > Trionychidae > Pelodiscus > Pelodiscus sinensis. The sequence continues at coordinate 35,427,702 of NC_134717.1, forward strand.
GGCAGGATAGCTACCAGCCTGGCCACTAAAGGCCACATGTGAACCCAGGAGCAGGTTCACATGAAAATCAAGTTGGTCCAGTGAGCCCTCCAGCCCTGAGCTTCCCCTCCCCCCTTCTTCCCCTTGCTTCCCCCTTCCAGCTCCCTCCTTCCAGGTTTTCCCCTCTACTCTCCCACCCTCTCTTCTCCCCTCTCCTGCCTCCTTTCCCCAGTCTCACCAGAGTTTCATTTCCTTCCCCCCCCCCCCCCAGCTTTGTTAAATAAAGAGAGTTTGTGTTCATGAAAATCTGTGTATTTTGTTTTACATCAGGAAGGGGGGTTAGGGAGGGGTAAGTGGAAATATGTGAGGGAGAAATGAGGCAGAAGCCCCCAGTGGGACAGACCAAGGAGGCTCTTAGTGCTCCTCAGGGTGGAAGCTCTCTCGCAGGGCCTCCTGGATACTGACAGCCCCCCGATGGACCTCCCAGATGGCAGCCTGCAGAAAGTGCAGCCAGACTCGCAACAACATGTCCAGGGGCAGCTCTGGCTCCATGTTGCAGAGGGCTGTGGTGTCCCAAGTGAGGGCAACCAGGGACAAAATAGCATTTTGCTATTTCAAAATAGCGTGTCCACACTGATAGGATGCTGAATCACATTTAAGGATGGCTGGAACCAGTTCTGGCAGGACATTAGGTCAGGAGTCACCTTCTGTGGCTGCTTCCGAGGCTATCTGAGACCTGTGCTTAAAGGGACCCCGCCGGACAGCCTGCTTGCTTGAGAGACAGAAAAGAATTTTTTTCTTGGCATGCTCTGGTTGCCCTCACTCAGGACACCATAGCACTCTGCAGCATGGAGCCAGAGCCACCCCTGGGTGCTCTGGTGCTTCTCCTGGATGTGTTGCTGTGAGCCTGGCAGCACATTCTGCAGGCAGTAACAGTCTCCCTGGTATGCCCCACTGAGGACTTGTGCCTCATTCCTCCCTCACATCCTTCCACTTACCCCTCCCTAACCCCCCTTCCTGCTGTACAATAAAATACACATGGGTTCATTACAACAAATTCTCTTTATTGAACAAAACTGGGGTGGGGGGAATGAAACTGAGGTGAGACTGGGAAAAGAAGGTGGGAGAGGGGAGGAGGAAGGGTGGGAGGAGGAAGCTGGCAGGGGGAGTGAAGAAAAGAGGGAAAGACTGGAGACACAAGTGAGAGTGGCAGGGTCTTAAACATTACTCCAGCATCTCCGGAGTAAGGAATGGCCACTACAAGGACAGTGAGGGTGTGTCTAGACTACAGGGTTTTGTCGACAGCTTCCTCCTCCCACCCTCCCTCCTCCCCTATTTCACCTTCTTTTCCTAGTCTCACCTCAGTTTCATTCCCCCCCACCCCAGTGGACTTTTGTCGACAAAACTATACCTACGTCTACACTACCGCCCAGTTCTGTTGACATAACATTGACAGAACTCGGCAGTTTTGTTGATTGTGGTAAACCTTATTCTACGAGGAATAACGCCTTTTGTTGACAGAGTTCTGTCAACAATAGGTGTTATTGCATTTACACTGTCCTTTGCATCTACACTCTCATGTCAACAAAGCAGCTTGCTTTGTCGGCAGAACTGGATGTAGTCTAGACTCTCTTTGTCAACAGGAGCTTTGTTGATAGTATCTGTCGACAAAGCCTCTGTCAGCAAAAGCCAGTAGTCTAGACCAGTAGTCACCAACCCGTCGATTGGGATTGACTGGTTGATCGTGAGGCCTCGACCAATCGATCGTGAGGTGTTCGGGCACCCCCATCCTCCACTTTCCCCCCATCCCCGAGAAGCCCCACTACCTACCTCTAGTGTAGTGCCGGCTTCCTGTGGGGTGGACGGAAGTTCTGAGTGAAGCCTGCATCACTTCCAGGGGCTCCAGAAGTGCGCTGGCTGCTCCCCTCCCACAGCTCTGTCACATGCTGGGGGAGGGGGCATTGGCCCCGGAAAGAGGAGTGTGGCAGCTTTCTTGGGAGGGGTGAATTTCCCTGCACCATGGGAATTTAGCTCGGGGAGGCTCCTGCTGGGGTTTGTCTGCACGGTGGGAGGGGGGTTTGGACCTGCCATGGGGGTCTGGATCTGCCGCAGGAGAGGTGGCTTGGCCCCGGGGCAGGCGCCCGCAGGGGTTTGGCCCTGCCACGGGGGGATTGGCTGCGCCGTGGGATGGGGATTTGGCCTTGGGGCAGGCACCTGTGGAGATTTGGCTGTGCTGCGGGAGGCACGCGCCGGCTTCCCTCAGGGAGGTGGGGGGAGGAATCCTGGGAGGAGGTAATAGCAGGGGACTCTCTGCCCCCACTTCCTGCTGTCCCCTCCCCACTCTCCCCAGCCCCCTGTTCCCTCTCTGCAACTCCTTCTCCCCTCTCCCCTCTCCCCTCTCCCCACTCTCCAGCCTTAGAAACCTACCCCCTTCCCTCCTGGCACCCTGTCCCCTCTTCTGTCCCCAGCCGCAGATACCTGTCCCCACTGGCACCCTGTCCAAACAGGTTCCCTGCCCTTCTCAGAAATAAAGACAATCTGAAACTTTTTGTGTTTGACATAGTATTTTATTTGAAAATGAAGCCTGGCCAACAAACCCCCAATTGGGACCAAGCCCCCATCTGGCTACATCATCATGACACTCCTGCACTCCCCTTTCCCCCAGACCCTAGATCTCAGCCTATCATACACTAGAACCCCCTGCCCTGAGCCCTCACATACCCCAACACAAATTCCTGAACCCTCACATCCAGAAGTATGTGACTTACTTAGTACCCTAACCCTATATCTGACCCCAACACTGCCCGGCCTGCAACTCCCTCCCCAAGCCAGCGTTCCCTTATCCACTTCCTCCTGCATCCAGATTTCCTCCCAGACCTTGCACCTCTCACCCCTTCCCACACCCAAATCCCTCATTTCCACCTCGGAGCCTAAACATCCTGTCTCAGCCCAGGAAGGGTATGGCTAGACTTCAGGAGTTTTTCAGGATTCTGGAGATACCCCAGAAAAACTCTTCTGCATCCAGGGATGTGTTTGTTCTTCCACTTCTTTTAGTGGAAGAGCAAACATGATCTTTTGGTCACCCCTATATTCCTCTTTCCACAAGGAATAATGGGACTTCCAAAAGAAGGGTTTTTTCTGACATTTGGTCAAGTCTAGACAGGCCAAATGTTGTGAAAACTTCTTCCTGCAGAAGAATTGGGGGGGGGGGGGGAAGCAGGAGTGTAAGGGTTGGGGATAGCAAGTGATGGAGAGGAGGCGAACAGAGAGGGCAGGGCTTCAAGGAAGGGGCGGAGTGGTAGATCGTGGCTTGTTCTATCATTTTAAAAGTGATCTTGGGTGTAAAAAGGTTGGAGACCACTGGTCTAGATGGACCCTGAGAGATACTGAGTTGAAGGTTCAGTGGAGGGAACAGCTGATAAAGCTCAGATGTCAGGATAAACTTATTCTACATAAAACAGGATTTCCAGAGAGAGAGCGGGATGAGGGAAGATGGAGTGCCAGTAAAAGGCCATCGATATTACAGTCAATATATGACATTTAATATTAGAGGCAGGTCAATCATTAAACCATCTACTAGTAATGGAAGAACCTGACTATTTTTCCAGGCTTATTCTGAGGAAGAGAATGGTTTGAGCAGGTAAAACTGCTTGCTTGGGAAGGATTTTTTAATTCGACTATCAGATTAGCTGGAATTTTGTATGTAATATTAAATTAGCTGTATATTTGCTCTAGGAGAAGCATATTTTAAAATCTAAATAAGCCAATAAAATAAATAGGAGACTAAACGTTAACTTGTTCCATTTGGATGCTTATCCAAAAGTCGTTCAACCCTTTTTGGTCTGGAAACAGTGCTGAAAGATCAAGCTATCTTGTGAGACTGCCAATACTTCATGGTTTTAGTCAGATTTGGAAATATGATTATTTGTTATATGCATTTCTAAGGTGCCCATTCCCACAGTAACTGGGATTGTATCTTTTCCCACAGTATATCTATGGCTTCTGGGTGGAATTTTTGAGCAATGGTTATTAATTTCTTATTGGTATGCATTCTGGCCTATCCACTCCTATTTATCCTGCTTTTGGCCATTTATCAATAGTTGCTTGTCCATTTCAAATCATGTCATTTTGATTTCATTGATTTACTACTTCACGGTTCAGTTTGTCCCCTATGTCACCCCTGCCATGTGTGCACCAATCAGTTCTATATCCTTTGTGACTCATGACATAGCTTTCACGCAGTTTGCTGCAGATAAGATTTTCCATGTTACACATCAACAGATTTCAAGGGCTTACTTAGGCAGCCATTGCAATACCAACGTACTCAGAAAGCACAGAGATGTATGCAGTATGGCTTCAACAGAATAGAGTAGCTCCACTTTTGGTGACAGTTACAAAATGCTCATGAATTTTGACTTGTTTTTTTTTTTCCTCTTCTCAAGGATTCTTTTAGAAGTTATGGCACTTTCAGTGTTATTTCCTGCTCAGTTAAACACTTATTTGACACACCTCCTACTTAGGCAAGACCAATTGATTTATGACCATGTCTGTCCTACGCTTTCCTATCTATAGGCTAGACAGTAGGCTTGTAATGTATTATGCCTCACAAATAAAATTAAATATAAGATACTGTGTTAACATACCCCGGTTTAAAAGGATCAGGCCATTATCTCTGGGCCAAAGGCAAAACCAGCTCTGGGACAATATTTCAAAGTGCACAGAGGAAGAGAAAGAACTGGGTGTTTTGGCTGATTATGGGATGACTATGAGCTGCCAATGTGATGTGGCCATGAAAAATTATAACAAAGTATGAAGCTGCATCAGGAGAGGTATTTCTAGTACAGAGAGGGAAGTGTTAGTACCATTATACAAGGCACTGTGCAATTCTGGTCTCCATATTTAAGAAAGATGAATTCAAGGTGGAACAGGTGAAGAGAAGGGCTACTAGGATGATTCCAAGAATGGAATCCTACCTTATGAGGAGACACTCAAAGAACTTGGCTTGTTTGGCCTAAAGAAAAAAGAAATGATGCCCTTTTTCCTTTAACTTAAATTAACTAAAAGATTCTATGGGCCAATATGCCATCTAATTTTCACAATTTTTCTCAAATATTTAAATGTGTCCTATGTTTGAAATATATCATTAACTTTTTTTAAAAACACAGCATTCTCCACGACTGACTAGGTCATGCTGATAAGACTGCATAGAGTTCTTGGTCCTTAGCAGGGATGTAGTCTAAGACCATCTGCTCCAAGAACACGTGAGCTAAACAGTCATTTTAAAGGTTGTATCCTTTCTTGGAGGCAACATAATCACATACACTAGAGCAGGTCTGATGTTCAAGAGGATCATGGGGAATTGAGAGATTTATCGGGCCTTCTGTACCACTTGTTGAAGGCATCAGCACATTGATGTTTACGTGCCTAAGACAAACTCAGTTAAGACAGATTACCAATGAGACTTTGTCCACCAGTGGCAAAGAAAGGCCAGGAGGTCACTAGTAAAGAGCCAGCAGGCCAGTTAAGAAGGCTTGTTTGACACTACTTCAGGCAGTACTGCATGAGCCTGGAAGAGAAAGGGAGCTCCTCAGTGCTAAGCTAGGCTGGCCCTTTGCCTTGTTACAGTGTTGAAGCAGTCACCATTTGTGTTTTGTTTTTAGATTAAAGGCACAGACTGTCAGTTCCTGAGTTTGGTTAAGGCTTGTGCTGAGCTCAGGGTATGAGCCGTTCTACTCTAGTCCAGCTGCTTTAAGAACATACACTTAAGTATTACACACTGTCCCCTGTTAGCCAAAACATACACTTGAGCAGCTGGATTCACAGCAGTGTGTGCCAGGTGCTATTATTGCAGTTATTTAGTACGGAGCTCTACAAATAGTTGTCGGTGTCAGAAAAGTATGGAAAATATGCAGACAGGGAGACAGGAGTCAAAGGAAAACTTTGTAAAGCTATCCGACAGAGAAAACATCATTCCAAAATCATGTACATGTCTGTATGGTCAAAATGGTGTCAGAAGCACTCTCATCTGAATAAGTGGGTTGTGCCCACGAAAGCTCATGATACTATATATGTATTTTTGTTAGTCTCTGAGGGTATGTCTACACTACAAAGTTAATTCGAACTAACGGACGTTAGTTTGAATTAACTTTGATAGGCGCTACACTAGTGCTCCGCTAGTTCAAACTTAATTCGAACTAGCGGAGTGATTAGTTCGAACTAGGTAAACCTCATTCTACGAGAACAAAGCCTAGTTCGAACTTACTAGTTTGAATTAAGGGGTGTGTAGCCCCTTAATTCGAACTAGTGGGAGGCTAGCCCTCCCCAGCTTTCCCTGGTGGCCACTCTGGCCAACACCAGGGAAACTCTATTGCCCCCCTCCCGGCCCCGGAGCCCTTAAAGGGGCGCGGGCTGGCTACGGTGCCCGTGCCAGGTGCAAGCCTGCCAGCACCAAGCCAGCAGACCCTGCACCTGGCACGGATCGAGTCAGCCACCCGTACACCCCAGCCCTCCCCCTCTTCCCGGAACCAGGCTGGAGGCTCCTGGGAGCTTGCCCGGGACCACAAGAGGCGGGCACCCGCCTGGTCCAGTGCGGACATCATGGACCTCTTCTACGACCTCCGCACTAGGCACAGGAAAGTGATCGTCTAGGGAAGGAGAGCTGCCAGCCTGGCCACCCAGGAGCAGGTGTGCATGAAAATCAAGGTGGTCCACTGAGACCCCCGACCCTGAGCCCTGAGCTTACAATGGCCGTACTGGGTCAGACCAAAGGTCCATCTAGCCCAGTAGCCTGTCTGCTGACAGCAGCCAACCCTAGAGGCCCTGGAGGGGATGGACCGAAGACAGTGACCAAGCCATTTGTCTCGTGCCATCCCTCTCCAGCCTTCCACAAACTTTGGGCAGGGACACCACTCCTACCTCCTGGCTAATACCACTCCATGGACCCAACCTCCATGACTTGATCTCACGTCCCTTTAAACTCTGTTCTAGTTGTAGCCTTCACAGCCTCCTGTAGCAAGGAGTTCCACAGGTTGACTCTTTGCTTTGCGAAGAACAACTTTCTGTTACTAGTTTGAAGCCTGCTACCCATTCCTTTCCTTTGGTATCCTCTAGTCCTTCTATTATGGGAACTAATGAAGAACTTTTCTTTATGCATCCTCTCCACCCCACTCATGCTTTTAGAGACCTCTATCCTATCCCCCCTCAGTCTCCTCTTTTCTAAGCTGAAAAGTCCCAGTCTCTTTAGCCTCTCTTCATATGGGACCTGTTCCCAACCCCTGATCATTGTAGTTGCCCTCCCCTCTCCCAGCCTCTCTCTTCCCCTCTCCCACCTCCTTTTCCCAGTCTCCCCGAGTTTTGTTCAATAAAGAGAGATTCTATTTTTGACCACACGTTTTCTTTATTTTTTACATCAGGAAGGGGGGCTAGGGAAGGGTAAGTGGAAGGAGGTGAGGGAGGAATGGGGCATGAGCCCCCAATGGCGAGGACTGGGCTGGCTCTGTGGGCACTCCAAGCCAGGACTGCTTTGCAAGCGGGGAACCCCTGAGAACTGTCTGTCCGGGGTGGGGGTCGGGACCCTTTAAGCACAGCCCTCAGCTAGCCTGAGACAGCAGCTCCACGCTCTAAGTCCTCATCTGATGCCCTGCCGGCACTTCTTCCGGCCATCCTTAACCTCGGTTCAGGGTCCACTTAATGTGGACATGCTAGTTCGAATTAGCAAAACGCTAATTCGAACTAGTTTTTTAGTCTGGATCCGTTATTTCGAATAAGCTTAGTTCGAATTAGTTAATTCGAACTAAGTTAGTTTGAATTAGCGCTGTAGTGTGGACATACCCTGAGGAGCTACAGGACCACTCATTTTTTTATTCCAAGAAGTATAGAAACTGGCATTCTGCAGTCATATATATGTATACAATCAATATATTTAGAGTACGTCTGTCTGTCTGTGAGTCTGTCTGTCTATGTGTCTGCAAGTCAAAACCACCAACCAGTAGCTGAGGGAGCTCCTCCCACCCGACCCAGAGGATATGCTGGGACCAGGAACAGGCCTGAAGGCAGTAGGGGGCGGGGGGTTATTGGAGGCTAGGTACCGCCCCCAGCGCCTCACCTCCCCTCCACAGACAACCTGCAGGTTGCGGGAAGTGCACTGGAGGCCAGGGCCAGGCACTGGAGCCTTGAACTCCCTGTGGAGAGCCCACCCAGAAGAGCCTTCCCCTAGAGGAGAGGTCAGGAACCAGGTCCAGCCCTGGAAGACACACTCCGCCACCCCTGAGGAGAAGCTGAGACTGGAACCATGACTCGGCCCAATATAGCCTGAAGCCTGGAACAGCTTGCAAGCATGCAGGTGTTGGGGGCTGTTAGAGGCCAGGGGTAGTCCAGAGCTATGCCCGCTACCCCCCATGGGCAGCCTGCAGACTTAGGGGGGCCCATTAGAGTCTGTGTCTGGCCCCCAGAATCACACTCCCTGCTCTTGCAGAGAGCCTGCAGTTCACAGGGGTGCTGCTGGAGCCTAGACCAGACTGGCTGGGAGTGATGGTAGGTGGATGATGGCCGAGCCCTCAGAAGCTAGCCCCTGCAGACCAGCTGCAATCAGGGGGGCAACTGGAACCTAGGGCCAGCTCATAGATCCCTACTCCCTCTAGACCTTTGGATCAGCTACAGAACCAGAGTGGGCAGCTGCAGGCCAGGGCCACCCCCAGAGTCTTGTCCCCCACACCAGCTGCACGGCAGAAGGCCAGTTGGAAGCCGACCTCAGACCCTCAACTTCCCTGGATCAGATGCAGGGCTGGGGCGGAGGGGAAAGAGGGGGGCGAATGTTGCAGGCCAGGGCCAGCCCACATTATTTTTTTCAGTTTCATATAATCCAGTAAATCATGAGATTCTAATCTATCAATTCTAATCTTACACGGAGGATTGAAATAGTTCTAAGAAGACACCTCAGCTAAAGGTCTTAAAGATCAAGACCAGCACTAAACTGCACTCAACAGAGAGGCTATGGGCTGCTTGGTAGTCACTTAATACCTTAATATAGTCAGCTTGCTCTGGAACAATAGATCTTGGTTGTTTTTTCATGTTTAATGGCCCATTAAGAGATCCACTGGGCTAACCAGTAGTTTTGCCATGAACCCTGAGGAAGATGCAGTGTGTAGTATTTGGACTTTCCCTGGAGCAGACCAGGAGCCAGATTATGACTCTTGGGGGATGTCTAAACTACATGCCTCTGTCGTCAGAGGTATGTAGATTTGTTGTTTTGGCAAAGTCAAATGAAGCCGCAATTTAAATGATCGCGGCTTCATTTAAATTTACATGGCTGCCGCGCTGAGCCGACAAACAGCTGATCAGCTGTTTGTCCGCTCAGCGCGCTAGTCTGGACGCTCCCCTGTTGACATCAAAACCCTTTGTCGGCAGCCCCGGTAAACCTCATCCCACGATCATTTAAATCGCGGCTTCATTTGACTTTGCCTATGTGTCTAATCTACATGCCTCTGACGACAGAGGCATGTAGTCTAGACACAGCCTTAAAGTCCTACTCTCCCCGTGTTCCTCTATCTGCTGCAGATTATTTTTCCTGTCATGACAGCACAGCTGTACTGGGCAGCTCATTAGAAGAGTAGAGCTGACGCTCTGCTCGCTACCTGCCCCTGCCTGTCCAGTCCCATTCTGCTTTTCTGGAGAGGCTACAGCAGCCCCGCTCAAGATGCTCCCCTCCCAGCGCTGCCACCAGTAATATAGATATCAAGTGCAGAAAGGTAGTGGTGAACTTTAAGTGCCATTAGATTCCTTATGGATATTTAACTGAGCTACAATCTGGACTGTTGAAAATGAAATGTCCTGTGCAATAAACTATTGCCTCACATTGGTAAAGGGATTGGAGTGTGGCTCTTAGGGCACGTCTACACTGCACGGTTATTTCAGGATACCAGAGGTATCCCGAAATAGGTACCCCACATCTACACAAGGCACCCATTATTTCAGAACATTTTTCGAAATAACAGGCATGCTATTTCGCGCTCCTAGTAAACCTCATTGCAGGAGGCATAAGGGATGGATTGAAATAGTGCGTTATTTCAAAATTTGGCACTGTGTGGACACACCAAATTTCAAAATAAGCTATTTTGAGTTTAGGGTGCTGTATACATGCACCCTTGTTGTTCCTCTCCTGTTGACCTGTTGGTTTGTTGGTGACCTTAGTTTTCCCTCTCTTTCCCCTTCTTAGCTTTGCATGGATCTCATCTTTTGAAGCATTTTAGCACAATTTTCTGGGTGACCTTGTCAGACTGACCTTGGCTGGTCTGGAAGTAAATAACATTTTAGAAAGCCCTAAGAACGAAGGAAATGACCAGTCCTGTGCTCTGAGTGTTGGTAACTGTCTTCTGTCAGTGGACAGTAGAATTAGAATATAGAATACAGCTTTCCTTTCCAATGCTGACTCATCTCAGTGGGGCTGCAGCAGTCTCACTTGCTAAGCCTTCTGTGGGTATGTCTACACTACAGCGCTAATTCGAACTAACTAAGCTTATTCGAACTAACGCATCTAGAAATAAAAACTAGTTCGAATTAGCGTTTTGCTAATTCGAACTAGTGCGTCCACATTAAGTGGACCCTGAAGCGGGGTTAAGGATGGCCAAAAGCAGTGCTGGCAGGGCATCAGAGGAGGACTTAGAGCGTGGAGATGCTGTCTCAGGCTAGCCGAGGGCTGTGCTTAAAGGGTGCCGACCCCCACCCCGGACAATCAGTTCTCAGGGGTGCCCTGCTTACAAAGCAGTCCTGGCTTGGATTGCCCGGAGTACCCACACGGGGCACATCATAACACTCGGCCATCAGACCGGCTGTACTTGCCGCAGGCTGCCATCTGGGGAGAGGGGGCAATTGGGGGGGCTGCAGGAGAGGTTCCACCCCCAGAAGCCCGCAGAGCCAGCCCAGTCCTCCCCATCGGGGGCGCATACCTCATTCCTCCCTCACCTCCTTCCACTTACCCTTCCCTAGCCCCTTTTCTTGATCTACAAAATAAAGGACAATTGTGTTCAAAAATGGAATCTGTCTTTATTGAACAAAACTGGGGGAGACTGGGAAAAGGAGGTGGGAGAGGAGAAGGGAGAGGCTGGGAGAGCGGAGGGCAACTACAATGATCAGGGGTTGGGAACAGGTCCCATATGAAGAGAGGCTAAAGAGACTGGGACTTTTCAGTTTAGAAAAGAGGAGACGGAAGGGGGACAGGATAGAGGTCTCTAAAAGCAGGAGTTGGGTGGAGAGGGTGCATACAGAAAAGTTCTTCATTAGTTCCCATAAAGAAGGACTAGAGGACACCAAAGGAAAGGAATGGGTAGCAGGCTTCAAACTAGTAACAGAAAGTTGTTCTTCACAAAGCAAAGAGTCAACCTGTGGAACTCCTTGCTGCAGGAGGCTGTGAAGGCTACAACTAGAACAGAGTTTAAAGGGACGTGAGATCAAGTCATGGAGGTTGGGTCCATGGAGTGGTATTAGCAGGGGGTAGGAGTGGTGTCCCTGCCCAAGGTTTGTGGAAGGCTGGAGAGGGATGGCACGAGACAAATGGCTTGGTCACTGTCTTCGGTCCATCCCCTCCAGGGCCCCGAAGGTTGGCCGCTGT